>NC_050444.1:82046902-82401902 GCF_903995425.1 Onychomys torridus | reverse complement strand
ATGAAGAGGATGAGGGTAGGGGCAGCAGAGGAGAATGTCATCGGAGTTGGGAGCCAGGGATGCCGACAGGAAGTGATTACTTGACTTCCTCAAGAAAGCTAGTCCTGGCCAATATTCTACTCACTGTCTAGTCCATCTGGGAAAATATGTACTACATGTAACAGACCATTAAGAAAATAAGAATTATCGCACCTGGGTCAATCCTCCATCCTCTGGCCTCCAACACAGCCTTCAGCAGCAACCCATAAATGAGAAGAGCAAACAAGCAATAACAAAGCCAGTCCTTGGCAGGAATTGATGCACAGAGGTGGTGTTTACAAGCCTTCATTCTGCCCTCCCAAATGGGAAAAAAATTGCTCAAAGTACTGAGCAGGATATACCCATGCAAGATCAGATGCCAAGAGCCATGGTTTCCCTGCTAAATGGGAAGATGAGTGGCTATTAATTTATATGAGCATCCTCTGCTTTAATGCCTGGTAGAATCTGGAGGCTCAGTTCCAACTGCAATGACCATCTGCATGGACAGCAGCCATACTGGCCTACATTTAGTCATTTCTTCTTGCTAAGATCCCTTTCCTTATCAGTGTGATGAATGTATTGAACATTATAATCCAATGCTTCCTTAGGTTCTGTTTCTATCCCTTAAGGTAGAAAGAGAAAAAGACTAATTATAAAGCACAATATGTCAAATAGTTGTGTCCATTACATCATATATTCAACAACTACTTCCTCAGCTTCTACAACATCCAAGTCTCTTTACTAGGCACAAAGACAAATAGCCCTAATCATGGACCAACAGGAGGCCTAGCATCTAAGATGGAAAATTAGACATACACATGTAAAACTGCATCATGTGTCACTGCTGAATATATTAACAGCGCTGATCTATGTACATGGGAGCATTTTTGTTACTATTTATTTTTTGTCTGTTTGTTTTTAGAGAGTTTACTAGTTTGTTTCATCAACTTGACATAAACCTAGACATAGCCAGGGAAAGGGAATCTTAATTGAGAAAATGCCACCATGAGATTGTACTATAGGCAAATATTTAGTATGGTCTCTTAAGGACTGATGTGGGCCCATCCCACTGCAGGCAGTGCCACACTTGAGCTGGTGGTACTGTGCACTGTAAGAAAGCAGGTTGAGCAAGCAGTGGGAAGTAAACCAGTAAGAGACACTCCTCCATGGCATCTGCTTCAATTCCTACCTCCAGGTTCCTACTTTGAATTCCTGCCTTGACTTTCCTCAATGATATAAATGTGACCTGAGAATTGTAAATGAAATAAGTCCTTTCTTCCTTTTAGCCACAGTGTTTTATCATAGTAACTAAGACAGACAAAGTCTCACTACATAACCCAAACTGGCCTGGAACTTGATACATAGAACAGGCTAGCCCTTAACTCACAGAGGTTTGTATATTTCTGCCTCCTCAGTGCTGGAATCAAAAGGATGAGATAACACACCTGGCTTGGAAGCATTTTTAATAAACAAATCTGTGCGAGAAGCTTCAAAGTGAAGTTGGATCAGAAGCAGATGACAAATGGTTGTGAGAGATGGACATGAGCAGTAAGTAAAGTTCAGCACAAACAAAGGCTCATGTTTTGGAGAGTACATGATCTACACAAACCCATATTCCCAGATCAAAGGCTTCAAAAGTAATTAGATGGCCATTAGATGGCCAGGAAGAACTCCTGGATAGCAAATGGAACAGTTAGTTACCCAAGGGAGTAGACAGCCTATGGTGTGACAGGAAATTTTCAACAGCTATTCATCTTATAGGAAATTAATATCCACAATATATGAAAATCTTAAATACACACACACACACACACACACACACACACACACACACACAATTCAATCAGCCAATGAGCAAAGGAGCTGAACAAACAATTTCCAAAAGAAGTAGCAATAAAGACATTGGAACCACTTAGCCCCCTTCACCATCAAGGAAGCATCCAAATTGCTCTGAGAATCCATCTGACCCCTGTCAGAATGGCTGTCTCAAGAAAACAAAGTCCAACCGATCTTGACAAGGGTGTCTTATACCTAGTGGGAATGCAAATTCAATTTGTCCAATAACTGAAAATCAGTGTCGGGGGAACTTGAA
Source organism: Onychomys torridus (assembly GCF_903995425.1). NCBI lineage: Eukaryota > Metazoa > Chordata > Mammalia > Rodentia > Cricetidae > Onychomys > Onychomys torridus. The sequence goes on along the minus strand of NC_050444.1, from coordinate 82,399,792 downwards.
TAAATTGAAACTAGGAATGCCATATGATCCATGTGGCATATAGTCCAAAATATCAGAGTCAGATTACTGTGGAGATACTGAAATACTAGCATAACACCTTGGTCATAGAACTATCACAATCCATCTAAGTATCACCAATAGAAGAGAGGATAAAGAAAAGGCAGTAGGTATGTCCAGTGGGGTTTTATTCAGCCATAAAGAAGAATACAGCTGTGACATTTGTAGGAAAATGAATAGAACTGGAGATCACCATGCTAACTGAAATTAGCTAAACTCACGGAGACAAACGTCAATGCTTTCTCTCATACTTGTAACTTAGGAAAGAAAAAAAAACAAGCAAAAGGAGGAATATCAGTGATACTGGAGGACAAGGATAGGAAAGGCATTAGAGATGACTGAACACCAAAGTGTATTATGCGCTAGAATTAAGACATTTCATAGCTTTTTGGAGAAAATGTTTTTTGTTGGTGGCAGGGTATCTTGTTTTTGTTTGTTATTAGGGTTTTGGTTGGTTGGTTGGTTGTGCTTGTTTGTCTTTGAGAAAAAGTCTCATTCAGTAGCCCAGGCTAGCCTCAGACTTCCTGGTGATCCTCTCAAATGCCGGAATTACTAAAGAGTGAGCCTCCACATCCAACTGAAAATGCATTTTATAAGTAGACTGTACTACAGATGTGTCTATGGTGTCATGATACACCCCTGTGGCAGCTGATGGTTATATTCTTAAGTGTCAAAGTTACTGGCTGTTTCCTTCCTCAGAACAAGCCTGGTCACATTTGGTTCTGCTTTCCTCTGGTTGGTTAAACAGTTTGTAGTAGTTGTGAATCAGTGACCTGTGATGTGGAACATTATCAGAAGCCCAACTAATCATCCAGTTTTTGAACAGACTCTCTCAACTTATTTAAATACTTTCTTCAAATACATGTAATTAATTACCAATAAGTTGATTGTATGTTGTGTGTAAAACATAACTCGTGGGACACATGGCATAATATACTTCCAACACTTTATTTGCTAGCTGAGAAGATGTAGCCTGGGTCCACTTAGGAAAGCCCAGAGGCATGGAAGCGTTCACTGCTGGTGAAAAGACAGGCTCGTGCCACTGAAATATGTTTTGGCTAAATGCAGAAGGAAAAACTTCCCCAAACAACCAGCATCTGAATCAGCCAAAATGGTTTAAAAGTTCAAATGGGTTCAAAAGTACAAATGTGTAATGACATGATGATTTATGGGCTTTCTTGCTGTCTGGGGAGTGGGGATGTGGGGGTCATTTAAGCAGAAAGTCCTAGAATCCTGGAGTTGGTGCTAATGTAGCGATAGCCTAATCTCATTTTGCCTTTTTCCACTGGGGAAATTGAGACCAACTGTTAGGATAAAGGCTGAAAGGTGGTATCAACCAGTATTAAAGGAAAGTGGATGGTTTGAAACTTCCATTACTAGTTGTTAATTAAAATATCACAAGTCTCTAGTGAATGACAGAACAAAAGAGATGCATTTCCCATAGTCCAACATGGCAGTGGGATCTGTACTACCATGTGACAGTCTTCTATTTAAGTGTCAACACTCACTATTTCTGGTCAGTAGTATGTCTTAGAGCCATGAGCTGACAATCCTTCTCAGGCAGAGACCACCGATGCCATTAAACTATTTCTCTAAATGGAGGGCTACAAGCTCTGTCCCCAACAAGCCCAGACATACCTGTCCCTTGAGGGTGGCTGTTCCTTCTCTCTCCCTTCAAAGGCCCCAGTATGCTCTGTGGCTTCTCTAAGTTGCTGAATATCAAACCCGGAGATTTTTTACCTTAAAGATGAAGTTGTTACTTTTTGAAAAGTATTACTGATTTTTTTTTTTAAGTCTGGATTGAGCATCTCTGGGCACTGGGAGCTCAGGAGTCACCCCCAAGCGACCCTGCTAAGTGGAAAGCACTTAGCGCTGGGCATAAACAATGTCAAAAAGTGGTTCCTGCAGGACACTGGATCAGGATCAGGATTCCTCCAGGCAGCTGGGCATGGCTGGCTCCCACTTCAGAAAAGCCTGCTCTGCTAAGTTTCCATTGTGATCCCCACCTGCTGAGAACCGATCTTGGGTTATCTCCATGGGGCCAAGAGAAACCTGAACTGCCTTGGACTTTCGCAGCCTTCTATCTCCTCTTTCCAGGAACTGGGTTCAGCCCTTGGGCTTTCTCTGAGGTGCCACCCTGCAGCTGCTGCCCAGAGCCTAAGGGAACTCAGGTCGGGTTTCCAGCTTGCTGGAGTCCAGGAGCAGAGCCAGGATCCCTTTCCCTCTTGCTCAGCTCCAGAGGCTTCTGTTTCACAATTAGAATACTTGAGTGTAGAGCAAAGCAAAAATCACACTTTGCTAACAGCTATTCTGCGGGGGCGGAGGGAGCTGGAATTCCTACGCTTTTTGTTGTTCACTGTAAATTGTATGCAAATGGTCCGTTAGCTGGCTGGGTGCCTGGAGTGAGTGCGTCTTTCATGAGCTAACCCTGCTCCTCTGAGAGGGCTGTTCCTTTAACGCAGAAACTGAAAAAAAAAAAAAAAAAAAAAAAATGGGAAAGGATGTCTGGAGGCGAGGCGTCCCATTACAGAGGAAGGAGCTCCCTATATAAGCCAGCCAAAGCTGGCTGCTCTGGCCACAGCCTGCCTACTGTCACACGCCTCTCCTGCGCACACACCCCAGCCTCTGGTGGGCACAAAGACTTGGGGAGGCGCTAGGGACTGCGCCCCAGGGAAGTCGCCGCGGCTCAGCCCAGGTACTTCTTCAAGGAACCTATGTGCCCAGCGACCTAGATTTCCTCGACCTGGAAAAGGTGAGTCTGTTGATCCTATCATCCAGGGTCTATCTGATGTGCCTTTGGCATTCCTGGTACTCAGTAAGTTGTGGGTTTGTAACTATAAAACTTCTGTTTTATTTCCACTCCTGGGAAAAGAGTGTTTCTCTGGGTGCAATCTATGCGCCCTGGTTATCCCCGGCTTGCCCTCCTTCTCGCTTGTGTTTGGTGCTGATCTGTCAATAGTCACCACTCAGAGGAACTTCTGGTGAAGTTTTTCTCTCTGCTTTTCTTTAGAGGAAAAATAAGACCTTTTTCTCTTAACCCTTTACCTAGCTGATTCACACCTGTGGATTTTTCCCCTGTTGAATGTTAGAAAAGTGGTGTTTGAAAGAGGAAAAACACAATTGGGTATCCTAACAGTCTCAGCACTTGACAGTTTTCAGCCACCCCCTGCCCCCACACACACACTCTATTTTGGTCTTCACAATCCCCACTCTGTGTAAAGGTAAGCGTTGGGATACCAAAGTGAGGACATGAGTTCTAGGCACAGATGAACAACCCACAGGCTGCCAGATGAGACTGGTGGGCAAGCTTATGGAGCAGGGTGCCAAGTGCTCTAGTGAAAAGCTCCTCCTGGTTCACCAACCTCAGGTGGGGCCTTTGCATGTTTAGAAGTTCCGGGCTATCTGAATCCCATATTGTTCCCAAATCAGGGTCTTTCTTTAAACTTCATAGGGGAAGTCTCTGGTAACATCTTCCCTAGATATGGGAAGCCACCTCCCCTGGCAAACTTTGAAAAGAACACAGAGATTCTTTGATGCCATCTGTGCTATAGCGGGATTCAGAGGTCTGGTTTTGTTCCCAGAAGTGACTTGGGCATTCACACTAGTGCACCACAATACTAAAGAGACAGGAAAATACATAACCTCTGTGGACTTTAGTTTCCCTTTCTCTAAATTGGGAACAACAGCTGCCCTTATAATGAGGAGCAAATGAGGTACAAAAAGAGTGAATGAGTAACTGGGCAAGCTCTGTCATGGCCCAAAGCTGCCATCGCGCTGGAAGTGAAAAGCATCACTTACCCAATTCTGGAGTATTTCTGCTCACCCCCACCCCTAGTTTTAGTCTTTTTATCTTGCCCAATTTGAGAGTGCCTGCCAGCCTGGCAGGTATTTTATAAGCAAGAGGTTGTGGTGGCACCATTAGGAGACAAGGTGGCAGCCTGGGGCTGGATGTGAATGTGGAGTTCTGGCTCCAGAACATCCTCAGACATTACAGGCGCAAGTGCTTGGCTATGGAGTGCTGTGTGGCTGGTGATTCTTCGGAAATGCTTTGCATTAGAGGGCAAGCTATGAGTGCCTCTTTTTCATGCTTTTGTGGAACTTTTCCTCTTGCTTTTTAGAGCTTTCCCCTATGGACATTAGAACTGAAAGCTGCTTCCCATCCCAGCACCTTGTCCTGAAATAGAACAAGCCACATCGGGACTGGGGAGGGGTCTGTTCGGTTTAAATAATAATCTGATGGGAAGTGTCTCTTCCGATATGAGCCAAGCCCTTTGCAGGGTATGGGAGGCAGTGTGCCTTGGCTTTGTGCATTCCAAGAAAGTGACCGCATCTGGGGAAAGAAGGGGGTGCATAGTGTGAATATTCTTGGGTTGCTCAAATGGTATGACCAGAAGAGAGAACTGAAAAGCGTGTTCCCAAAGTCTCTGATCACCCACCCTCTGCTTTGTTCAAAACACTTAGCTTCATGCTCCTAGCCCCTCCTTACTCTGTCTCAAGAGTTGACCAAGTTTCCAGCCATCAACTTAGTCATTCATACAATGTGGGTGAGGAATTACCTCTCCTGATGCTCTGTGGCAGTCACCTGGTATAGACAGGCTGGCTCTTAGAGAGAGGTGATTCTGTTTACCTGATTGTCAGTTCACAGACACCTTCGATATCCATGTTCTAAACAAATGTTTGTCAAGTTTAACAATGGAAGCATTTATTAATAGAATTTGGAGAATAACTCCAGTTTCTGACAGTTTAATATGAGGCTGCTTGGGCTGACATGGGGTTAAAGGGTCTAAACCTCACCCCATTGTTCATCTCCTGAAACATTTTCACCAGCTTGCAAACAACAGGACACACAACTTCAAATCTCACAGCCAGGCTGTACACATTCAGGTTGGAGTTCTAAACTCCAGCAGCTATGGGAGTAAGGACAGTTCCCCAAATGAAACTGTAGACAGGAATTTTAGAGGTGTAAGAAAGCCTGGTTATTTTAATCAATGTCAGCCATAGACACCAGCATGCAGTCATCCCAGTATTTAAGCTGTAGGCTCTTGATGTCTCCTTGGATGTCATAGCTCCAAAAGATCACAGCCTATCTCTGAAGCATGGATGTACTTTTAAGACATAGAAACTCAGAGTGCAGAGAGACTGAGTCTTAGAACTTAAGCCATAGGGCCAGAATCTCAGCCCATGTCTCTGCTCAGAGACATATTGTACTTCTGCTGTGTTCCTTTTCAATGTATCCGCTTCTTATATAGCCCTCAGAAGGAAAGCACTTCCTTTCTGACTAAATATGTTTCTCCAGGCAGACTGGCCACTCATAAATACAGCAATAGCCTGATCATATAACCAGAATAGAATTTGGAAAGGGAATTCAAGCTGACAGAATGCCTCTCCCTTCGGCCCCGAATCCTACCCTTTCTGATGTTCACAATGAACTAAAAGCACCTCTTGGACTCTCTTCCTGCATTTCCATGAACTTAAAACTAGAGTTTCTGATGGAAAAACATCCCCAGGATGCACAAAGCACAAAGGCTCCTCCATACTGAGTCTATTTCGGTTTGAAAAGTAGAACTTGAGCTACAAATATTTAGTTGGCTCTCAATATACAGTTCCTCTTTGAAATATCAAACACAGACACAAAAAGCTAACAGTCAGGGCTGTGTGACCCATGTACGATGGGGAAGATGGTCTATGGTGTCTCACTTAATTTTCTAATACTGCAAATTATGAATTAACAGCTCTATTTAATGGAAGGAGAAATTAAGGCTCAAGGAAGCTGAGTGCCTCAGTTCAGGTCTTTCCATAAAAGAGTCAGAATTGGCTGCAAACACAGACTCTCTAAGCAAAACCCTACTGTTTTGTCTCTTATGCCACACTGCCTCCTGACGTCAGGCTTGGCTAACCAAGTGCAAAGCCCTACATGGTGTCCTTTGGGGGATGGCCAAAGGAATACAGAAGACTCCAGCTGGCATCAGGGCCTCTTGATTTCACAGAGGAGCCCTGCAGCTATCATTTTTCATGGTGCACAGGAAAGGTTAGCTGGTGGTGGTGCAACTCGCTGCCTAGAAACAGAAATATTCAAAGAGACAGACAGGGGGAAGGGGAGGGAGGTAGTCGGAGAGGTAGCATTCATGTCATTTCTGGTGACTTGCATGTTAGAAAAGTCAGCACACACTTTCCCAGGCTGTGGAGGTGGAACCTTCAAGTGGAAGAACAGAACAGAGCCATACCTGAATCTTCTAAGGCATAGTTCAGCTGACTGTGTGGTTTGAAAGGGGCTGCTGGGGAGAAAAAATGGGGCTATGCCTAGTCTCGGAGGAATGAATCCCAGGACAGTGAGGCAGTAAGTTATAGGCTCCAAGCTACAGATTCCGCCAAAGCCTCAGAGAGAAAGGTTATGATTCAAACACCTCTAACTGTGAAAGATAGTTGGGAATCCCCTTGAATCCCATCTCAGACCAGCCTGAACACCTTCAACATGTGGGAAATATTAGACGGAGGCCCCTTTCCAAGAAGGAAAACCCCTTAGTGTAGTGAGACTAGCCTCCTGCAAACTCTGTTTCTTTCCAACGTAAAACACACTGGTGGCTTTGCCTACTGTAAATTCTGCACATACTCTAAGACTGCTTGTGGAGGATAGACCACTACATAGTGATCTGATGACCTGATTTTAACCCTGGTGACCAGACTTTTCTTCAATGGTGCCATTAAATCTTTGTTCTGTTTCCTTCCCCTCTGCCATACACACTTCCCAGACTTTAAGAGGCACCTAGAGTCCAGGGCTCTCATTGTCATCTTTGACCCTCCGCTATGGAACAAAAGCAAAATGTCCACACTGAAAGTAGGTTGTGAATGGAAAATCCTTTCCATGTGTATTTTCACTCTATTTGTGAATGGAATTTTTAAAAATATTATTTCCTTCCAAGCTGTCTCAGATGTTTGAAATTTCCTGACATTCTCAGCTCCTGAAATGTGGACATTATAACTCAAATAGCTTTGGCTGGTCCTTTAACCTTCCTTGAACAGAATGCCAAGAGACAAAGGTATTTAATAAGGCTGGCAAGTAGATAGCTTGCTCCATAATCAGCCAAAGGTCACCTCTTACGCAAAGGAGAGAAGGTGGCTTCTGCTAGCAGCTCTAAGGATGTTCCAACATGTCCCCAATGGAGGAGGATGAGGGACAATTGGGAAAGTAGCAGCATTAGTTACTTTGTTAATCATCACAGAGACAAAATCTCTGTCAGGAAGCAACTAGGGAGAGAAAGGTCTTTTTTTTTTTTTTTTTTTGGCTTACAGTTTGCAGGAGCATGGTCCATCATGGAAGGGATGATATGGTAGTAGAGGATGAAGGCAGCTGGTCACACAGTATCCATGCACAGCAGGCAGAGAGTCATCAAAGCTGGTGATCAACTAGATTTCTCTTTTGTATGAAGTGCAGAACCCCCAGTCCATGTACTAGTGCCAGCCTCACTTAGCATGGGTCTTCCCACCTCAGTTAACCTAATGGCTCACAGACATGCCCAGATGTTTGTTTCTAGACTAGTTTTCAAATCCTATCAAGTTGATGAACAAAATTAGCCAAAACACTAAATTTTGCCATGTAGTCTACCAATACTGCCCCATTTTAACATTGCCCATTATTTCCAACATCATTACCATTCCTCTATTCAAATAGTGGGGAGCTGAGCTGAATCATTTTAAGCAGCTTACTCAATACCATGCAGACAGATAGTATGGAGGACCTCAACCCAAACTCAGTTCCAAGTCTCTAGAAGCTGATAATGACCATTAGGGTAAGCGAGCCATGCCAAGTACCATGCTTCTGCTCATCCTGTCTTAGGGAGTTCATTATCTCTAGAGTCTAGATGCAGGCATCAGCCACTCAGAATGCAATGTCTATGAAGTGCCCTGCTGTTCTTGACACACAGGGTTTGGCTTCTCAAGGTGTGGTGAGCAGTCCTTTCACAAGTCTGTCTCATGACTTTCCAAGTTTCCCTGGGAGCAGGACAGAGCTTCACAGCATAACATACTCATGAAGCTATACATTTAGGAAATACTTCTATGCACATCACTGTCATGCACTCCCAGCATGTATGTAAGACTTTTCAGGAAGGTAAACTGAGGTCTTTGTTACTTGTGTAAAACAGAAAGTAAAGGCATCAGAGCTCCTTTCCTGTGTTTCCCTCCCTGTGCAACATGGATTCTAAGGAATTAATCCAAGTTTCCAGCTACTAAAAAACAGTTTAGAGACAACTGGCTATTAGGTAGATAAATATTTATATTTTTAAGATTTATTTTATTTTTAATTATGTATATGCATGTGTGTCTCTGTCAGGGTAGTGCATAAGAGGACAGTTTCCCTTGGAGGTCAGAAGAGGGTGTCAGATCCCTGAAGTTGGAGTTGTAGGCATTTGTGAGCATTCCTACTTAGACTCTGGGAACTGAACTCAGCTCCTCTGAAAGAGCAGCACAAGCCATCTCTACAGCCGCATACTTGCATTTTTACAGAAGTAGTTAGGTAAAACAGGCAATGCTTAGATTGGTAAGCAAATTATGGATGAGGGGCTTTCGACAAATCTGTGGATACTAAGCAGTGGAAGAATCAAATTTTATCACCCAGCACATGTGTAAGAGAGTTAAGATAATACTCGTTGAATTAAACAATAGAAGAAGCTCAAGACTGTGGTGAAAAGCATTAGTTTCATTCAAAATTTTAAGGCTACAGATACTTGAGGAACACTAGATGAAAGCACAGTGTTAGGGGAGTCTGGGAAGCCAGGCAATATGCCACCATTGCATGTCACCTGCAGAAGCATCATACTGTGTGCAGAGGGAGACAGCTCAGAGCTCTACTAGACCATCTGCTGGCCAGATATCCTTGCAAATACCAAATGTAAGCACCAGTATATGAAATGATAATATTTTTAAAAAATAGAAATGTGTACAGCTGATAATAAAGCCGCGTAGGGAGGTAGAAGTCTGGTGCCATGAACTACAGAAGGTGCTTTAACATATCAGAAGGAGTCTGCCTGCTGGGGAGGACAGGAAGCCAGAACAGCTCCAGAAGTGGGTAGGGGCATCATGAATAGCTTCCCCTACCCTGTGTCACTGACAAGCATACAGAAGTAGTGGAATGCATAAATGTTACAGGACAGTGCTCTTGCAGACAGGTGACTTTTGCTAAAATGTACAAATGTCCAAGATGAAGAGGCTAATTGATGGGCACCCCCAAAGCCAGGAGCTTACAGCTCGGATACATAAAGACCATGAGATGATTCAGGTGATGCCATGGAGAGATAGAGAGATGAGGCAGGGGCCACATTCAACCTTCTTTCAAGTACATTTATCTGTTTTGTGCATGGAACTTCCACATGAGACATGACTTGGTGAAAGGCTTCTCTGGCACAAAAAGAAGAAGAAAGGGAGAGGAAGAGGAGGAGGTGGAGGAGGAGGAGGAGGAAAATGTTTGTACAAATCACTGACCTACTTTAACATCCTATTTTAAAGATGGTGGAACTGAGACATGAAGAAGAGAGAGCTTTTCCTAAGATGTCATGCCAGGTGGCAGTGGGTCAAGGCAGAATCTTGGGTCTTCTGATTCCGCTTTTAGGATCCAGGGACAACATAAAACTCTGCAGTTAACACATTCTCTTACAAAAGAAAAATATACTGTCTTATTCTCTAAACAGTATAGCATATGTGGAGTGGGCTAACAACTCCATTAGTTATTTACTCATAGCAAAGCATAGATATTTAAAATAACAGTAATTGTCTTACAGCTTCTGTAGCTCTGGAATCAAAGCACAGCTAAGCTGAGCTGAGCTTTGTAGGTTAATTTGTCATTGCTGTTGGCCTGGGTTTGGGTCATATCTTAAGGCTTGACTAGGGAATGGTCAGCTTCCAGGCTGTGTTTATTGGCTGGGCTTCTATCCTAGAAGTTTCTAGACTGAAGGTTTCAGTCCCATGCTGTCTTAATTCCATCCTACATGGTACATTAGAACAAAGCCCTTTATCTCACCCAAGCCAAGAAAAGAAGAGAAAAGAAGAGGAGAGGGAAGAACAAGAAAAACGAGAAGAAAAGGAGGAGGAAGAGAAGGAGAGGGGGAGCAAAAGGAGGAGGAGGAAGAAGAAGAAGAGAAAACACAGTCTTTTATAAATGGAGATAACTACTTAGCCATTTGGTTTCAAATAAAAGAAAATGGTTAGGCTGTACAAGGAAAGGCAGGTACACAAGTATGGATCTTTTGGGGGCAGTATCAGTGCAGTCATTTTTGAATCAGCCTGCTACAGTCTCCAGTGATCCAGTGTCATAATTCGTGTATCTTATTATAGATGACAAACTCACCACTCATCCCACCTGCACTTCTATTAATGGGTAATGAGTAATTGTGTCAACTACTAAGTGAATTGTGTCTTAACTTTTCTAGCCATTAGTAAGGTAGTTATCATAGATCATTTAAGTAGCACGGATTTCCTTCAAATATCACCCCAAGCTAACATTTTGTGAGACAGTAATTCCAAATGTATTTGTCAAAATTCTGTAAAAGAACAGAACTGATTAAATATCAAAAAGAGATTTGCTAGTTTGGCTCACATGATGTGGTGTGAGTGTTCCAACAATAACTGTCTCACACTAGAGAGGCTGAGAATCCAGTAGCTGTTGAGTTCATAAGACTGGGTATCTCAGCAGTCCCATCTGGTACTGAAGGCCTGGAGGATTCCTGGAGAACCACTGGCCTTCAGTCTGTGCTGAGATTCTAGAGAAGCTGTTTCTACTATTGCTAAAAGAATGCCTTAGCAGCAGGATAGGTGAATGTGCCAGGAAGAGTGAGAACAGGCAGGCAAAATGCCAAGTTTTCTTCTCCCAAGACCTTTCATATGGGCTGCCGCCAGAAGGTACTACCCAGATTTAAGTGAGAGATCTTCCTGCGTCAAATAATCTGATCAAGAAAATCCCTCACTCAAGTGCCCAGTAACTTGGATTTAGTCAAATTGACAAGGAAGATTAGCCATCATACAGCATATATTTTATTGAAATATTCAAGGTGACAAATTACCCGATTTCCTTCTCACCAATCTAGCCCTCCCAGCACATAAATTAAGACTAAAATGTGGAATTCTGGGTTTTTTTCCTTTCCTTTCTACCATATAGAGTATTTTATCTTCTCTGTTGCTGTTGTAGTTTGAATATGAAATGTTGGCCAAGATTTGTGCTCTGAATGCTTAATTCTCAGCTGCTGGCACTATTCAGGACGCTAACAATTCTATAGTCTACTATAGAACTTTAAAGAGATGGGGCCTAGCAGGCAGAAGAAATGGTATGCCTTTGAAAGCTCTACCCAACCCTGCTCTCTGTCATCTCTGGCTTGGTGCTTCCTGGCTTGCTTTGTGTGAGCAGTTTCTGTCACATGCTTCAGCCACCACACCTTCTGGTGAGTCAGGGTTCTCTTGAGAAACAAAACTGATAGTATGAGTATGTATTTTAAAGTGTTATTATGTTGGCTTACAGGATATGGTCTGGGTAGTTAAATAATGGCTGTCTTCATACTGGAGAGTCAGAGAAATTGTGGCTACTCAGTCCACAAGAATGGGTGCTCCAGAAGACCCAATCTGGTATAAAGACCTGCAAGCATCCTAACAAGCCACTAGTCTTCAGTCCCTATTGGAAATCTGAAGAATCTTGGTCCTTATGTCAGGGAAAGATGGAAGCAGCAGAGGTAGTAGTGGCAACAGAGTAGATACAGTCACCAATGGGAAGAGAATGCAAGCAGGCAAAAAGGAAATAGCTTTTCCCTAGGGTCTTCTTATATATGGATGTCACAGAAAGACACCATGTGTGCTGGGGGAGAATCCTTCCCCTTCAAGTTAATTTTTCTAGTTAATTTTTCACATACCTGCCTTGATTCATGCCTCTGAGTTGATTCCACATCAAGTCAAGTTGACAACCAGGATTAATCATCACAAGTCCACCCCTCGATAAACTGACACTCAAACACATCTCCTTATGTTATGCTTAAAGTCTAAATGAAGACTATAAAAAGGTCCTAATTCTGCTAAGCATGATGTAACCATCTGTAAATGTGCTACACCACCCCACCCACCATCCAGAATAGATGGCAAAGTCTCTTGAGGAATGCTTAGTCTTCTACTGTCTCATAACTTAAGAAATACATTCTCTGTCTTGATGGACTGAAACTCTCTGAAATAGTGAGCCAAAATGAACTTTTCCTTCATTAAGTTGTTTCTGTTAGAGATTTTGATCAAATCAATGAAAAAGTAACTAAAACAAGTCAAGCACCTCACTGCCCGCCCCATAATTCTCAGCATCTTATAAATGGGCCAATGCAGCAGATTCCTACCAGAGTCCCATTACACAAGCTTTCTCCTTCAATCTATGTCACAATTTGGGATTATAGAGGTCAGAATATCTATGCTCAAATATTCCCAAACAGTTCTTTTCTACAAAGAATATTAACACTACCTAACTGACATTCAAGATTTCCCATGATCCATTTCCCTGGCTTCCAAGCAGACTCTGTGCCTCAGCCACCACCATCCTGTGCACACCTGGCTTTGATACTTTTATTTTTCTTGTGAAAGCCATTACATCTTGCACAGAATGGTATTCTTTATGTTTTATTCCTAATTCATTTTCTCTCTTCAATTGTTAGTTCAGGTGCCACCTCCTTCAGGTACATAAGTGCCCCTCCACTGTCTCCTTTGCACAACCTGATGCATTCCACCATGCCCTATATCAAATAGCCATTGCTATCCAACAGACCATTCCTTCTGACAAGGCAGTTCTTAAGAGATGTTTACCTGATTCACCTGAAGCTCAGCATAACTTGAAGTTAACCTTAAATACCTGATAAAAGTCCTTGTTCCCAAGACTCAAAGATCCCTTTTCACATGAGGCTTGCTTAGAAAAACTAGAATTAGACGTTATTTACATGGTTCATCCTCTGGGCTCACAACTCGGCAGGGTGGTAATGTACCTTATGCCTGAAGGAAGCCATGCCAGTCCTGGGACAGAAAACCATGTCAATACAAGTATTGTCTTTACTGTCAAAACTGGTCCTGAAAATAACTGCTGCCATTACTTGAGATTTGGGGAAAGCCAGGACCAAGGACAGAGGACATCTATCCAGGGATTTGAAACTGAGTCAGAGCACAGATCATTCAACAACTAGTCAGAAGAATGGATAGTCTCAGGGAAGAGAGGAGGACAAGGATCTCTGTCTTTGGACATGAAGAAAATCACAACCCGTGGGAAGGGATGAATCATGAATAAGAGTATGGCTTTGGCATCTGAAGGCTCTGGGTTCAAAATACTTGTGTTTGCTAGCTAAACTTGACTAAATAACTGTTCCAAGTTTCACTATATATGCATAGTTTCATTATATATTTATGTCTGTATATATATGGCACAATATAACAACACCTATTTTAGAAAAATCATGGTAGTTATTAAATGATATTGTGTATTATATTGCTTATCAATGAATCTGGCATGTGACACAGATGGTCATAGAGGTTGACACCTGTTTTTGAGGTAGTTTTTGGTGCTAAGACGCCACTGGATAAGCAGTTCTCAAATTGTATCCTGTGAACCAGATCCTTATGAGGGCGTTCTCTGGCCAATGAGTTTGGCAAACACTTGACAACATCCTGGAAATTCAGGGCTCCATAGTCATTTCATCTGTAGTGCTCAAGGCTGAAAACACAATATCAAAAACAATATGGCAATATCCTGTAATTCATTATAGTGGTGTCCTATTCTATGTGGTCTTTGATGGCAACATTTTGTGAAGTAGGTAGTGTGGAAACAACAAAAAATCCACTTTCCTGGAGACTTCCAAGTCTCAAGAATGTTTCTGGAGTGCCCACATCCTGGTTAATAGATTAAGATTTACAACAGTACCTACCCTGGATGGAAGAGACTAGGAAGATCCCTGGAGCATCATTTTGAAGGACATTGATTCCTAAACTGATGGGAGCCTTGACATCCTTCTCCTCGTGACATCTGCCTTAAAATGTGTTGGACCATAGTCAGGAAAACTCTACACTGGAGTACCAGGCTCCACATACGCTTAAGGGAGCTGTAAATTTGCCCTCACACATCTAAATTGACAGTGAAAAGCCAAACAAACCACTGGAGCCAAAACAGGCATGCCCGGGTCAGGAAACCTAGCTGGAGAGGCAGAGACATGCAGAGTGTCATCCCAATTAGCAACTCTTTCTGGCTAAGGTACCCAGTGAGCACAGCCAAACCTCAGCAGATTCTGCAACCCTGTCTACGCCAACGGGAACTTGCCAACACGTACCCAGGAGCTAATAACCACTTGCAAACAGTGCACCTTGGCTTCAGCATCCTCCAAAGAAGAAGTGTACAAAGTGGGAGCACCAGCCAGAGCTCAGAGAGAAAGGCAGAGGTCAAATGCTCTGGGACTTACACATGGACAACCACCAGACAGCTGCTAGGGAGTATGGGAAGCAGGAGATAAAGGAATCCTTTTGCACTCCTCATCTTTTTGCTTACTGAGCAGCTCAAATGTTAAGTTTTCACTTTTTTAAGAACTGAAGAAAACTGTTTGAGGAGCTACCACAGTGTGGCACAATGTGGTTGAAATTTCATACATCAGAGCCATGGGAAGGGCTTCAAAAAAGCTGCTTCTGTTTCATAGACTAGTTCTTGAGCTACCCTCAGGTCTCAGTTTGGCTTCTAAACAGGCATAGTAAGTAATACTTAGCTCACTACATTCTTAGGACAATGATAAAATCAATAAGAAAAGCTTAAACGTAACGTGTGGCACAAGTCAAGTGCACAGGAGCAGGCACACACATTTGTGGAAGCCAAAGGACAAGAAGGGAGTCAATTCTCTTTCTTTCATGCGGGTCCTAGGGATCAAACTCAGGTCATCAGAACTGAAGGCAGGTTCACCAACTCATAAGACAGGTTTACAGTGAGTAAATTTAAAAAAAAGAATGTCGATTTTCATGCCTATCTAGCTGTATTTGGTTTTATAACAGCAGCAGTGATAATCACTATATTCTGGCAGGAGTCAACAAACTGTGAAGTAGCAGCCTATTTTTGTAAATGGTGTTGTTTTAAAACACAGCCATGTTCATTTTGCTTATTTTCTATGACAACATTCTCTACAGTAGTAAAATTGGATACTTGTGAAGTCTATTAGTTACTTTTGTGTCTATGCAACTAAGGTACTTGACAGAAACAACATATATAGGCTAAGAGTTTTATTTGGGCCCATGGTTTCAAAGTTATACTACAGGATGGCAGGGGAGGCTTGCAGCTCAGGGTTCAGTCTGAGGTGTCAGAAGTATGCAACCCTGACTCACATACCTAAAGGACAGTAAGCATAAGACATTAGACTTAAAAGGGCAGTGGCTATAAACCCACAATGGCCCCTCTCCCTAGCCTCCTTCCACCAACCAGGCCCTGCATCCAAAAAGGCTCCACAACCTTCAAATTAGTCCCATAACTGAGGACCAAGTGTTCAAACAGTGAACCAATGGAGATGGTCCCGATTCAAACCCTAGTAGAAAGAGGTGATCTGACAGAACATTACTCTCTGTTCATTTAAGGAAATGTTGACTGACCCTTCCAATCAGTAAACTGGATTTCTAGGAATAGTTTTCAGTCACTATAACCCTGACAAATTGCATGTTATTACACACATAATGATAATGAGATAGAAATAAAAGTTAGTCTGATTAGTCTTGAGGCACAGGTAGGGACACAAGACAAAACTCTACACTAGATGCAAGTTTAGAAGAGTGACAGACACTTCTGTGACCTACCCTCCCTTTATCCATTTGTTCTCTCTCTTGCTCTCTTGCTCTCTTTCCTTTCTCCCTCTTCCCCTCCTTCCTTTACCCTTTCCCTTTCTCTCTCCTCTCCTTTGTAGCTGAAGTTTTTCTGGTCCTGCCCTGCTCCCACATCCCTGTGATCCCACAGCCACTCAGACCCAAATAAACGCATAGAGGCTTATATTATTTAGGAACTGTATGGCCTGATGGCTCAGGCTTATTGCTAGCTAGCTCTTACATCTTAAATTAACCCATTTCTTTAAATCTATACTTTGCCACGTGGCTTGTGGCTTATCAGTATCTTTACGTTTTGCTTCTCGTGGTAGCGGCTGGCAGCATCTCCTCTGCTCTTCTTTCTCCTTCCTCTCTCTCTAGTTAGAATGTCCTACCTAACCTTGTTCTGCATCACCATTGGCCAAACAGCTTTATTTATCAACTAATCAGAGCAATACATAGTCACAGGATACAGAACAACATCATCAATCACTTCTACCCTCCCTTTCCTTCTCCCTATGGTCTCTCCTAACGCTGCTTCCTCAGGTTAAATATCCCCACCACCACCTATATGCTGAAATAAATAATTCTGCCTAGAAGGAACTTAATTCCCTTTCCTTACTTGTACATTTGCTTGTTCAGACATGAAATGCTGCTTATTTTTGTTTCCTGTTTCTATGTAAAACAACTTAAGGAAGAAGGGATTTTGTTCACAATTCTGGGTCCATCATTTTAGGAAAGTCAAAACATCATCACTTGAAGCAGCTGGTTACATTACATTCATGGTCAAAAGAAGGGAATTGAGTTAAAGTATGCATGTCTGTATTCAGATCACATTCTCTACTCTTCTACAATCCAAGGTACCTTGCCTAGGGAATGGTACCACCCATGATGGGCAGATCTTTCTGCCTCAACTAACATAATCAGTCAAGCAAACAAGCAAACCTACAACCCCATCTAGACAATGCCTCATTGAGTCTTTCTTCCTAGGTGATTCAGGATTTTGTTCTTAACAAACCTAATCTAATATTTCTTACCTTCAGAAAAGAATTTTTGTTGTTTTTGTTGTTTGTTTAGTTGGTTGGCTTGGTTGTTTGATTTGTTTTGGTTTTTTGATACAAGATTTCTCTGTGTAATAGACCTGGCTGTCCTAGAACTCACTAGATAGACCAAGATGGCCTCAAATTCCCAGAGATCCTCCTGCCTCTGCTTCCCAAGTACTGGTATTAAAGGTATGCACCACCAAAACCCAGTCCAGAAAAGAAAGTTTTAAGTACTAGAGTCTCTGAAGTACTCTTATAACTTGATTGATTTCTTGGCAATACATAGTGCGAGGCCCAATTTTTCAGGACATCTTGATTTTTAAGTTCCCCTGTCTGGTGCTTCCCACTTTATCATTCTCTCATTCATTAATCTTCTCTCTAGGCCAACTGAAGGAGGGCAAGCTGTTCTCAGCAGCTCTAGAGATCTGCTGGAGATTTAGACATTTTAGTTCACTTGGCTTTGTGCCCTCTCCTCAAGTCCAAAACGGTAAATGAAACTACCATGTGCACTCCATTTTCCCAACTTCATTCTCCCTCTCTATGACCCCAACAAATGCATTCACATTAATGAAACTGAGTGTTCCTCTGATATATATTACATAAATGTTAATTCTGTAAACCAAGCAATAAATCTTGTTTCAAAAAACCACCTGGTAGAAGAAAAAGAGCCTAAACTTTGGCCTCATGAGACAGTACCCTTCATTCTGATTCAAGAAGCACTGACCTGATGACTTGCTTCCAATAGCAGGAAAATATAAACAGTGTTCCCAGATTGCCTAAGCTTGGATCATGATGAAAAGGCATTTATAAATGGCCAAGCACCAAATAAATAATACTGATTTTTTTTCCCACTTTAGGTTCAGTTGCCTAAGATCTTCCTGGGGCTTCACGTTTGATGATAGACAGCTCCTGGCCAGGTATAGCATCATTTATAACTAGCGTATGAGGGACTGAAAGGGGAGAGCGTCGAGGTTTGTTCTGTACCCTTGTGTGCCATCAAAACCCAATCCTGTGACGTACTTCAAACACAAAAGAATCAAGTATGTTTGGGAAACATGCTGTAAACGATCTTCTTGGAGGTTTCCACAAACTCATAAAAGACCCTGGAAAATCCTGAAGTAAAGAAAGATGCATAATTTGTTTGCCTTAAAATGACATTGGTTTTAAAAATAGCCTTTTCCAAACATGATTAACTAGGAAATACTTTTTGCTCAACATTAATACCTCTCAGCATGCCACAGATTACACGTTAGGAAATAAGCTCCTGCACTTACTAAGCCAAAGTCTGAGCTTAGACTTATCTCTATTTTTCTGGCTCTCGTGAAGCCTTGTGAAGACTTTTTCCACTGTCAATATCTGGGGGTGGGGAGGGAAGGGGCAAACCCTAGGTTCTTTTGAAGTTAGTCCTTTCAACTTAATCATGCAAACCATCCTTTGGCATACTAGATTGCTGCGGGAAAACTGAGGGTTAAGAATGCTATCCATGACTGGTGAGTCATTTCACCTAAATTCAACTCTGCTGTCCCCCTTTCTAGCTATGTGGCCTCAGTTTCCTCATCCTTGAGGAGTGAAAAAGAAAGGAAGCTATGTCAAGGATCTTAGGGAGGAGCCAGTGAAATAAGCCATCCAGGGCACAGGAAGGACAGATGTTTTCAATCAGGGCTGGTTATTAGTTTAGCTTCTAGGTGATCCCAGTTTGAGAGAGGAAAAGTAGACTCTGTGTGTCTGCATACCTTTTCTGGAACCACACTAATTAATTACTGGAGTGCACTTAGCTTTCCATAGTGTCTGGTTCTTGCTACCAATCTTATTTTTATTTCAGGAGTCCACTCCTATCGAAGTGCATCAAAGCCAGTTTATCTTGATGCCTTCTGGGTTTGGTAATTGTCAGTGTTTCTATCTGGCTCCATCTGACAGCAAACCTCAGTCCAGCAGAATTCCACTCATTCAAATACCAGGACGATTATTTCAGAGAAGGTTTCTGAACAGTCTAGTCCCCCGATGCCAAATAATTAGTGCATGTATTCACACTGCCCGGCTCCTGTGTTGCACTCTATCTATAACCTGTGCCTCCTGGATAAATATCTTTAATTTTTCACCCTTGGCTCAAGTATTTTAGACATGTGAAAGAGAGCCAACTGTATTTTATAAAATGCTGGTAGAAATAGAAAATAGAGGAGCTGTTGTTCCAGGATAAATGAATTCAAATTTATTTTTGAAAAGATTTTCCAGAATTTTATAGGAATCTATAGTATTGCCATTTGGTCAGACCCACTTTTTATTTTCTTTTATGTCTAGGCAAGAAGCAAAAGAAAGAAAAGTACTGCTCTGCAGAAATTTTATTTCAAAAATTGAAACCAGACCATAGCAAGGTAGCTTGTGGTCTGAATGTATCAATGGACCTAGTCATTTTTCATCAGCGCTGTTCTTAGGTATACTAAACCACAAATATGAATCTCATTATGGTGCCTAGATGGAAATATTTTATGGATTAAAAACTTGGGCATTTAATTTGGTTGGTAATGAAACTTCTTTTCAATAAATAGGAGGAAGGGAGCCACAAAATACCACCAGTGATTCATCCAAATATCTTATGAAGGGAAAAATCAATATAATATCTGGGTCCGTTTGTATTTAATATTGGCCATTTTGCTTGAGTCTAAAGTGGAATGCTAAATTTGGTTAGACAGAACTATTGCTGAATTAGCAACAGTTTGCAGATCATTATAATCAAGAGCATTCTAAAACTGGGGTTCACTGTATTCTAGGTGCAGTCTTTGGTGCTAGGTATACAGGGCTAGACACCTGATATAACGGCCCTTGCCTTCGTGGAACCCAAACCCCTACATAACCTAACTCTATGTGAATAAAGCATAACTCAGTCAGCCTAACATAAAAGTGAAACAGAATCTGCACATCTCTAAAGACATCCAAATCTCTCAGCACCTTTCTAAAACAGTGGTATTACTCAGTTCAGATGAGAGGATGGGAGATAACTAACTTCTAACAAAAAGGTTATTTTAGTCTCACTTGAAGGACAGATGAAGTCTGTCCACTCAACAGTCGGGCGAGTGGGCTTTCTAGAAGTCTTCAAGACACCAGGAATCCCATCCAAAAATACGTTAGATTCAGCATCATCTCAAAGGGGCCCATCAGCTTGCTTCTCTCCATAGCAGCACCATCAGGTTCTGATCCCAGGGGACTGACAGGCTCCCCGTCAGCCTGCCACTGGAAAGTCAGATGGACAGGAGAGCAACTGATCTCAAATGCTAATGCCCTCCTTTGGCCTCCAATGCAAAAGGCAATGAGAGATGATGGACTCCAAGAGGCTTGGGTTCATACCCTCACTCCTCAGTGTCATCCCAGTACACACATGTGACATAAAATTATACTTCAGTTTCTTCATCTGCAAAATGAGGATAAAATTTTTACCTTGTGATTTGGAAAGAATTTGAAATTGTATATTGAAAATGCTTAGCTCAAGTTCTGGAAAAGTACAGTCAATAGCTAAAACATAATAATCTTTTGTCCTTCTATTATCACCATTGCTGTACTTCTTGGTCTTCCAAGGCCTCCTAAGTGAGTATTCAGTTCATCTAGGCCTTTTATCCTCCAGCAAGCCCTCCCTGAGCTCCTTAACCAAGAGTACCACTCCCTTCCATAACCCTTTCATTGAGGCTGGAACTGCCCCTACCCTTATTCATGCATATTCTTCTAATTTGCAATGTGACATCTGAGACCAGGACACAGCTCTTTACTCAGTCTCTGCACACTGTGAAGCCCACAATGAGTGAGAAGCAGTTATCGCTGGAGAGAATCTCATCATACCTGCTTTTTCTGTTGACCCAAGACCACGCAACATGTTCCCAGGTTTTAGTGATACTTGAGAGTATCATGGCCATTTAAAACAGCCATGCATGGGCTGAAAATAAGTTACAGTTATGACTGTTCAGGAGGAGATTTTAAACTTTCTTATTATAAAAAACACATTTATTTTGGCTACTGTCATGCCACTCATGCTTAACTAGGGGCTTAGCACATGGTAGGTATTTGATAAAAATGGATGGGTGGATGGGATAAAGATATACAGAATCAGGAATTCTAGAAAGTTCTTAGCCCAGTAGCCCTCCCAGTTTTTTTTCCCTGAGAGTTGCCTCTGGAGATCATTACAATGGACTCAGGCTATAAGCATTAATGGAAACTTTTCATATGCACTTTCTTGTTTTTATTATTTTTATTTTAGTTTTGAGACTATAAATATAATGTTTCTCCCTCCCCCTCCAAGTCTTCCCATATATCCCTCCCTCCTGCTCTTCTTCAAATTTATGGCTTTCCCCACCCCACTGTTATTGCATGCATATGTGTATATGTACATATATATATATTCCTAAATATAACCTGTTTGGTCCATATAATATTACTTATATGTATGTTTTCAGGGTTGGCCTTTTGGCACTGGATAACCAATTGGTACATTCTTCCCTGGAGAGGACCACCTCTCTGGTTCCCAGCATTCCACAGTTACTTAAAGTTCTTTGTGTAGGGTTGAGGCCTCATGGGCTTTCCCCATCCAATTTCTCATGTTCGTTGGTATCATCTTCATTCAGCTCCTTTTTGGTTAGTCATGTTGGTGAGACTTTTGGGGTATCGCTTCAGATATTACTAGGAGACACAATCTCACAGCAAGTTCTCATGTCCTCTGGCTCTCACAATCCTTCTACCCTCCCTCCCTTTCTGCAGTGTTCCCTGAACCTTATGTGTGGGAATGTTCTAAATACATCCATCATCCATATTTCGACTGGCTGTGGGTTCCTGTAGCAGTCCCTCTCTGTTGTAAAGAGAAATTTCCTTGGTCCTATTTTTTTATTTTTTCCCAGTTTTACTAAGGTAGATTTGAAAAAGCATTGATGTATAATGTGATGATTGATAGACACACGGATAGAAATGGTTATGCAATTTATAGGTAATAAACAACATATCTACTCATATAGCTGCTTTGTTTATATATGCTGATAACACCAAAGACCTACTATCTTAGCAAATTCCAAATACACAATTGAATATTACCAATCTATTTCAACATAAGGATTCTCATAAATAATTATATGCTATGGTAACTGAGTATGACTGCTTAGGGTAATATATGAAGTATAATCCTACAGTGGGACTTCCCACAAGTATGTCATTATTTGTCAACAACACCTGCATGCACATCATGTGCATTGGTACCACTAATGTGCCACTTTTAGACTCAGTGATCCTATACTGTTGGTTGTAATCCCTGCTCAAGAGTGATTTTGATTCTATAATCTGATTTCTTTCTGCGTATGGAAAGCACTGTGAGGCTACGCCAAGTGTTTTCCATTAAGAGAACAGTTTTGAAAGACTAAACCACAGACAGTCTGTTCTGAAGAAATCGCTGGCCCGGTATCATGGACAACCAGCCCAGCAGCAGCTCTGGGCCTCGGAAAAGCCTTGGCCAGAGTTCTGACCTCCCAGAAAATTGTTCCACCCAACTCATTCACTCCCTTGTTCCTGCTACTGAATTAGACTAATGCTAAGGGAATCCCAGGTCTGGAGCCACAGTTTTTTTTCCTTCTCCTAAGGATATCAGAATGCCCCTGATACTGGGCTAACTGAAACCCTGAGGATTGTATACTTGCATAAAGGAAGTTACAATAGGAACTAGAGAGATGATTCAGTAAGTAAGGGTGTTAACAAAATAAGCCTGGTGACCTGAGAGATCCCTACAACTATGTAAATAACCAGATGAAATAGCAACAGTATGCAATCCCAATGCTACTTCAGCAGAATGAGAGACAGAGACAGAGTCACCTAGAAGTTCATGGACCAGTTAGTCCAGTATGCTCAGTGCAGCAGAGATGCAAGGAAAACCTTGCCTCTGACAGGGTGGAAAATGACAATTGGCTCCCAAAAGTTGGCATCTGCCCACCCCACGTGCACACATGCATGCATACAGACACACAAGCACAACTAAATAATTCTTTTAAAAAATAGGAAGATGGGGAAAGATAAAGAAACGGTGGGATTAAGAAATATGAATAGGTGTTTGGAGAAGGACGGACTTCTCAACACATACCTTAAGAATTTGTTTTCAGTCAGAGAGCAGCCTTTTGCTAAATTCCTTCTCTAAACAAGACACAAACAATCATGCCTACTAGGTATAAAGCCTACTTTCTTTTAATTCAGAGCTAAGAAGTGTTTTGCATAAATCATCTCATTTCTTCTCACTTGCAGTTGGTACTAGTGTTGTCATTATGCAGATGCTAACATAGAGGCCCAGACAAGCATTGTTTTATATCCCCTGACATAGCTACTAAGTGGAATTATGTGGAATTGCTACCACCCAAGTCATGTTTTTATCTCAACACAATTTGCAACTCCTATGGCTCATAATAATAGGAAGAGCAGAGTCAAGCTATAATGGTATTTAACTTGTCCAAGAGCAGATGTTCTCAAACATCATATAGTCTCTTTTTTATGACATTTGACCATTTTACATTTATAATTCCTTTCAGGAAAGATCTATTTCTATGTCTGCTTCCTTGACTGACCTGAGGCTTCATTAATAGCAACACAGAGCTGTGCATCACTGGTCTCTGAAACTCTCTACTATTCCAAGGCTATCCTAAGGCCTATTATGGCATCATTTCATTAATCTCTATTGAAAGAAAAAAAGAACAA
Organism: Onychomys torridus; assembly: GCF_903995425.1. Classification (NCBI taxonomy): domain Eukaryota; kingdom Metazoa; phylum Chordata; class Mammalia; order Rodentia; family Cricetidae; genus Onychomys; species Onychomys torridus. Next base: position 82,376,171 of record NC_050444.1, on the reverse strand, counting down.
GTCATTTTTTAAATGAATTAAGTGATAAGTCTCTGGGACAATTGGCAGTCCCACTGACATGTTCCTAGGCACCAATTAAGGCACTGGAACTCTATCTCAAATAGATAATGACTAGCCAGTGCTGAAATTCAGGACCTCAGGGTTCAAAAGGATCTTCAGCTTGTCAGTTTTCTCTGTGTTTTTTCATCCAGAGTGTGCTGGACTCACTCAAGTGAGGGGGTCAGATGTCCTTGGAAAACAAATCCACACTTAAGGCTGTTTCCTGGCTCCTGGCTCTTCCTGACACATTCCAAGAAGGAATTTATGGATGTTGGGAGGGACAAAGGGTGAGGAATTTGTAGACCATTTTAGAAGCCTGTGTTAGCAGCCCTATGCTTGACTGACTGAGCAGAATAAAATTCTTTTCCCTGTAAGCCAGAAGAAAATTTTGCTCTGATACCGTAGAGGTGCCAAAATGATGTGGAAACAAATTTCATCTGCAGTTGAAAAAGTGAAATTACTGTTGTCTATCCAAGTCAAGGACTTTCCATGTATGTACCTAAGTCAAAAAGATAAACACATTCCATGAGCTACTAATCACAATTTCACCAGAAGTGTATCTCCAACCACATAAAGCTATCCAGATAAAGATGATACTGTCTAAAACAGAAACCATGTATTGTATATTCTCCAGCTGTGACCAGGGAAAATACTCAAGGATGAACTCCTTTATCTCACAGTAGTCTCTGGCTTGTGGAGAGATGTCTAAAAATAACGCTTAGTTTTTCTCATGCTGCTCCTTAAAGGTTACAATCTCCAACTGCTGATGTGCACATTCTTGTCATTAATTTTGTCACCCCTAAACTACAACAGTATTTGTTCCTTTGAAGATATGAAGACAACCCCACACCCACTTCCCTGGGATTGATGTGTGCAAATCCTGCCCAACTTAACATTGGCTTTCTCAGCTTTGAGTAAAGAAGCACAAGTTATCAGCCTCTGACAATATGCTCCAATCCCTTTATTACCACTCACTTCCCATGAATAGAAGAGTCTAGGGGGCTGGAGAGATGATGCTGTCATTAAGAGCATTTGCTGCACTTCTAGAGGACTCGGGTGTGATTCCCAGCACCTACATAGCAGCTCACAACTATCTATAACTTGAGTTGCTAAGGGTTCGACTCCCTCTTCTGGCCACAACAGTAAGCAGGCATTCATGTGGTGTACTGATACACATGTAGGTAGGTAAGCATTCATGCATATAATAAATTTTTTCAATGATAATCATCTATCTGTGTTTTTATGGTCTTTGTAGATTAAATTGTCCCTCCTGAAATTACAAAAGCACAGTTACCCAAACTTGACTCCTCATGTCTAACCTAATCTCTCAAACTACAATCTCAACTAATTTCCCCAAAGTCTGCCCTCAAAGAAGACATAAACCAGCCAGTTGTCTGCATGCAGGAGAACATTTTGTATTGCTAACATCATTACTTCTCTCCATTTCTACCTAGAGCACATCTTTCTACTTCTAGCAAACTGGTCTTCACAAGGCTTACTTTCTCTCATACACCAGTGATTTCTACAGCTTCTCTAATCTAGGTCCAAGTTGCCACTGAATTTGGGACTGGATTACACTAAGAGGTCAAGTTCTGGCTTAAGCAAAAGGAACTATTGGCACAGATTCTTGCTATGTTGTAATCTCAAGAGTGCTATAGAATGACATGTCCTGCTTATTGAGTGTCTATAATGGGCCAGACAATATACTCAAGCTTTAGTTCAGATCTCTAGTCTTTGATTCCCTCTGATGTGTGTGTGTATGTGTTGTTGTTGTTGTTATTGTTGCAGAAGCCAGAAGTCAACCTCAAATGCCTTTCATCAGCTTCAATTTCCTCAGGGACAGTGAACTTTGCTTGTGTGTGTGTGTGTGTGTGTGTGTGTGTGTGTGTGTGTGTTATTTGTTTGTTTGGTTTTGGATTTTTGTTTGTTTGTTTGTCTGTTTTTGAGACTGATTCTCTCACTTGATCTGGAACTTGTGGATTAGGCAGGAACCTCAAGGATCTACAAGGAAGTGCTCTTATGCTCAGCCTTTTACATGGATTCTGGAGATCAAACTCAAGTCCTGTGTTTTCATGACAAGCACTTTACTGACTGAGCCATCTTTGAAATTGTTTTGAACCCTCTTTTATAAATGAGGTCATGGATTAAAGAATAAATACCTTGCCAAAGTTACTGAGCCAGAAAGTGCTTAGATGTGTCTTCTATAACACTGAAGATGTGGTTAATTGTTCCCAAATCACAGAAGCATCCCCAATCCTCAGAGCACCATGAGCTGATGTGACAGGTAACCCTCCTCTATGGATCTCTTAACTACACAATGAAATAACCTCCTTCTTCCCATGTGGTCCTTAATTCTTACTTCAGGGTCTCAACCAATAGCTCGAGCACATGTCATAGTGAAAGAAAATCATAGGCAACTTTATCTCAAGTACAGATTACTCTCACATGTATGTATAAGTCATTATTTTGTAAGTCTTAAAACCAGCCCAAGTTTAGCTAGGCACTCATATTTTCACACAGTAATTTTTCAACCAACTTTGACAGTTTCCCTCTCCTATCTGAATGTCTATGCATATGAATGACTATATGATAGATAAATAAGATAGCTTAGCAATCAGAACTACTTGGAGGTATATCTTTCTCCACACTCTGTCTCATATAATCCTGACTACTTACGTCTCAATATAAATTGCAACCTTTCCAATAACCCATACTTGGCCATTCTTTGGACACTTCCTTTGTTTTTCAAAGCCATAAGCAGTTGACTCCTGTACCCAGAAAACAAATCATCTGCATTCTTATTTTTCTTTGTTCCCTAAATACTGAAGGGATTTTTCTATTTTCTCCCTAGTTCTGTTGCTAAGTCCCAAAAGAGTAGACACTTGGTCTTATATTTATTTCTACCACCCACAGAACTTTGGTTGCTATAGAAAATCCATTATAAATTCTGTCTGTGCTGGTCAATCTGAAGCTCATAAAGCTCATGAACATCTCTTAATTTGGACACCTGGTTCAAAAGTATTCTGTTAAGTTCTTCTAAAGCCAAGACTGTGGAATGTTCTGGAAAGATAAATCAAGGAGAAGAGGGTCTGAGGTGAAAAGAATAAACACTATGTAGGAGCCATGTGACTAGAAAGAAGCAGTTGGAATTAAAACATCATTTCTCCTCTAAGTCCTTTGCCTTCCCCTCTGTCTCCCATGATAGAGAAACAGCAGTGCTTACCTCAGTCTGGAGTCTGAGTAATTACAATCAGGAGTCACTGAACATCTCCTGGGGCTGCAAGACTTCAAAGTACCATAAAAATTCCTTCAGAAGGCAAGACTAGTCAATACTGGGAGACAATGAATGATTTCTACCTAATGTTCTCATTACATCAGTCTTTTAACCCTGCCATTGGCCCTGATTTCCACAGTAAAAAGTAAAATAATGAGGGAAATGAAATAATCCATGCCTAACTTATTCTAACATTTTGCTATGTTTTTCTATTCTCTGTTGTCTCGTTATATTTCTGAAAGTTAAATATTGCGTAACATCATTCCTTCAAACTTGCAAGATTCTTCTAGGGGGATATAAAAGCTTCAGACACCTGAGACATTAAATGAAACTTTACCCAGAATTACAGCCACTTCACAGTGTGCATCACTGGTAGACACAAATAACTATTGTTTTCCTTTGTTTATATAGATTGTTCTTCCAAGAAGATTGGGGACATCCAACTGTATTCTATTAAATACATCTAAATATCAAATCCTACTAGAAGTTAAGACAGCCTACAGATCTAAAGACACCTAGGCAATCCAACCTCCACCATGGGGGCCATGACCTGGCTATTGCCAGGCATCTTTCTAGCTTTGCTTGCCCACACTTCTGAAGGTGGGGTCATCAAGAAAGTCATCCGGCACAAGAGACAGAGCGGAGTGAATATGACCCTGCCAGAGGAGAATCAGCCAGTGGTGTTCAACCATGTCTACAACATCAAGTTGCCCATGGGCTCTCAATGCTCAGTGGATCTGGAGTCAGTCAATGGAGAGAAAGACCTAACCCCAGCCCCAGAGTCCAGTGGAAGCTTCCAGGAACACACAGTGGATGGAGAAAACCAGATTGTGTTCACACATCGCATCAACATCCCCCGCCGGGCCTGTGGATGTGCTGCAGCTCCAGATGTGAAGGAGCTCCTGAGCAGGTTGGAGGAGCTGGAGATGCTGGTATCTTCTCTAAGGGAGCAGTGCACCATGGGAACAGGCTGCTGTCTCCAACCTGTGGAAGGTAAAAGCCAGGATTGGTTGCCCTGTTTTTGTGCAAATGGGAAAAATGATGAGCAGAAAAGAATCCATGAGTGGTTTCTAATCATAGTTTCCTGAGAAACTAGACAGGCAAGGTGTTCATTTTTTAAAAATGAGGTCAAGTAAATATGGAGAGTGCAACCATCTCTCTTCTGTTCTTGGAAGAGTTAGGGTAATAATAGTTCTCACACCAGTTTTCCACCTTTTGAAAAAATCTGCTTGAGGCCCTATTTTACTTTAATTGTATCTTTTAGATGTATTGGTATGGACAGTTGGCTCAGCAGTTAAGAGTATTTGCTCTCCCAGAGGATCCAGGTTCCATCCCCATTACCTACAAGGATACTCACAACATCAGTTACTCCACTCTCAGGGGATCGACACCTTTTTCTAACCTCAGGCTGCACCAGGCACACAAGTGGTACATGCACACACATGCAAACCAAGCACTCCTCCATACAAAATAATAAAATAAGCAAATCTAAGTATTAAGATTTAATACTTTACTATTTCCATGTGTCTGTGTCTGGGTGTGATTGTGCACACATGTGTGTATTTACAGGTATGCACTGTTGTATTCATGCACTAAGGCCAGAAGAGCAGTGGGAATCCTTCTCTATCACTCCTTGACCATTAATTTGAGGTAGCATCTGTCATTGAATCTAGAGTTCTCATTTTCTCAGCTAGGTTAGAAACCAGCAAGCCCCAGTGATCCCCTTGTCTCTACTCACCTAGGAGATGAGATTAAAGGCATATATGAGACACACAGCTCTTAGGCACTGGGATCTGAATGCTGCTCCTCATGATTACCCAGCAAGTACTCTGAAATGCTGAGCCATTGTCTCTCCAGTGCCCACTTTAATTATATCTTAGTCACACATGTTTGACCCTGAAATCTAACTCTTACTCTAAAATGTCTGAGAATAACACACCATTCCTTCTCCAAAGGGCACCCTCTCCAAGAGACTGCTGTAGCCCCATCATTTCATTGTACAAATAGGGAAACAGAGGCCTAGAGGGCAGTGAGATTCACAGGGTCCTGCTGAGTTAACATGATCTTCCACAGTCCTATGTTCTTACAGATGCACATTTCTGCCTGGGTGGTGCTGAGTCTGTGGGAATCAGAAAGAACATATTCAAATGTGATAGAACATAGTGTGATTATGTGAAGGTGGTCTGGTCAAGGCTGGTACATACAGCCACCTGTATGTACCCGACACTGTGATTATCTTGTATGATCCTCCAAACAATCCTTTAAGATAGGGTTGACATCCCTCTATAAATCTAAGAACTGGGTTTGAAAAGCTGAACAACTATCACAGGATAACTCGATGATAAAGAAGGACATAGACTTTGGGTGTGCCTGGGTGTGTTCACTCTCCTTGAGGGATATTCTGGGCCCTTGTGCATCCATACCAGTTCTGCTGCTTTGGAGTTACATTCTCTCCATTCACCAAGGTTCATAGAACTACAGAAGCTTTAACTTCAAATCAGAAATTAGTATCTGTTTCTACCATTTAGAAAACACTACCAGAAAGACTGATTAACTGTTTCAAGAATGGACCTGACTGCTGTAGGCAAGGAGTGCTGTGGGACGCTAGGCTTCAAAGGAAAATTTTTAAAGTTTATCTTTATTAAAACCAATTCATTTCCTAGCTGTCAACTCCCTTGGGGGGAAATGCAAGCAAGAAGACACAGTAGGTTTAATGATAGTGTAGATTGAATGTGAATTCCTTCTTATTGTCTCCCCTAAGCACCTGCTCTCCAAACCAGTTGATGCCTAAAGATGCAGCTGAATTTGGGTAAGGGTTTTTCATGCGAATACCAAGAAACTGCTCTGGCAGAACTCTGTTAAGTACCTGTTATCTTCCCTGCAGGCCGTCTGGACTCTAGGCCCTTTTGCAGTGGCCGAGGCAACTTCAGTGCTGAAGGATGTGGCTGTGTCTGTGAAGCAGGCTGGAAAGGCCCCAACTGCTCTGAGCCTGAATGTCCCGGAAACTGTAACCTCCGAGGCCAGTGCCTTGACGGACAGTGTGTCTGTGACGAGGGTTTCACCGGGTGAGGACTGCAGCCAGCTGGCCTGTCCCAATGACTGCAACGACCAGGGCAGGTGTGTGAATGGAGTCTGCGTGTGCTTTGAAGGCTATGCCGGGGTTGACTGTGGCCTAGAAGTCTGCCCAGTGCCCTGCAGTGAGGAACACGGGATGTGTGTGGATGGCCAGTGTGTGTGCAAAGATGGCTTTGCTGGTGATGATTGCAATGAGCCCCTGTGCCTCAACAACTGCTACAACCGTGGGCGGTGCGTAGAGAACGAGTGTGTGTGTGATGAGGGCTTCACGGGCGAGGACTGCAGTGAGCTCATCTGCCCCAATGACTGCTTCGACCGCGGCCGCTGCGTGAATGGCACCTGCTACTGTGAGGAAGGTTTCACGGGCGAAGACTGCGGTGAGTTCACCTGCCCCAACAACTGCCAGGGCCATGGCCAGTGCGAGGAGGGACAGTGTGTTTGCGACGAGGGCTTTGCCGGTGCAGACTGCAGTGAAAAGCGGTGTCCTGCAGATTGCCACCACCGTGGCCGCTGCCTCAACGGCCAGTGTGAGTGCGATGATGGGTTCACAGGGGCCGACTGTGGGGATCTACAGTGTCCTAAGGGCTGCAGTGGGCACGGCCGCTGCGTCAATGGGCAGTGTGTGTGTGATGAGGGCTATGCTGGAGAAGACTGCAGCCAGCAGCGATGCCCGAATGACTGCTACAACCGGGGCCTTTGTGTACAGGGCAAGTGCCTATGTGAACAAGGCTTCAAGGGCTTTGACTGTAGTGAGATGAGCTGTCCCAATGACTGCCACGGCCACGGCCGCTGTGTGAATGGCATGTGCGTCTGTGATGATGACCACACTGGGGAAGACTGCAGAGACCGTCGCTGTCCCCGGGACTGCAGCCAGCGGGGCCACTGTGTGGCTGGACAATGCATATGTGAGGATGGCTTCACCGGCCCTGACTGTGCTGAGCTCTCCTGCCCCAACGACTGCCACGGCCACGGCCGCTGTGTGAACGGCCAGTGCATCTGCCATGAGGGCTTTACTGGCAAAGACTGCAAAGAGCAAAGGTGCCCCAGTGACTGCCATGGCCAAGGCCGCTGTGAGGGCGGCCAGTGCATCTGTCATGAAGGTTTCACAGGCCTGGACTGTGGGCAACGCTCCTGCCCCAGTGACTGCAGCAATCTGGGACAATGTGTTTCAGGACGCTGCATCTGCAATGAAGGATACATGGGGGATGACTGCTCTGAGGGTGAGTATCAGCAAGCTGGCGTCAAGTGGTCCTGATGATGTACATATCAGATTCCTATCAGAGAATGATCTTTGGATTTATCAACACACCATTTTTTTTATGCATCCTGTTAGTGTATTTCTGTTAAACACACACTCTTTCTCTGACCCTTTGAAGGGTTGTGGTCAGTCTCATGGCACAGGGCAATCTGGACTCAAAGGCTCAGACAAGTGATATTGCTGTCCAAAGGACTCAGAGCTGGTGCTTAAACCTATCTACCTTATCTATATTGAGTCCACCATCCAATGCCCTTTGCTAAGTATCAGCTTCCTTTCCTTCTCTGCTCTGGCTTTAAAACAACAGCAAATAAACATCTCCCATTTGAAGGGAAGTGATAATCCAGCTGGACTGAATAGACATTGTGGTTAAATAAGGTGAAATTATTAATGCAGGCTGCTAGTTACCTGGGAACTAGACCTTTCCCTTACATTTTCTTTTGGTGCTAGCTTTATCCAAGGTCTATGAGCATTTCCCAAAGGAACACTGTTCCCAGCAGTTAGCACAAGCAGAGAGATAAAGTATTATTCAGGAAACACTGGCTAAATGAAAACACAGTGAAGAACAAAAACACTCATGTTCAATGACAGTCTTCTCTATTTCTCTCATCTGCATATCACGATTGAGAACATCTTCCAAAGGTATATAGGAACAAATAAATAGTCCAAGTGTTTAGTATGGCAGAGTTGTGCAGGCTTAGCGAAGAAATGTGAGTTCCAAACCTGATGAAGATAACTGCAGGAAAACCTCGTGGCCTCACTCACATCTAAGAAACAAAATAGTCTGGCTAGATGAAGCCTCTAAGACTACTCACAGAAGGGTAGGCTGAGATAATGCTTTCCTGTACCCATGGTCTAAGTCTGGGCTAGGACCCAGAAAGTGGAAAAGTCAGAGGGACCAGGTCACATGCAGAGTTGAAAGCAATACTCTAGGCCAGGTATTTCAGCAGGAAGACAATGGATTAATGGATAACAAAGCTACTTCTGATGGCAAAGGTCTGCAAAGCCAGCTACTACAGAAGCTGAGATACAAGGAGATCTCAAGTTTAAGAAATAGAGGAGGGGAATTTGGTTATAGGAAAAGTGACAGAACCCCTTTAAATATTATTTTAGATTTATTTATTTTATTTTATAGGTATTAGTATTTGTCTTACATGTATGTATATGCACCACATGTGAGCCTGTACCTGCAGATGTTAAAAGAGGGCATCAGATCCCCTGGAACTGGAGTTATGGGCAGTTGTGAGCCACCATGTAGGTGATGGAAATGGAATCCTGGTCCTCAGCAAGAGCAAAAGTGCATAATCTCTCTAGCACTAGTATGTACAGGACCCTAGGTTTGAACACCACTAAAAAGAAAAGATTAATCATAGCAGGGTTCTGGCTGAGTCCAGAATGTTAGGAGCAACATGTTCCAAGAAGTGACAAATTCAAGTCTCTATTGCAAATAGTAGAAAAGACTTATCAAGGGGGTTAAACCTATAGGACACTAGAGGTATTCTCTTGACCTCCAATATCCTTTCTTCTTCCTCCCAGTATCCCCTCCCAAAGACCTTATTGTGACAGAAGTAACAGAAGAGACTGTAAACCTGGCATGGGACAATGAGATGCGGGTCACTGAGTATCTCATTATGTACACACCCACCAATGCTGATGGCCTGGAGATGCAGTTCCGTGTGCCTGGGGACCAGACATCCACTACCATCCGGGAGCTGGAGCCAGGAGTGGAGTACTTCATCCGTGTGTTCGCCATCTTGGAGAACAAGAGGAGTATCCCTGTCAGTGCCAGGGTTGCTACCTGTGAGTAGTCAAAGGATTCAGTATAGACTCACCATGCCTTGGCCTAGCTCTACAGCACTATGCACACTTTGTTTTGAGTGCTCAATAGATACCAACAAATTTCACCCAATGAGACAAAAGTATTTGTCTAAATAGTTTATTGTCTCATCTCAAACCCCACAGCTAACAAAGATGGAGTTGGGCTTTGACCTAGGCAGTCTTGGAAGAGTAGATCTTAGCCATCTTAGCATCATTGTATGGAGTTCTGTTCTACCAAATTCACTATCTGTTTCAAGTTGTTCTTGTAAGAGTCTCGCATTGGTGTAATTACTTTCATGCCCGAAAAGCAAGCTGTGGCTAGAAACCGGCCCTTACTTGCTTAGTAATAATAGCATCAGCCTCTCCTTACTGAATGTACATTGCATGCCAAGAGCCAGGCCAGCAGACTTCACGGAACATATCACTCAGTCTTTGGTTCATTCCCAAGGGCAGACACAGTTAGTTACCTCCTTCTCCCAGGAAAAGAAATGATCTCAGCGTTTTGTGTAAACCTTTCCCAAGGTCACAATATTATCAGTGGTGGAGTTAGATGCTGGTCTGTGTCTGTTTTCAAATCCTACAATCCTACACTTGCTTTATTAGTTCAACCATATGACACTGCAAATAGACCAGTCACAGGACTGATCATAATAGGGATTTTCATATTTCCTCACATAAAACACAGCATGCCAGAATAACCTTTAAGTAGACCCCAGATCTGGTTATCAGCCTCAAAGTGATAGCTATCCATCATAGGTTTAGTGAATCCATAGCTGCATGGCCTCTACTTATCATGCCCTCCTTACATCCCAGTTGTGCTATTTCTTACAGACTTGCCTGCACCCGAGGGACTAAAATTCAAGTCTATCAAGGAGACATCTGTGGAAGTGGAGTGGGATCCTCTAGACATTGCTTTCGAGACGTGGGAGATCATTTTCCGGAATATGGTAAGGGGCTCTATGGAGGAGGAGTATTTGACATAAAGGATCCACAGGGTCATCAAAAGTTCCTACAGACATTCATGTCACTTAGCTTTGTAAGGAAGACCAGGCACTATCACTTTGTATGTTCATATACATAGTTAAAGTTGATTTTCCCCTGCTGTTAGTAAGTGAAAAAGTAAAGCACTTAGGGATGAAAACCCAGATTAATGTAAAGTAAGTCATCTATAGGTGCCATCTTGCAAATCTCTATTTGGAGGCAACAGAACCAGAGCCAGTCAGTCCCATACAGTATCTCCTGGCATGTCTCAAATTTGAGTAGATATCCCCAAGTCCAAAAAAGCAGCTAAAGACAGTTTCTAGTCATAACTCGAGCTCTTTCCCAATTATCTGTGAGCCCACAGGACAATCTGCCAACTTCTCTGATGTCAACCGCGGGATTGTCAAAGGCTAGGTTGAGTGGTGGTTCTCACTCTATGCCATTTGACAGGATAAATGAGGTGTGTGCAGGAGGAAGGGGAGAACTCAAGAGGCAGCCTTCCCATCTCTGTATTCTCAGCATCAAACTTCCCAATCTACTGTGAGACAAAAGTGAAACAAAAGGTAGAAATAAATAAAGCATGGAAATGAAGGGCTGTTACAGCCTCTGAATCTTAGCACTGTACTTCCATCTTGCAGAATAAAGAAGATGAGGAAGAGATCACCAAAAGCTTGAGGCGACCAGAGACCTCTTACCGACAAACTGGCCTTGCTCCTGGGCAAGAATATGAAATATCTCTGCACATTGTGAAAAACAATACCCGAGGCCCTGGCTTGAAGAAAGTGACCACAACCCGTGAGTATTTCCAAAGAACCATGATAGAGAAGTGTTTTTATTGTGCCTTCTGGTTTATAGCATGCCCTCTGACACAGCAGATGCATCCGTGAGATTTTGCTTAAGTGATAATTCTGCAGGTTTGTGGTTTGGCCTTAGGCTCAGCTGTGTGGTATTTGTCCTTGTTCACTTGTGTATCTTTGTTGACTGGGAATGCTTGGCCTAGGATGGCCCCAGTAAAGACAGTCACCTGTAATCCTAGTACTCTGATGGCTGAAACAGGAGTATTGACATGAGCTCAAGACCATCCTGGGCTCCATAGTGAGGTCCAAGATAGTATAAGATAGAAAGTGAGACACTGTCTCAAAAAACAAAAGCAAAGCACAACAAGACGATGATTTTCTATTCTGTGGGGTGTGGTGTTGGCATGTTGGTGTGGCTGTGGAAGGTGGAGGCATTTCTATCACCCTCAGAGTAAATGCTCAGGCCAGTCCAAATATGAGAGACAGAGAAACAGATATATCTCCTCTCTGAAGTTCCTCAAGATCACATTCTCAAAGACTGTGGGTGCAGAAAGAGAAATTATTGAGATTATCACAAGCCATCTACTACATTATCTCATTTAATGCTCATACCAAGTCTCCCATGACAGAGGTGAGGCATGTGTTCATAGTAGTGTGTATGAAGAGTAGTGACTAAGCCTTGGAGAAGGTGAATCACTTTACCATCATGCAGTCCAGACAGTCATGGTCATGACTCTAAAGCATGGCTGCCTTTAGAACCTTTATCCCACGAGCCTTGACTACAATGTGGTTGTTGCAGAATGTTGATTTCATGACTCAATAGAAACTTAAATAAAATCTTACTTGAAGGCTTGGACCAATATTTCAGTCAGAAGAACACTGGCTGCACAAGCATGAGAACCTGAGTTTAGTCCACAGCAATCACGTAAGAAGCCAGGCATGCAGATAAATAATGCAGTCCAAAGCTGAGGAATGGGGAAAGGAGCATCCCTGAGACTTGCTGGCCAGATCAAGGCTAGCCAGAGCCCTGTCTCAAAAAGTGAGGTGGACGGTTTCTGAGGAATGATGCCTAAGGCTGACCTGACCTACACACACACACACACACACACACACACACACACACACACACACACACACACACACACACACACATTCTTTCACAGTATATACACACACACTCATACACATTTACACAACACATATAACTCACACATATGTACACATAAATCCAAACACACATTCATGTATAGACACACATAAACACATACTCACACACACACACTTTCACAAAGTTACACACAAACACTCACAGACACATTTACAAATTCAAACATACATTGTCAAACACACACACACACACACACAGCTTTCACTTGGTACTAATATCCTTAGAAGTGAAATAGGTTTAACACAACTAGAGACTTCTATGTGCTAAAAGTGAACTTGAAATTGTCGTAACAGAAAACAATTTTTTAAAAAGATAAAGGAAGAATAGAGAAAACAACCCTGCATTGCTGTTTAGTACAAAAATGTCTTATTTTCTTCAAGAGAGCAGATGTGCCAGCTCTTTGAGAAACTAACTCTTGTTGGCAGGGGGGTTGCTGGGAAATTTAAATCTGTTGACGAATAGCAAGAAGGAACATCTTGCACTTGGACACTTGCACATTTTGCATAGCTCAGGGCCAATTCATGGAACCATCGCCTTTGTAAGCAAGTGTTTTCCATCATCCTGACAAGGACTCTCTGTGGTAGGTACAAAGCAGGTACCGACAGGAAAGAAAAAATCATTAGATTTCCAGCAAGGCAGCAAAGAGATCAAGGAAATGCTTATCCACTGTAGGAAAGCACACTGAAGAGACAGATGGCATTTCTTTTACCTGCCGTTTGCTCTTTAATCCAGATTTAAGGCTTGGCTGCTTTATATTCTGCTTGTTAAAGGACAAATGCCCAGCCTTGGAAGTTCCAGAACATGTAAATACCAACAACATTGACGGACACACACTTTCCTGTTCCTTTTGCAGAAGTTTCTGAGATTTTTCCAGAATTAAAGGACCTTAACTTTTTGTTGGAAAACATGTCTGATTCTTTCTCTCTGGCACCCAAAGAGATTTATTGTAATCATTTTTGACATGTAAATGCCAATGAGATCCATTGTCCCATAAAAGTGAAAGGGTGTGGTGGCCCTGAGTTTAAATTCCTTCCTCACCACTCTCTATCACTTTAAAATATTCCCATTTCCGCATGAGGCACAGATGGCACAGCACTGTGAGACAGGGCTGGCACAGAGTGATGTCAGTCTTCACTGTTCAAGGGATCCAAAGTTGGGGAAGTCAGTATCCTTAGCCACAACACAACCGCCTTAGCAGTTTTAGTGGTCTTGTGGTTGACTTGAGCTTGGCCTTGTGGCTGACTTGTGACTATAAGAACACAAGGCAGGGTTACTGCCCACATATAACATCATTCTCATGATTTTGTGGATTCATTAACCACTAGCTGATGCATAACCCCTTAGACTTCAAAAATGGACCATGAGGCATCCTCATAATCTATCGGAAACTGGTCCTCTTCCCATAATCTGCATGAATACCAGCTGCCTCTGTTCAAAAGTGCTTATTATGTGAATACTGAAAGCATAGACCAAACTGCTTATTTTAAAAATAAGAAATACACATTAGATGCCCAGGATGATCTGAGGATCACAAAGGCCAAACATCATTTTCTGAATGAATGAATGAATGAATGAATGAATGACACAATCTTAAATGTATCTAAATTATATAAACATCTGTAACAAGATAGTGAGATAAGGGTTGTATCACAAATCTCTCTCAGGGCAGTAGTAGCTACAAGGAGGGCAGATGTGCATACCTGGTTACAACAGAGATGCTGAGGCTCCTGGATAGGCTATGACATATAAGAGACATTTGAAAGGATGGACAGGAGAGGTTTAGAGAAGGGCAATCTCAGGAGATGAAACATAAGAACAGTCTTGGAGATACTCAGAGATAGGGAAGCATGGGATCAGGGTGGATGAAGCAGGAAATGAGTTTAACAGGGCCACACAGGACACCCAGAATGAGGAGACAAAAATGGGCAAGGTTTCAAATAGCAGTGACTCCTGCCCTAGTTCTTTTGTCAAAAACAACTTCAAGGCTGGCAAAGTGGCTTAGCTAGGGGAAGGGAGTTTATCACTGAGCCTGATAACCTGAATTTGACCTCTAGGTCCCACATGGTGGAAGGCAAGAACCAAACCCCAGAAGTTGCCTTCTGAACTCGACATATGAGTTGTGTATGTACATGCAAAACACACACACACATTAATAAATAAATAAATGCAATAAAAATGTTACAGCCCCTCAGGACAGCCCATTGCCTCATATCTCTGCTCCATAGGAAAGTTTTATCGAGTGTAATCAGACATGGCTGAGGGGAGGACTCAGCTGGTAAAGGCTTTGCCGTGCAAACAGGAGGACTTGACTTCTCATTAAAAAGCTGGGTTGATGGTGTACTCTTGTAGTACCAGTTCTGCAGCACTGGCAAACTGGAGATAGGTAGAACCTGGCTTACTTGGTGAGTTTTGGGTCCATGAAGGACTAGGGTTCAAGAAAATAGGTGAACATCCCTGAGGAATAACACTTGAGGTTGTCCTTGACCTACACATACATACATACATTCACACACACACACACACACACACACACACACACACACACACACACACATTTCTTCAGTTCATGAGAACAGCAGCTGCTAACAGTGATGCTCATAGTGACACCAGCAAAGGAAGGACTTCCATCATGGAGCTGCTGAGTGCCAGGCTCCATTCTAGATGCTTTACAGGATTCATCTGTTTCATTATTTATAAAAGGACCACAAGAGCCCTCGAGGTAGATACCATAGTCTCTCCTTGGAGCTTGCCAGACAGAAACTGAGACTCCCTGGGGCAAACGAACCAAATGCCTACCATGGTCTGCTACAAAGTACTCCCCACCCTATGCTCAGCTCCTGTTCCTGGCCTTGACCTCTGAAGCTGCTGTTCTCTTGTTGGTCACAGGACTGGATGCCCCCAGCCAGATCGAGGTGAGAGATGTCACAGACACCACAGCATTGATCACCTGGTTCAAGCCCCTGGCTGAGATTGATGGCATTGAGCTCTCCTATGGCATCAAGGATGTACCTGGAGACCGTACCACCATTGACCTCACACATGAGGAGAACCAGTATTCCATCGGGAACCTGAGGCCTGACACTGAGTATGAGGTGTCCCTCGTCTCCCGAAGGGTGGACATGTCAAGCAACCCTGCCAAGGAGACCTTTACCACAGGTGAGGCCTGCATTGCTGACAGGTGCATAAAACACAGAGAACCAGCACAGAGAGTTCTGTCCTCCTCTGTCTGTGAGTCCTCCAGGCTCATGTGACGCTGAAGAGAGGCAAGAGGGCCTTGTCACCTCTGTAATTGGTGACTTTTTCAGAGAAAAAGGGGCTTAAATAACCTTCCAAAACATACCCAGGTACACATATACATGTGTACATTTGTACATATATGTGTGCATGTATGAGAGAAACAGAGCTGGGAGTGAGAAGGAGAGAAGAGAAAAGAGAGAGGGGCTGGTCTGATACTCCAAACAAATTCCTGGTGAAAATGTAGTGGCTCAGTGGGTAAAGGCATTTGCCTGATCCTTAGCAAATGGCATTACTTCAAGGGTGTCCAAATGTCAAGTATTCAACCTGTACATACTTTATAGGAGCTTGGTAAGAAGCAGGTGGTCAGCGCTAAGTTATTGAGAATACACTGATTCAACAGCGCAGTTCTCACACTCACAGGCTTATTGGGAAGCTTTGTATCATTCTTCAGACACACACACACATGTTTAAAAAGTGCCGCTGATTAAAATGCCACATATCAACCATTAAGAAAGGAGCAAGGCCTATGCTCTTTGTTTAAATTCATATATCAGCTACCAAGATAGGGGCTGTGGGGGGGATTCTAACATGTCCATCCACTGGGAGGTGCCTTTTGAATCTCTGATAGAAATGTCAAATCTCCTACTCTCCTGGTGCCTGGGCATAATGCCAAAGTTCTTTTCTCTTCCTAAACAGGCCTGGACGCGCCCAAGAATCTTCGCCGTGTCTCCCAGACAGACAGCAGCATCACCTTGGAATGGAGGAATGTCAAAGCTGACATCAACAGTTACAGAATTAAGTATGCACCGATCTCAGGAGGTGACCATGCTGAGACTGATGTTCCAAAGAGCCAGCAAGCCACAACCAAAACCACTCTCACAGGTGAGCTCTGACCAGAAGGACAAGAGCCTGCTGCCATGTGCCCCTATTTTTCAACCCGCCAGAGATCAGGTTCTAACCATTCCTCCCACTGTAAATGCTTCAAGTTAGTTTGTAACAGGGAGTGGGCATACAGAAGTCACAGCGGCCAGGGAGTCTGGGGTCACCCTTACAGTCCTCTGAGACCCTGAACTCTTTTAGACTGATCCCCACCTGCACATTCTCTTTCAGGTCTAAGGCCAGGAACTGAATATGGGGTTGGCGTTTCTGCTGTGAAGGGAGACAAGGAAAGTGATCCAGCAACCATCAATGCAGCCACAGGTAAGGTACATGGGAGTCCCACCATTGCTGAAGTAGACTGAGCAGGCAAGACAGAGCTGATGAGAGAAGTTTACTTACAAACGAAAAGGAGGAAGCCAAGGGACAAAGGGGTCTCTAGTACCAAGGAGCCCGAGGGAACTACCCTAACACAATGCTCTATAGAAGAAAAGGAAAAAACAAAATTTGAAAGAAAAATTGGAATCAGACCTCATAAAAATGCCTACATTTTTATTTTGTCAACCTACTGTTTTAAAATAAGCCAGTTTAATTGGTACACATACAAAGGTTTACCCTTAGCACTTGAGAAAATACCTCCATCGGGCAAATAGCCATATAGATAGTGCAACCCCGGGGTTCCCTTTGTATCCTATAGTGCAAACCCTGCGTGAAGACCAATAAGCAGCAAGGGCTAAAGGGTTGGAGACCACTGCTTCTTTCCTAAAGTGTTTTTCTGAAAAATCCATATTTTGCAAAGAAAACTTCCCCTCTGCCTCCCACCAGCTTCCACTGGACCTCTCCTGGCTCTTGGAGGAGAGGAGAGGCTGGGGGGATGGGGTGTGAGGTGTAGATCAGACTTGGTTGGGCTTCCTTGGGATGCAAAGTCTAGTGCTGTGCATATACATGCATCATCTTTATTTATGTATATTTATAACATATTCATATGTATGCACTGTGATTTGGGGGCAATTTAAATTCAGTTAATGAGATATTATTCAAAGACACTTCTGTACCCTTCACTTGGTTTCTTTCCAAGTAGTAGAT
Organism: Onychomys torridus; assembly: GCF_903995425.1. Taxonomy (NCBI): domain Eukaryota; kingdom Metazoa; phylum Chordata; class Mammalia; order Rodentia; family Cricetidae; genus Onychomys; species Onychomys torridus. The sequence goes on along the minus strand of NC_050444.1, from coordinate 82,358,565 downwards.
TGCATAAAAGAAGAAAATTCTATTATTGGATATAAGCTCTTGGCTTTAGATTTCAGTAGTATCACATACACTGTGTGTGCATGTGTATGTGTGTGTCTGTGTGTATGCATGTGTGTGTGTGTGTGTGTGTGTGTGTGTGTGTGTGTGTGTTAGTCCTGGATATCACATAGCATGTAGGATTGTAAAAACATGGACAACAGAGACTTAGAATCATTGCATTGCATCCTGAGTATTCATATCGGAATATCCCACAATAGCCTCTTCCCTCTTGCCCTTTCTGTATATCCCTGGGAATTCTATTAGCATCCTCCTTCACAGCTGTAATTTCACCATTTCACAGACATTGAATCAGTAGAGTGGGGCTGGAGAGATTACTCAGTCATTAAAGGATGGGCTCACAACCAAAAGTGGGATGTATCAGTCCACTCGGGCTGCAGCAACAAAATGCCTTAGACCAGGTGGCTTCATAAAGAAAAGGATCTCTTTCTGACAGTCTTGGTGCTAAGAAGCAAAGCTAAAAAGGGCCAGAAAGTTCAGTGCCTATCAAAGGCACTCTGTCTTGTCCATTGAGATTCTGTGTTTGCTGTCTTTGCTGTGTCTTCAGATGACAGAAGGGACTGAGGTCTCTGTGGTTAAGCCACTGAACCTACCCATGGGGCCTTATGATGATCATCACATCTGAATAGCATCCTTTTGGGCTTTCGGTTTCAATATATTGGTTTTAAGGGGACACAGTCCACAGTCCATAGCAAAATAGCATATCATATTTTGAAACTGACTTTTGTCCTTTCTTGAGACCAAGAGTCTGTCTCTTGGAAATACTTTGTTAAGTAGCATCTCATACTTTGGATAAACTACTACATTTTAATTTTCCCCCAAATCCCAAATGGTAGTATGTAACACACCTGTCTATCAAAGGTCAATCAGGTGACTGTCCTGCAGCTACACAACGCCATTTTCTTTGCAGCCTAAAGCAGATCCTTCCTGATTCTCTCTCCAGAAATAGATGCACCCAAGGACTTGCAAGTGTCTGAAACCACACAGGACAGTCTGACTCTGTTCTGGAAGACACCATTGGCCAAGTTTGACCGATACCGCCTCAACTACAGCCTCCCCACCGGCCAGTCAATAGAGGTCCAATTGCCAAAGGATGCCACTTCCCATGTCCTGACAGATCTGGAGCCCAGGCAAGAATACACTCTCCTCCTCACTGCCGAGAAGGGCAGGCACAAGAGCAAGCCTGCGCGTGTGAAGGCATCCACAGGTAGGTGACCCTGAGCTTCCCCAAGCCCTCTGCTGACTCTGGGTAGCAGAGCTTTACATCAGCTGGCTGGTCTCGAATGTGGTCCCCAGGGGAGAAACATGCCCCTTTCTCTCTTCATGAAGCCCACTCTGCCACACTGAAATGGCAGCTTCCTTGTCTTTCCTGAAGGTTGACTTTTCCTCCTGTCAGTCAGTTGAAGGAAGTTCCCTCACTAAGAAATGCTGACTTTTAAGCATTTCTGACTGGGAGAATGCAAAGCATCAGGATATATGTCTGTCTTGTCTCTTGTTGCTCTTTTTAGAATGGTGTGCTCCATGGAACCTTTTAAATTACTTAGTTCTTTTCTTTTATCTAATGACAACTTTACTTTTCATTGCCTTCAAGATGCCTGGGATGTTGGGAGTCATTGTTTGGACTTCTTCCTTGGAGTGTTTTTTATTACAGGTCTCTTATTTTCCTCAACATGGCCCAGGAGAGTTGCTCTTGTTTCCCAAGCCTACCTCAGCACTCTTTTCACTTTCTTGACAGGAGTCAAGAAGGGGCTCCTGCCTCTCCCAGGCTGATCCATAGTCTCTTCCAGCGATGTTAGCCTGCTCACCATCTTCCTTCCTATGACATTTCTTTAGGAACTGAGCTGAAGAGAGAATCTGGGGGAAAATGATTCTTTCTATATGAAAAATGACACATTCAATTTTAGCTATTAAGTTTTCAAGATCCTTTGAGGTTCAGCAAGTATGATAGTCTTAGCTTCTATTTTCATTAGGAAGCATGTAATAAGCAGTTACTACATACATTACACTGTGTATGTGTTAGAGAAAAAAATGTGTCCCGAGGTCATCGTGGCTTGGTTGACTCCCATACTGCTTCTTGGAATCTTTGGAGAAAACTAGAAGCTGAGAAGATCAAAGAAAACAATGGAAGAAAGAGATCAGGAGGATCAGGAGTCATCAGTTGGTTACATAACACAGATGTCAGCAGCTGGTCCTCAGTAATCTAAAGGGGATGACAATGGGCCAATTTAGAATGCCTCACAGGACTTATTACTTATTAATTACTTATTAATATCTTCAACTCAGTACAACAGAATTCTTGAATGTCTCCCCCTCCATTAAGTGAATCTTCTGCCAGGTAGTACAAGAGTGTACATAATAATTTGAAATTGTTGAGGATTCAGCCTGCTTCTGACTTACTAGCCCACCATTTTTTAGGGCTTGGCTCCTATTCTCAAAATGGTGTCAATGTCACAATACAGCTTCTGCAATACCATCATCGCATCACTGTTGTAGACAGCAGAATGGAGGCAGAAACCATGCTCCAAACCAGGGATCTTTGGAGAGATTTTCAGTCCTTTCTCTCTACATGTCATTGGTGATTTTTAACTATAAGTAACTCTGAGAAAGGTAGTCTCCTAACAGAATATGTCACTATATATCAGTTATTTTTAAAGGAAAATAGAGAAATTTATGAAACAAAGGAACAGCCCCTAACCCTGTGAATGAGTTCAGCGGTTAATTCTGTGAATGGTGCAGAGTGCTCCCCACTGAGCTATGAGTGGCTGATGCTGTCTGAGATGCATGGAAGGGAAAGTTAATCAAAGGTAGGGACATAGAATTGAATAGAGACGTATCTTATAGACAGACTTTAATAATTCAGCTTTACATGAGCTTATTCAATGTTCCAAGGCATAAAAAATGAATCAGAAAGGTAAGAAGGAAGAAAATCTTCTCCTCCTTCTTCCCTTCCCCTCTTATCCTCTACTCTCTCCTCTTTCTCAGAGTCATTATTTCAACCCCTGGAAGAAGGGAACTCCAGCCCTGCATCTCTAGAGTCAAAGGCAGATGCTGTGAGATACCACTTCTTATCTGTGGATGTTGTGGAGAATCAGTGGCCCAAATGCAGGCCTCTTCCATGATATGGCACCATATTGAAAATATGGTTAATCTTCCTACACATAATGCTACCTGCATGGCTAACTTACTCCACAAGAAATCAAAATAGCAAATAACTTTTTTGTGAGCTGGGTGGCCCTTCAGAGTCTGGCTTCCACTACTTATGTCCTTGGCCATTGCATGACAATCACCCTGTTTGTTCACTGAGCCTGCCTCCACCACCAAGCCTTAGAATCTTTTGTTATACTTCTCTTCCAGTTTTCCATATAGCGTTCTCTCTAGTCTCTTAGACTTCAAGTGTTCCTCGAAACAAAGGCATCCTCTGAACACTCGGTGAAAGTACTCATCCTGACCCATCCCTGCTGCTTCTCCAAGGTTCCTTGGGCACTTAATGACTTGAGAGTGGGCAGTAACCACCTCATTGTCTCTGACCTCCTCCAGGAGTGGCCAGAATGTAGGGACAGTCTCTTTTGTCTGCTGCTGCCAGCAGTGCCTGGAACACATCCAAAGCCAGAGTGAGTGTCACAAACATCTGCAGAGATCCAGCTGTCCTGGGGCCAGCATCAGCACATTCTGTTTTCTCCTTTGAGTCCTTCTCTGCTTTAGCAGCTGATTAACACCCTTCAGGACAAAGGGGCAGGGTAGTCATTCCCTGGGAATTCCCTAAGTCTGTTTAATATGGCTGTTACAAAGAGAGAGGATGAAAGGAGGAAGGAGAGAAGGAGAGAGATAAAGAGAAGATAAAGGAAGTAGGGTAGGGAGAAAGACACGCTCCCTTTCAGCATATAAGAAAATCAGTGTGTGCTAGCCATATTCCCTTCTCCCTCTCCCTCCTCCCAGCTCTCCCATCCCTTCTCTTAGTTTTCCCTCTCCTCTTTCTTCTTTTGGATTCTCATTGACTAAACTCAGCCTAAAGCCAAGGCCATGAATTCATTGTGATCAGGAAGAGAAATAAGAAAGGACAATAGGCAGGAGCCAAGGGCCATGAAGCACATTTCCACAGCAACCTAAGACTCACTAGTGACACCCCAGTGACTCCCATGAATTTGGGAGACAGAAAACTGAAATTTTGGTCCTAACCACAGCTTCAAGAATTAGAGAACATTGCTCTGATTTACCATTTTGACTTTCTATGGATCAAACTCAAGTTACTCAACTATTTACCCTATCAAAGCTCATTTTTTAATATACTGATTGCCTGCCGAGTCAGACAGAATAGGGGCACATTCAGGATAGAAGGACACTAGAAACAATGCACTGCAGTTAGAAAGATGGACCCAAAACTCAAGGGATGTCATTTTACTGTTGCAGAGGCAGGGAAGAGGGTAGAGGCAGGTCCCCATCACCCAACTGCCAAAGGGAACAAAGAGTCAGAGTAGTCTCAGAAGAGGTGTTACTGGGCTGAGTCTTCACAGAGCAAAAGGAAGGGTGAGTGGGGAGGGTGCAGTCTCATTTCCAAAAGGTAGAACAGCATCTGTGAGGCTTGGAGTCATGGGATGCTATACAGTCATGAAATAAGCTTGGCTGGGCTGTGTGCCCAAGTAGAAAAACAGTGGGTTCTAAGGCTTAAGGCCTCATGGGGACAGCTGTAAAGTATGGACATTCAGGAGCTTTAGCTCCATTCTTGGTATTTATTAAGAGTCACCAGAAAGCTTCAGGACAGTCAAGACTTTATATTTCAACTATGTTATCTCTAGAAAATGAGCATGGATCCATTTGCAGCCTTGCTGTGATCTTCAGACTTGCATTTAACCTTCCCCTTGCTGTGAAAGAATCATTCTCTCACAAATAAAAAAAAGCGGGCTGCCAACCAGTGGTGACCACCATCTATACGATGGTGGGAATCTGAAGGGCTGAAGACACGGCCAGAAATTCCTCACTGCAGCTGCTCAGCCCACTTTGAGCGCAGATGACACAAGATTTGGAAATTCTGATTTTCTAGCCCCACTGACATTGCTCAGAGGGTAAATTCCAAAGCACAGCTGTGAGAGAATAACAATAGCCTTTTCATCATGAGATGCCAGGAAAGCTGGGGTGCAAGCAGGCAATGGGAACCCTTGGCTGAGGGTGCAGTGAGCCCATAAATGCATCATTCATACTGGAAATGAAGAGTCAGCACTTACATACAGCTTTCCAGTCCCGACTTCAACTGTCCTGCTGCATCCTTATTCAGAGCATCCCACACACCTCTCCCATAACTGTCATTCATCTCAGTTTATTAATGAAGTTTCACTCTTTACTTATCTGAGCCCGTGTTTGATAGCCAGGTCAGGGGTGGTCTGCCAACAGCATCCATTTTAGATGTGACCACACACCACTCACATCTAACAACTCCCAGATCTTTCTTGATATACCTATGGAAAAAGGGGGGGAAAGGTGGAGAATAGATAGCCAAACTAGATGGAAGCTGAGAACCATAACTACTGTGCTTGACAGAGGTAAAGTACAGTGTGAGGGTCACCAAGTTGGAGCATTGGTGACACAGACAAAACCCGAAGTCTAGAGATGAAAGGAGTCTCAGCAGGAAGAGCCATGCTCTAATGTGTGGTTCCTCCTCTCTTTGTATCTGTGAGCGCTCTAACAGCTTCACCTGTGGTGATCCCGAATCTCTTCCTCCTCCTCCTCCACATCAGGCAATTCTCCCTATACTGCGCACAGCCTCACATCCAAAATCCTTTTCATAGGAACAATATGATTTACATCATGATGAAAGACAAGCTTAAGACAAACACCTGGAGAGGAAAGGTTGTGACTTCGTCCACAACATGGTGTCAATTCACAATGCCAGCTAAGTTTCTGATTAGTGTTTTTGGACAGGAAGAGAAGAAAGAAAAGGAGGAAAATGAGCTAAGAAGAAGAGTGGGAGCAGAAGCAGCTAGCTTGGATTTTTGTGTTTTGTTTTGTTTTGCTTAGGTATCAGCTTGCCTTACATCTCTTTCCACATAAGGACGTTTAGAATACTTGAGAAAGGCAAACTGAGAGTTGAGCTGGCTTAAGTCCCAAAATAAAAAATGTAATCATGTTTGGAGGCTCTGATTCTGGCCTCACAAGGGCACATAGGTTTAAGCGTAACTGACCTTCTTCATGTCTCCCAAATCCATATATATCACCTTGAATTTGAGATCTCCCTCATAGGGAGCATGTGTGGGTGGCTAAGAACTTGGACATGTGCTCCATGACGTGAATTTGGGTTAAAAGAAGAATACAGAGACTGTAGTCCAATATTAGGTGTTATAAGTAAATGTTTTCTATACAAGGACAGATGATACTCTAGACTTTAGTGGCCAGGGCATCTCTGTGACAGTTACTCAGTCATGGTATCTCAACACAAAAGCAGCCATCAGCCATTAGAAGTGAAAATGTGTAGTTATGTTTCACTAAAGCTCCATTTTAGCACAAAAAATTTGAATTTCATCTGACTTATACACATTATGAAATATTCATTGAATTTTTTTAAATCAATGATTTCCAAATGTAAAGGTTGGTATGAGCCTACTAACTCTCAAATTAGGCATCAAGCCAGATGTACCCCACTAGTTTGTCCTAGTTCATGTACCCATGTCTTAAAAAAGAAATCTGAAGCATTGTACCATTAGTAATAGGAGATGACTGGAAAAACTGAATTAGATTCTAGAGACACAATGGGTATTTCCTACTGACTGAACGACCTCTGTCAATTTGCAGGCTAGCTTTTCCAAGTTACAAGGCTATTTTCATGGTCATGTAGGGCTTATTTGAAATCAGCAGCCATGTAAACAGGAAAAAAATGACTTGTTTTTTCAAAGGAGCAAAGGCGGTTCCTACCCTCCCAATTTCAGGATCTGTTTTCAGAGAGATCTTTGTCTGCAGGTCACGCACAGTCCACTTAAACTCGGTACAGGCAAATGACTCCTTAAGGCAGATTCAGACAAAAGAGACGGCCACATTTCTGTGTTCTGAAGACAAAGATGATATATCCAATTATAACAGAGCCTAATAAATTGCTTCTCCCCGGTCCCAGCCAATAAGGAATGGCATTTCAAAAGCAGGCCAGCTGTCTTGGTTCAGCCTTAGCAGTAATATTAACTTATCTCTACTATTCACTGGAGTGGTTTGAGAAAATTGATCTGAGCCCTAGAAACTGAAAGGTCCAAACTAAACTGCGTCAGACCTTTCAGGAGAGGTCGAGGCAGCACAACAAGAAACCTAAGCAGATGTAAGGGAATGCAAAGTACAAAGTGCTGGGCAGCGACCCAAGACCAGCTGAGCCTACTTTATAATGAAAATTACTTTGTCGACTGGAAACTGAAGTGTGGAGTCTACCTAACACCTGTCTAGAGTTTTCTAGAACACTTTTCAATAGGAAAATGTATTTCCAAGAGAAAACACAGCTATGTACAAAGGCAAAGTCAGTACCAGACTAACCTATTTGTTGCATTTTATGAGGACAGCACTGCTGGGGATTCGGTGACAGCAGCTTGGCGCAGACTCTACTGGCTTTGGCCAATTGATTCGTTGAGTTCTTAAAGGGCAAGCATTTGAGGAATAATATAATTGACCTTGTCTCTGTCATTGTTCAGAACAAGCGCCTTCCCTGGAAAATCTCACCGTGACTGAGGCGGGCTGGGATGGCCTTAGACTCAACTGGACTGCAGATGACCTGGCCTATGAGTACTTTGTCATTCAGGTGCAGGAAGCCAACAAGGTGGAGGATGCTCACAACTTCACAGTACCTGGCAACCTCCGGGCTGCAGACATCCCGGGTCTCAAGGCTGCCACTCCTTATAGAGTCTCCATCTATGGGGTAGCCCGAGGCTCTCGAACACCAGTGCTCTCTGCTGAGGCCTCCACAGGTACTTTCTACCTTCATACCTAAAGCTTCTGATTTTCCCAACAGGAAACTGACCAAGGATAATCACACACCATGAACTTTGGAATGGCTATGTCCACCAGAAGCTATCATGCCATGGGGTCTGATGCTGGATAGCCAGGCCATCAAGTAACACAATTCCAAGGCCACCTTAACATTTCACATAAGTAACACATTGCTGTTGTGTGGAGTACATCATCTGGGACAGTCCACATAAACCAGGCATTGTGACTCTACATTTGGCTGCAGCCAAAAAGAAATTAGCCACAGAATTGATTCCTGAATTCCCTGAAATTTAGGACAATTCCTCCATAATCTAAGAAAACAAATACTCCCCTACACCCTTCTTCAGCTCTTTCTAAAGCTTTAGAACTTGCACGGTGCATGTTTGTCTAAAGAAAGTCATGTTTTCAGGGGATACGAAGCCTGTTTGTGTTCAGGATTCTGTGGATCTTACAATGCAGTTTAAACCCATTCTCTGTCCTTCTCTAGGGAAAACTCCCGATTTGGGAGAAGTCTCTGTCACTGAGGTGGGCTGGGATGCCCTCAAGCTCAACTGGACTGCTCCAGAAGGGGCCTATCAGAACTTTTTCATTCAGGTGCTAGAGGCTGACAAGGCTCAGCCTGTCCAGAACTTCACAGTCCCTGGAGGACTGAGGTCAGTGGACCTGCCTGGGCTCAAAGCAGCCACTCGATATCACATCACCATCCGAGGGGTCACTCAGGACTTCAGCACGGCCCCTCTCTATATTGAAGTCTTGACAGGTATTCTAGACTCATTCAATCCTTTTCCCCCCACTCTTGTCTCTGCTCCCAAGGAATCAAGTCTATAAACGGGGCTTATCCCCTTCCGTGTTGGGGAAGTGCCAGTGAATCATTCTTGCTTTTTTCCAAATGTCTTATCCATTATTTGGCCAGCTCCTGCACTAATCCTCATAGCTAGCTACATGGAAAATTCCACCTTGTCTTCTTTAAAAAAAAAAAAAAATGAGAAGTGACTTCTCTTGCAAAGTAAGTTTTAATTATAACAGCTAAGAAGCTGGAAAGCACAATTTGGAAGTGAAAAATAAAAATTGATCTGAGCTCATTCTAAGACTGCCTAAGAGCTTCCCATAACCCTATTTGTGTGTCAAGAATGGAACTTTTTAGCAATTCCAAAAACTGTCTTTCATTTCCAAAGACTGAAAGAAAACGTGGCTTTATTGCCAACCACAGGAGTATGCTCAGTACTGAAGCAAATAACACATCTGTAGTCAGCATCAACCAAACAGCTCATCCCAACTTCAGCCAAACTCCATCTCACCTGAATCCCAGAATGCAGTTCCCTTTTTAGTAATTCCCTCCCTCTGTGTCCTCACACAGAGGAATTTCCAGGTCTGGGAAACCTCACAGTAACAGGCTTAGCTGAGATGCTCTCAGCCTTGATTGGACCACACCAGACAGGACTTATGACCAGTTAGTTATCAGTTGGGTCCAGGAAACTGGACATGCAAAAGGGACTCACCCCTTCACTATTCCTGGTAGCCTATACTCCACAGAAATCCAAGGCCTCAGGGCTGGTATTCCCTTCACAGTCACACTGCATGGCAAAATCAGGGACCTCCACACTAAGCCACTTGTTGCAGAGGTCATAACAGGGACAGGACACTTCTGGACCAGAGATGTGATATATGCCAGCCTGTTCTTAGAGTAGGGAAAAAAATTCTCATAGGTTAGAAGTCTTACCTGAATATGATTGCAAGTGACATGAATCTGTGATTTAGCAGGTCTAGGCTAAACTTCCATATTACAGGCGGAATATTATTTCTGGGTGTATCGCTTTGTATCCCTGGACCTTCTTTTCTCCTCTTCAAAACAAAAGTAATGTCCCTGCTTTAAACCCTTGCTGTGAGAAATAGGTAAACTAAGAAATGAAAGCTCTTGACAAAGTGTCCATCATGTAGGCAGTGTTGAACTGGGAACAACTAAGTTCATAGTTGTTTTATTCAGGGTCCTCTAGAGGAGCCAAACTTATAAAATGAATGAATATATATATGGAATTTATTAGAATGGCTTACAAGCTGTAATCCAACAGTGGCTATCTACCAACAGAAGGTCCAAGAATCCGTAATGGTTCAGTCCACAAAGCTGAATGTCTCAACTGGCCTTTAGTATAGACTGGAATCCTGAAATACTTGGCTCTAATGCCAGTGATGGAATGAACTTGCCAGTGAGAGTGAGAGGAAGCAGGAAGAGAGTGTAATCTTCCCCTGTGTGCTTTATACAGGCTGCCAGCAGAAGGAATGGCCCAGATGAAAGCTAAATCCCCCCACCTCAAAAGATCAGGATTGAAAGAGTCTTCCAACTTCAAATTATTTAATTAAGGGAAAAAAAACCCTCACAGGTGTACCCAGCTGCTTGGGTTTTACATAATTCCAGATATGAAGTTGACAAGCAAGAATAGTCTCCACAGTTGTAAAGCCAACCACAGTAAGGAACAGAACAGGCAGCAGGTTTCCAACACAGGGGAACAGACTTTCTAAAGAAGTCTTTTCATTACTGCCCTCAGAGGCATTAAGTAATACCCAGTTCCTAGTCAGATCTCTTCAGATCTGGGAAATGATCTAGCCATCTTGGGCAGAAATTATCCAAGACTCTCTCTATAAAAGACCCTTGGGATAAGAACATTTCCTAGAAGCAACAGTGCATTACGTTCAATGTTGTTCATTTAAACTGAAGAAAAAAAGCAATTCATCTCAATTTGTCCCTTAAAAATATACTGTTCCATCTATCACAGAAAGCTGTGTGCTATTTATAATGGGTCCAGAAATAGCTTCCAAGTGGGCTGCAAATCTATGGTGATAAAGCTTTAATGCTGGCCCCTCTTCACTGCTTAGTATTTTGACAATGCCACCAAACACCTAATTCAAACCACCAGTTTACATGCATACATACATACACACACACATACATACATATATATACATATATATATACTTAAATATATATATATATATATATATATATATATATATATATATATATATATATAAAGTAAATTTGGCTATTGCTGAGAAGTACACACATGCCAGATATAAGGAAAATGATAGCAATCATTTACCTAAGTTGGCCATGTTATCATTTTGTCTTATACACTGTGTTGAGATAAAATGCAGGGCCTCTGAGGTGTATGATCTGGGTTGGAGATGCTGATGACTGGCATTTATAGTCTGCAAGCCTTGGTCTGAAGATGCACAACTCCTTTAGTAAGAGGGATTTCCCAGTGAAGTCTTCTATACATCAGATAAACAGTTCTCAGTGAGTGTCCCCAGTCCCTCAAGAAAAGCCTCAGCTTTGTGTGAGACACCTACCTTGAAGAATCCTGGGACACTTCAGAACAAGATTTATCCTCTTTTTAAAAAAAAGTTGAGACCTCTGCAGATAAATTCCTCCCCAACTTCTAACTCATGGCTACTTCCATTTTAAGAAGGTGAAGAGATAAGCATGCACTTCAGTTTGTAAAGGGCTTGCCTCTCAAGCATGAGGACCAGAGTTCAACCCTCAGCACCTGCATAATCATACAGAGGTATATATAGCTGTCCCAGATGAGGGAATGGACACAAGAAGATCTTTGATGTTTGCTGGAAAGCCAGTCTATCTGAACCGGAGTACTCCAGATTCAGTGAGAGACCCTGTCAAAAGTTAAGGTGGGGAGTGATTGAAGAAGAAACCTGATGCCAACTCTGGCCTCCTGCACATTTGTACACACAACTGCATACATATAAACACACTCCTTCCTCCCTCTCTCTCAGACAGAGAGCCTGAGACTGTACCGAATCCAAAACAAGGAATTTTTCCTTACCCCGAATTTCCTAATCAGCAGTAATGACCACATTAAATATCCTTCTTACATAGTAAAACAAAACTAATAGTGGGCCCTGCTTTGCACCATTTACTAAGCAACACAGAGTTACTTTTAATTAAAAGTTCATTTCACCCAATCTTGCCTTTGTGACACATGCTTCATGCCAAAGGTTAAGAATGTGGGAGGGTGAGAGCCAAGCCAAGAAAAGCTCAGAGGTAAACCAGAAGGTTTGTCAGAACTTGAGACAGTGCATGTTTCAGAAGCCCCGGTGCAGTGCAGGTAGCCAGCCACCATATGGTCTTTTACCTCAAGTAATAAAACAAGGGAAGTCATCCTCTCCCACATGACTGCGATGTCCCAAAATTCATCCACAGGCTCAATTTTTGATGTTGCCGTTTATCAGACACTTGCTATGCTCAATGTATGATATGAAGACGATGATAAATATCAAATAATCATCATAGAACCTCTTGATGTGGTGCTGTCAGTTAGTTCTATTTAAAATTGAAGGCTCAGAGAGAAAACAAGATGACACAACTTGACAATACCTGTGTCAGAATTCTAACCCAGGTCTATGGACCTCCAAATCCTGTGCTTTTAACTACTCCTACTTCCTCATGCCCTCCCTAACCCCATCTTTTCCCTGTTTCCTATAGCCACTGGCTGTGCATTCCTGGAGACTTCCACGTTTCTGCCTTTCATGGAGGCATGATGCAAATTTTCCTTTTCTGACTATTTTCAATGCTTCAACAAAACTGTAACCAGAGTAGCAAAATCTGAATACAAAAATACCCAGAGACCAGGAGTTACCAAAACCAAAACAAAGCATTCTTTCTCTCCCCGTTTTGTTTTCCTGGAGTTGGGTTGTGGGGCATTTGACTTTCTTGCTTGATTTACATCACTGACAGAAACCTCTCTGCCTTCTCCAGAGGAGCTCCCTCATCTGGGAAGCTTATCCGTGCCTGAGGTCAGCTGGAATGGCCTCACACTCAACTGGACTACAGGTGACCTGGCCTATGAGTACTTTGTCATTCAGGTGCAGGAGGCCAACAATGTGGAAGCTGCTCAGAATCTCACAGTGCCCGGTAGCCTCAGGGCTGTGGAAATCCCGGGTCTCAAGGCTGCCACTCCTTATAGAGTCTCCATCTATGGGGTGATCCAGGGTTATAGAACACCGATGCTCTCTGCTGATGCCTCCACAGGTATCTTCTTCCATGCCCATGCTCAGTCCTCATGGTTCCCTGCTCTCGATTTCTCTCTCTCTAAGTCTCTAGAGTCTAAGAGGTGGCAAGAGAATTAGCTTTTCTCCATGGCTGAATCCCTTTCATGCATGATGCTTGCTCAGAGCCCTCTCTGTGAGCTGTTCCTTCATCCAAATGCCTTGGCCACAACAATGATGAGGCATGTAAGATACTGCTCCTTCTGGCCTCCAGCATCCACTCTCATGATTTACCTGGAAATCCTCCAATGACATCTCTGCATAAAGGCCTTTGGGGAACCAGCTTGTTGGTTTTAACTCCCATCTCTAAGCCTGACAAAGAAAACGCCCATCCTCACATGTAAATTTTGATAGAGAACATACCATTTATTTTAGAGACTCTTTTGTTGTTTGAAAACGATGCTGCACTATTTCAAAATCCCCCCTAGAGATTGGTCCTACAGTGCTTACACTTAACCAATGATTCTTTTAAACTAAGTGAGCAGAACAAGAGAACGGAATTACCCTCCTGTAGGCAACTGTCTCAGATGCTGAGTCATTGTTAGAACACCAAATTACTAAGTAGCTGACCAAGGAGAGGAAACATCCTACAATGATGGCTGGAGGATATACTGAAGAGAACTTTTTTTAGTAGGAGGACACTCAGTAGGCCTAGGAGAAAGGAGTATCCCAGGCTACAAATGTAACAGTACCAATATCCCAATTTTGCTCTGTGCACCAAGGGTTGTTCCCTGAAACATTGGTCCTTGAATGGCAAGTTCTCAACCCTAACACCAGTGGTGCATTCTGGTTTGCTCATCATACTATTCCAGTTATAAAGCAGTCAATGGTCCCTGGGAGTCTGCCCAAGTGATCAGCTCTCCCTTACCCTGTTTTCCACAGCTCATTTTACAGTATGCCCTGATGAGTAGTTGTTTTCCATGAGACTGCCTCCCCTTTTTACATAGTCACTATGACTAAACTCTCACAGCAAACTTTTACATCTTTATTGATTCAAAAGGACAGCTCTGTGATTTTGCCTCACTCATTGTGAGCACTGTCACTGAAACATACCCAAAACACAGGCAACCACTATGTGGACAGTGACCTCAGAATGCCCGGAGATTGCAGTTGAGGCTTTCCTGAATGTTCCTCTGAGTTCTTTCTGACATCCATAAACTACTCCTTCCCAGAAGGCAGAGCAATCACCCACCACTTCTGATCTTTCCTGCAGATCTTGTGGTTTGGATGGCATCTGTATTCTGTTTTATGGTAGTAGCATTCTTGTCTCTAATTAGTTAGCCCATGGAGGGGAAGGGCCGTAACTCATCTGTGTCACTGAAATTAGGGGGTGTTACTCCTTACTGCACAGGTACACAAACATCTCCCATGTGCACCTTCTACATGCTATATTGTTATCACTCAGAAAAGCAAAAGCATTGGCAGGACATCTCTTAGGCGACATGCTATTTCTTGGCTAAAATGGGCTGTCTGAACTGCTTGGCTCAGCTGTCTTGGCTGGCAATGAAGGACTAGCCTTCTTGGCCCACATAGACACAAGGAAGAGAGGACATGCTATTTTAACAGATGATGAGAACGGCTGGCTGTCCCTTATCTAAATTATGAAAAATTACCAAGGGTTACATTGTGAGGTGGGTGGATCCTTTCAAGTGACAAAATCAGAAGCCTCAAGGTTCCACCCAGGGAGGACCATGGTGTTAGAATTACTTAGTACTCATTTAGATAGATGGACACTCTCTCAGAGCAAAGATGGCTAAAGCAGGAATCCAAGTAATCTTGGTCCCTGGGTGCAGCTCAAGAGCCTAGAAGCTGTCAGGCCTCATATCTTTTGACTGATGGCCAATGACCCTGAGGCAGGGCTCTTGGAGGCAGGTCCAGTTAAGATGAAGCCATTCCCACTGAGACAAGTCAGCCTGTCCTGAAGTATCTTGCCAGGCCTGACCATAAGTGGCAAATGCAGAGCAAAAAAATCTAATGCTGTACCTGTCTTTGTTCATTTTTGCTCTTAACAAAACCCTTTTCTCTTTCATTGGCACTGACTTTTACTGGTAGCATTGCTTTGAATCGCTGTAACCTTGAACTATTAGATCTTTCTCCCCAGGCATGGTTTTATTAACCACCTCCACTTCAAAATACAGCCAAACAGCTAATCAATTTGTTTCTTCTCTCTTACCCTCTCATTTTTCAGCCAAAGAACCTGAAATTGGAAACTTAACTGTTTCTGACGTCACTCCTGAGAGCTTCAATCTCTCTTGGACAGCGACCGATGGGATCTTCGACATGTTTACTATTGAAATTATTGATTCCAATAGGTTGCTGCAGACGGCAGAACATAATATATCTGGTGCTGAACGAACTGCCCGCATCTCAGGGCTTCCCCCTAGTACTGATTTCATTATCTACCTCTCTGGAATTGCTCCCAGCATCCGGACCAAAACCGTCAGTACCACAGCCACCACAGGTACATGAGCGTTTGTTTCTGACACCTTCTCTTCACAGTCTTTGTCAGCAGGATGAAGCCACTTCATTTCCGGGCCAATGGGATACAAGCCATGGAATACTAGCTTTCCTAGGTTGCTGGATGCATCATTGCCTAACAGAATTCTCTTCCAACAGCCACCTAAATGGTACTTTTCCATGAATCCATGTGTCCGATTTGTCATAAGCAGATCATTATAAGTATCATATGATGCTTTATCCAAGTTGCCATAAAGCATTTGAAGAAAGGAACTCTCCCCTTGGTAACTGCCAAACCATCGTGAGGATTGTCCTGGGCTTACATCGTTTGTTATCCTAGCTTCTTTCTCTCCCTAGAGTCTTGAACAGCCTCATACCCAATTATCCTAGTAATTTAGGGAAATTGTCAACAGTGTCTTGTTTGTTTGTTTGTTTGTTTTCTCCAGTAGGGAAAATTAAAAGAAAGAGCAAAGGTAGTTAACTCATGAGATAACCAAGAGGTAGTCACATCATCCATGTCATCTCAACCTCAATGCCAGCTGTAAAGGAAAAAATGCCACCTGTCCAGAATGTTGAGAGGCACATAACAAAAAGGAGATGATAGTCATATTCAGATAAGGAGGAGTCCCAAAGGCAGCAAACTGTTCTTGCTCTGGATATCTAGTACTGTGGCATGTGTTCTGTGCCAGATGATTTGTCGTGCAGTAAGAAGAAATCATCTGTGAATTTAGGGAGGAGAGGTCTGTCCATTCTAGCAGTGTTCTTAGCACATTTGAGGCAATGCCTTTTCTTTACAGTTAAATCAGTACACACACACACACACACACACACACACACACACACACACACACACACACACTCTATATATGTATATATGTATGCATATATATAGAGTGTGTGTGTGTGTGTGTGTGTGTGTGTGTGTGTCTGTGTGTCTGTGTGTATAAGAAATGCAGCTTTTTCCTTATAGTTCACAAAAGAGGATCTATGTTCTGGGGAACCCAAGAAAAGGATTGGTATTACAGCATCAAAATTATCTTCTACTTAGGTCACTAATGGTTGACAGAGACCCCATCTGTATGCTATTCTAGACTGCAAACTGTGATCAGGGTTGTGGAAAAAGGGAGCCAGGAATATTTGGTCCCCAGACCATTAATGTTAAAGTATAATAAAACAGAGGGGACAAAAATCAGTTAACCATATACACGTGGTTTGAATTGGTTTTCAACAAAGAACAATTCCTTATCTGAAAAGTGGAGTTTAAAACCTCATGGATTTAGTCTTCTGTATTTTAATTTTGACTATAATAATGATTCAGATGGACATATTTTCATATATAATCTTCTTGCTTTCAAAGACAACTTTCTCCCTAGCCACATCCCTACCTCAAATATGACCTTAGGAACTTGCCCTTAATAGCTTTCTTATAGAAGTTAGTTGTTTTGACCATACTCTGTCCTGGGTCATCCTGAAACTCTGCCATCCCTAGCCTCAAACAAGTCTTTTTCTAATTACACCATTTACCTGCACAGGCCAATATGTAGGCAGCACCCTCAGATCCTCAGTCTATGCAGTCACAAGTACTTCCCATTGGGGCTTCTTTGGTCTCCATTGAGCCCCTTCTGAACATTTTAAAAATCAGCTACTGCCCATTTTTCATCCTCTTACTTCTATCAGATCCTTATCAGTTTGATAAAACTATCTAACCAGAGCTTTGCAGCTTTAAAATACATGTCACCCCAAATTAAGGAACTTTGGAGTCTAAATGTTCTTCCCTAAATAGCCACTCCCATCTGGAGTTGCTCTGTTTGTATTGAGTTAACATGACTCATTTTCTTTCAGTCCCTAAACTATCTTTTCCTCCACTCTTGAACAATCTTTCCTCATGCCTGTGGTCTTTCTAATCAGAGTCTCCTGTATCTCACTCAAAGGAATGTCTGTGTGCTGTTTTGGGCTGAAATGATCTACAATCTTTTTCCATCTGCCAGGATTTTATATATTAGCACCCTTACAATGTTAACTAAGAGACCCTAAATTGCAACCAAAACACCTCATGGGAAGACCCATTCATGGCCATCTTGTTCTTGAGATTTTCATTTGTCTGGATTCATGACAAATAGGCTGCTCTCTTTTGACATCTACTCTGTCAAGCATGCACTGTCACCCACTGTTGTCTGTTCCAAAGCACCAGAACTTACTTCCCATCCATCAACTTGTCAAAATCACACGTCATGTGGTGAATACGCAGAGCATTAAATCTTTAAACATGTCTGTCTCTTTTGGAAGCAGACAGCATGTCGAGGAAGTCTTTGTAAGGGTTAGACAAGGTGGGAGAAAAATGTTCCTTGCTTGCATGGAATGCTGGACATACCTTAACTAGCATTCTCTTCCTGGGATTTGTCTTCTGTCTCACATTTCAGTGTGGTTGCATCCTCTGGGAATTGAATGAAGGTAACACTAACCCAGGAACCAAGGCCCCCATCTACATGATGAATGTGCAGGCACTGCCAATCTTCTTATAGTCCTACAAGAAGAGTCACAGGGTGCATCTTTAATTCAGGAGATTGCTTCCACAGCAAAAGATGGTGGAGAACTCAATTCCATCTGGAAGACTTCATCCTCTCTGTGGTTGGAAAAACTTGCCAATGTGGTCGTGAAAACTACGGCACTATCAGCACCTCAAATTGACAGGGAAGAACAGCCATGCCTTTACTATGGCTGTATGCTGTCCCTGCTTGGTTTGATCCTTAGAGACCTTAGAGCAGTTGTGCCAGGCAGTTTTACAGTTAAAATTCACTCAGAGGAGCCCATGCTTATCTCCAAATATCAGAGCTGAAGGGAAACAACTTCCAGGTTTGGAAAAATAGTCTGCCTCTTTCCAATCCTAAATCCTATTACAAGCTCAGTCTTCTAGGACTACTGCTTCTCTTTAAAATGCAACCTGGTTTGACTTACTTCACATTATTATTACTTAATAAATGACTAGGAGTCTGGTACCACATACATCTCAGTTGACACTAGCTGTGAAGGGCTATTATGTTAATATGCTCATTAATGCCTGTTTAAGGGACAAGAGAAGTTTTACCTCAACAGAGCTCCCTTTTTATAGTGGTTCCACTAAACAAATTTCCCAATCAAGGAACTCTAGCTTAACTTCAAGTTTCCTACATCTTTTACAGCTCCCAGATGTTCATTAATGGAAATCATCTTCACTTTCATAGCATTTGGAGTGAGACACAGATTTTCCTAATATGCATACATTCCAATGCCCTTGATGAAATTCCACATAAGTATGGATGTTAGCCTTTAATTTGTGCATCCATACAGGTCAGATGAACACTAAGAAAATCTCAAGAAGTGCTCTCTAAAGGATGCTCAGTAGGACAGCAGCTTCTTGAGGCACTGGGAGAGATTCCTAAGACAGGGGATTCATTGGTCACTAAGTCTATGCAATGCTGGGATGAAATAGATTGCACAGATTCATTTAAAGAACAAGTTTATCAAAGCCTTTGAAGGGAAGCATGCTCTGGGAATCTCTAAGGTAAAAGAAAATGGTTGCTGATTATGGTGGGTGCTCAGCCTGAAGCTGTCTTTTCCTGGGACATCTTGTAAGGCCAGTGGACCTCAGAGATTTGGGGAAATAGAGCCACATTACCTTTTATATGAGTCCTGTCTGTACTTCTGATGACTGGTGAACTTCCATTCACAAATGTCTGCCAAAGCCCTTTCACTTTAAATGAGCATCTGCAGAAAAAGCAATAACTTCTTAGTCATATAGCCAATGCAAGCAAAGACACTGCCTAACATTCTTCTTTCTTTTTATTTTTTCTGCAAGTATTTGGATATATACATACATTCAAATTCTGTTGCAAAATTCTGAAGAAATCTACTGCTTCCTTTAGTAACACCTCTCTCTTTGTTTCTGCCCATGTTCCTTCCCTTCAGAGCCAGAACCACAGTTGAGCACGCTAATCCTTAGCAATATTACTCCTGACAGCTTCAACGTGTCATGGACCACACAAGCTGGGCTTTTTGCAAAGATTGTTATCAATGTGAGCGATGCTCATTCACTGCATGAGTCTCAGCAACTCACAGTCCCGGGAGACACACAGCAAGCTCACATCACGGGCTTGGTGGAGAACACTGCCTATGATGTCAGTGTGACAGGGACCACCTGGGCTGGTGACCCCACCAGACCCCTCACTGCCTTTGTTGTTACAGGTATTCAAAGGTTCTCATTGTCTGTTTAGGATTCTGGGAAAAGGAGATAGGCATTCTAAAAGAAAATCCAATCCCAAACATAGTCTTGAGTCCATATGTAAATGTCTTTATTTTTATTTTTAATCTACATTATTTGTGTGTGTGTATATATATATATATATATATATATATATATATATATTACAAGTTAATTAATACATATAGTACAAAGTGATATTTTAACATATGTATATATTGTAGAATCACTAAAGCAAATCAAATAATGTATGAATCATGCCATCTACCTTTTGTGATGAGGATATTAAAAAAAAAAAAAAGAAAGAAAAAAAAAACAACCTTCCAACAATATATATACTGTATTTACCATATTTTCTTACGGGTTGCAAACAATAGCAAAGACACCAAATGTAAATTTCTAACCCTGAAACGCAATGCCACTCCTCAGAAGGAGAGGACTATCACGGCCCCTCATGGGAGCTCTTCACACTTGTATAGAGCTTTGGGAATCTTCGTGCCCATTTGATAGGATGTTTTTTCCACAACACATAGAGTCTGGATAAAGAGTAAAATCTATATTAGTGAAAATCTATAGCAGGAATTTTGCCCATAAATTATGGCAGGTAGGATGTAAAGTGCCTATCCTAGTATCCTTGAAGTCCTCCAAATAATATAGCTTGTGTTTAAAAAAGAAAAAAAAAATCCAAGCCAAATCCAAGCCAAACAAAAAACTTACTCAAAACAGCCAAGCACAACAAACTGACAAGTTCAACCTAGGAAGGCAGGTCAATGCTAAACTTTCCCACCTATCAAATTTGACGTGTGTCATCTCTTTGAATCACACAAAGACATGATGCCTATTGTTTGTCCTGATCTTACCTATCAATGGTAAAGGCTTCATATGGTTTCAGAAAAGCAAGTTTCTAACTTGACAAATCTCGAAAAAAAAATTGCTTAGAAATTCTCTTCTACTAATGGTAACTCTAAGAAAACAGATGTTGTCATCTGCCTTCACTAAGCCAGTTCCTCCCAGAGTCTAAATTACTATAAGTGAGATATGTCAATAAGTACAGCTAAATATTTATGGTAGCTGAAATCAAGCCTGGTTGATTTCTAAAACTCTCTTACATCATCTTACCAACACAGCCTTAGCAAGTTGCAAATTTATTTGAACCCCAGTTTCCTTGTATTAAGGAAGGGAGAACCGGCTGGTGCTCCTGTCCACCTATATTAGGAATCTAGCAAACACGGTCAAATGTAACTACTTTGCATCCTTTATGGATACTATGTCCCTCCTGCTGTTTCCCAACAGTAAAGTGGTCTTGTTAAAAGTAAACAAGAAGTCTGGGGTATAGCTCAGAGGTAAAAGTCATTTGCCCAGCATGAGTGAGGTCTTAAATTTTCTCCTCATTCCTGCACATTAAATAACTAAAAGAACCAACAAGCCCAAATGAAACAATAGAAACATGTATTACAATTTCCTCTTAGTAGAACATTGGGTATACAGCATAAGATTTTAAATGGTTATTTTGTTTTTCTATTCAATCATCAAATGTGAACATAAGCTGTTTATTAAGTACAGTAGAAAATGAGAGGAGTCTTCCTAGCCCAAGCACACAGATCCCCTCAGGCCCTTACTTGCCACCTTCTGCAGGACCTCCCACAGAACAGAGAGAAGAAAGGCAGGTCCAAAGTGCTGCTCTCAGGAAGGAAGCATAGACGATCCAGTTACAGCATTGTTTCTGATAATCCATAATGTGAAAAGACTCTTCACTTTGAAAGAGGCGTGCCAAAAAGGGGAAAAAATGAATAGGAAAGACTGGGGGTGTGGGGAGACAAACGTTTGACTGACTAATTAGCCTGAAAGTGCCTGTTTTCACTGGAATTCACTGCTTTGATGGCCTGGAGTTACAGAGGCCAGCTATAAAAGAAAGCACTTATCTAAACAAAAGCAACATTTGAGACCCTTGTTTTACAAACCAAGACTGTTTGAACAGTAAATATGATTTCATCTTTGCTTTGATAAAGTTACAATTCTTGGGAAATCTTCTCATGAAAAAAAATCCCACAAAAAAAAAAACATCAACTGTTTCCAATCACCCCAGGAAGTTCAAGCCATAGCAAAATTTAAGTCTCTCTGCTTCTGGATGAAGG
This sequence comes from Onychomys torridus, assembly GCF_903995425.1. Lineage (NCBI taxonomy): Eukaryota > Metazoa > Chordata > Mammalia > Rodentia > Cricetidae > Onychomys > Onychomys torridus. Next base: position 82,336,671 of record NC_050444.1, on the reverse strand, counting down.
CATTCATTCACTAATTCACTCAGATGTCAATTACTTCTTTTTTAAACATTTTCTCTATATCTCAAGGATTTGACCATGGGCATTAGTACAAGATTATTTATCACTTTGAAACTTCTCAATTAGCTGGAAAAAAGAAAGACAGGAAGGAAGGAAGGAAGGAAGGAAGGAAGGAAGGAAGGAAGGAAGGAAGTAAGTTAGATTCAGCATTGCTGTGGGCCATTATACTGGAGAGGATGTATTGGGACTTCTCCTTCAGTCTTCTCTATGCCTCAGGATGTGCCAGCACTGGGGGTTTACTAATTTAGGCACTGGGTTGGGATGTGGAAAGAATACTGAACTCGGGGGAAGAAGCCCATGTTGGATCCCAGCTTACCCATGTACTAGATCTGGGACCTTGGAAAAGTCTTTCTTTTCCAATCAATGTAATGAAGGTTAGCAGGCTGGTGGCAATGCCTCCCTTACAGTATCATTATGTTACTGGATCAAGGATGTGCAGCCTCCTCAACAGGGAGTTGTTTTCAGAAACTTGGCTGCCATAATGTCACTCTTTGGGAAACCCAAAGAGTGTGTGAAAAGACCCCTTAGCAACTAGGAAAAAAGTGTGTCAACACAGATGTTTGGTGAATGGTGGGAAAGGCATGATAATGAAACATGTTCTTGCTTTCTAACTTTACCCAGAAAAGTAAACAGCACAAGAATTGCCAAACCTTAAAATCTCTTCCTGGACCATAAATGTAACCTGCTAATTTGGACAAACAACAACACAACAAATCTTACTGGTTGTTCCCGTGAGCCAAGCTCATGAAGCTGTGTCACTCAATAATTGGCCCAAATGACTGGATTAAAAATATGAACCAGAGTAAGATATGAAATATATCAAAAAGAGAATATGCTTGCAACAACAATAAAAAAAATCTGATTTGCTTTAAAACCAGAAACAGCAAAAAATAGATAAAGGTCCCAAACTTACACAAGGTGTCATATTTCTATAGTGAAAAGTGCATGGCCTGATTGCAAGACCTTGCTCTATCACACACTAGCGTGAGATTTGGGCCAAATCATTCAACCACTTAGAGACTTTTTTTTTTTAACCTATGAATGGGAATGATACTTGCTGCATAATCTTGTTGAGAAAAATCACCCTACACAACACCATCGGGTATCCAAGACATTATTACTAAATGTTCCTTTTCTGAGCATCTAACTTATGGGATGATTGGTTGGGAATCTGTCAGTGTTCTTGGAGTCATGAGCATTATCATGGGATGATGGGCTAGGAATCAGTCTATCAGTGTCTTGGAGTCATGAGCTGCCCTAGCCAAATCAATGCTGCTAACCTGAGTCATTTTCACTCCTCCCTTCTTTCAGAGGCCTTGCCCCTTCTGGAAAATTTAACCATTTCCGACACTAATCCCTACGGGTTCACAGTTTCCTGGATGGCATCGGAGAATGCCTTTGACAGCTTTGTAGTAACGGTGGTGGATTCTGGGAAGCTTCTGGACCCCCAGGAATTCACCCTTTCAGGAACCCAGAGGAAGCTGGAGCTTAGAGGCCTCATAACTGGTATTGGCTATGAGGTCCTGGTCTCTGGCTTCACCCAAGGGCATCAAACCAAGCCCTTGAGGGCTGAGGCTGTTACAGGTATTTCAGTTCAAGAGAGCCATATTCTCCTCTTCCTAGTCCCTTTTCGTGTAGTCTGTCCACAGGACCACTGTGATGTTAACATTTTTGTCTGTATTCCCAATTTAATCAACAAATGTGGCTTGTTCTTTCATGTTTTCCCCATGCTTTCTCTTGTTTCAAATATCTAATGAGTACTCATTCCTCCCATCCTAGAAAGGAGAAGGTCGAAATGTTTCCCTTCAATGTCTCAAGTCCTTTAGTCCATGTCTTGCCCATAGTCCTTACATGCTTACTCCACTGACCTTCCTTTGTGTCCATCCTGACTGGTCCCCAGCTATATTTCAGCCTTCTCAAAAGAAATATACCAATGAGTATATTTTGAAAAAGTATTTTAAAATCTTTGCTATCTCAGCCTCAACCTGTGATCTTAACCAACCTGCCTAGTTGTCTTATTGTTGGAAACTAAATGAAATTCATTAAATTGGTCTTTTATAAAAACTAATATCAAAGAGGGTCCTCAACACAGACTTAATCCATAATGTTCTTAAGACTAATACTTCTTATATCACATTAATGATCTTAACAGTCAAAATTCTGTGTTTCCCAAAGTATTTCTGGAGAAAACAAGCTCTAGGGACTGTTCAAAGATCTCATTTGGTGACATTTCATTTTCAGATAAGTTTGGAAGCAGGAGCTTTGACCAAACAGGCTTTTCAGAATATCTTTTTGTGTATCTCACAGGGAGCAGTATTCCCCAAACTTGTTTGACAAGAGATATTTTGTAAAGGAAGGGGAAACAACAGGAATAGTTTGTTTTGAACACACTTTGGGAAACCCAGTTTCAGATTGGTTTTGACACTGAGTTTTGTCTAGTTAACCAAAATGAAACCCTGGGTACAAAGTATATTTAAAGATATTTCATGAGGTTTCAAACCTCCTTCTACCACCTAAACACTTACCTGACGGCTAAACCAGAAAGAAAATAAAATTGACAGGAAAGAAAATAAAGAATGGCAGCTTTCTTCTGTATGTATAGCAGTTCCTGCGAACAAAGCCATAAGACCACAATATTTTAAGTCATTTTGCTCAGGCTTGAGGGAAATATGATCATTAGAATCATTATGGACAGTTCCACAGATCATTAAAGTTGGTTTATTTGTCTTTTCAAAAGAAAAGAGAAGGCGCTCACAGAGGATGGGCACTCAGCCACTAGAAGACAGAGAGCAAATGTAAACAAGTTATGGCTTTGAACTTGTTTAATAATGCCTGGGAGGGGCCAATGCTAAGTCCAGATGTGAATTTATGCAGTTACTTTTAGACAAAACTCACAGATGCAAGAGTATGCTTGGCTTGTATTGAATGTGTCAACTCCGTGTTTTCCCTATCCTCACCCTACTAGACTTATTAATATGAAATGATTTTCTTTCCTGGTATCTCAGGACACTCTGTCTCTGAAAACTGAGGCATCACTGCATTCTGATATCCACCAGAAAGAAGACTGTATGGACTGCTAAGTAATGTTCTGTTTCCTCCTTCTCCCACCACCTTCTTTCCCTCTAGAAGCTGAACCGGAAGTTGACAACCTTCTAGTTTCAGATGCCACTCCAGGTGGTTTCCGTCTGTCCTGGACTGCTGATGAAGGGATTTTCGACAGTTTTGTTCTCAGGATCAGAGATACTAAAAAGCAATCCGAACCACAAGAAATAATCCTCCCTTCCCCTGAACGTACCAGGGACATAACAGGTCTCAGAGAGGCCACTGAGTATGAAATTGAACTCTATGGAATAAGTGGTGGAAGGCGATCCCAGCCAGTCAGTGCCATAGCAACTACAGGTACTGTAAACAAACAGGTGCCATAGCAATGATGGGTACTATTAACAAAGAGGAGAGGAGAGAGGAAAGTCAAGAATCCTCTTCCTGTAGGGCTGTGTGATTACAAGAGTTCTTGATGCAGACAGGCTGGAGTTTGGATCCTGTTTCCTTCAAAAATAGACTGTTCTCCTAGACTGGGTAGGCAAGTCTTTATACCAAAAAAAGAGTTTGATGACAGTTCCCTAGCAGGGTAGTAAGGATTCAGTGAATTAATTCATGTAAAACCCATGGCATGGGGTCTGGCATGTAGCAAAGGCTCTGTGAAGGAAAGCTAGCCATGGTATCTCTCATATATCATCATCTTGGCAACTACAGGACATTTTAAATTCCAAAATCTCCTCCTTATTTTTCACTGTACATACCAAGAACACAATCCTTTGTTCTTTGGTCAAATGTCACAGTTGCACTAGGTGAGGGACAATGGAGACATGGTACCCAGATCTGCAAGGATTAATATTTATAAGATGTCCTACATGAGCTATCAATACTATGGTTAGCAAACTTAACGATGGAACGGGCAAGACTAGCAGGTTCATGAGGTTCACAAACTTGAATGGACACTTTTAGCATATGCAAGCGCCCTCTAGAGGGGAAATAAGATGCTTTTCCCTGTCAGCCACGCCAAGGAGAAAGGAAAAGAGGGCTAGATGCACAGTTGTTATGGCCATAAAACGTATGTGACTCTTTAGAGAGAGAGAAAGAAAGACCTGGAAGTATGGTCATACTTTTTGAAAACTGAGGGAAGAGTCAAGATGGCATTCTATAGAGACAGCTACCTCAAAGGAAGTAGAGGAAGAAATCAGAAAAATCCTAGGGAAAGGATAAAACCTGAGAAATGATGAGCTAGCTACACACAGAGGGACTCAGCCTCCTCTATTGCAGCATCAAGAATCTGAGACCCAGAAAACTGAAGTGCTGTGCCAAAGGTCATTCTACTATGATGAGCTTATTTTGAGTGTTACTACAATTATTTTAATAAGCAAACCAGATGACCAATAACCAATGAATGTATATACTTACTAATCTGACGGACTCAGAGCCTATTAGCCCCAGTTTCCTACTCTCTGTGTTAAGACATGTTTTGTTGTATTGGGAGTGCAGGAATGGGTTTGTGGTGTGTGTGTGTGTGTGTGTGTGTGTGTGTGTGTGTGTGTGTGTGTGACAGAGACAGAGAGACAACATAGAGAGTGTGTCCCTTATATGTGTGTGATATGGTATGTGCACAAGTGTGAGTATGCAGGTGCTCAAACCTACATATGCATAGAGGCCAGGAAAGGAAGTGGGGTGCTCTATCACTCTCTACCTTGAGACAAAGTCTCTCACTGACCCTGGAGCTGGACTTATAGCCAGAAAGCTCCAGAGATCACACACACACACACACACACACACACACACACACTAGAATTATACACACATGGCAATGCCTGGCTTCTTACGTAGGTGCAGGAGATTTCAACTCAGGACCAGGACCTCACTTCCCACTAAGCCATCTCCTAGACCACCTTATTTTTCCATATGATAGCTCTGACTGAGACTTGAGGTTCAGCAGTTCAGGTAGGCTGGCAGGCAAGCAAGTCCCAGGGATCCTGTCACTACTTCCCCAAATGATTAGATTACAAGTGTGACATAATGCCATAATGCTGCAGAAGATTGAACTCAGGTCAGCATGCTTACACAGTAATACAGGCTGAACTCTCTTCCCAGCACCAAGACAGACATGTTATTGTGTTAAGAGACAGGATGTAAGGGGCTGCAAAAATCAACCCACAGAAACTATAACCGGTACTTGAAGATATGGAGACGGTGTATTAATTTAATGGGAGGAAAAGCATGGCTCGTCCTGCACATAGTATCCCCACTTCAGGCATTGGTGGCACAGTGTTTATCATAGCTGCCTTCCAGAGGACCCCACCCCAACTTTGATCTCCTTCTCTCCATGGCTGCCACAGGATGGCTCCAGATCAGAGGCACAGACTGATCTTGGTTTATAAACACTGCTCTTCAAAGTTTACTTCTGATCACTGATTTTATTTTGCTGAGTTTTTTTCTCTAGAAGCCCTGTAGTTCAAAAGGAAAAAAAAAATTAGCATGAGTTGATTTGCTTTCTTAAGAACAAAAGAAAAGGCAGAGCCTGCTTCTTTTGGAAAGACCCCCTTAGCCTCCCCTCTATGGGGTCTTAAATTCACAGCCAAAGAGAAAAGAGCATATATGCATGTGAACCATGTGTAACCATGCGTGTGTCCATGAGCCTGCACATCCATGCTCTGGGACCAGGAAAGGCCAGAAGAGGTAATCTAAACACAGCAAGTACATGCTTAACTTCACCGTCAGTCCCCAGCTTCAAATTCCCTTGAATTTGCTCATTCCCTCCTCTCTCTCTTTCTTCCCTCACACCACTGTGAATCCTCCTCAAAATCAGGGTTTCCCCCTTACCTCCTGATAACAGTCTGCTATGATTCCTCTTCCTAAGAGATCTCTGTCTGGCTACCAGCTGTCCACACTTGAGTACCCAGAACTGCAGGGATGGCAGTACAACCTAGCGGTTAGCCAGTCGTCTCTGAACAAACTCTCAGAGACTAGTCGTGTTTCTCCCACTTAGCATCTGGGTGACCTTGGGCAAGTCTCAAGCCCCTCATCTGGAAAAGAAGACTTAACTCAAAGACCAGCATAAGATTTAAACATGACACAAAGAGTGACTGTTTAACTCTTGCCTTGCCTATTACATACTTGATGAATTGGAAATTTTATTTTTAATAGGCAACAAAAACCAAGAGTTAAAAAGAAAATAACACTGGAGTCTCTGACTGTGTCGCTGCACATGGTTCTGTCTACAGGCAATAAATATTACCACTTTTTCTTCTCTCCAGAAATATGCAAATACACAGAATTCAAAATACAACGAATTCTTTGAACACTGTTTGAAGGCATCACTCACTCCTGGTGTTTTGTGCTGCATGTGCATGTCTTATCAATGGACCTGAGATGATACCATAGTCACCATGTAGTCGTCCTCCTATTTATAGACACTTGGCTTATTATTTGTCTTATTCCTCTGTCCCTGCACTTGCATGAGCCTCTCTTCCCCACTGTGGTCAGACTTCTTTCAGAGACGCTCCCTCCTCCTCTAGGAAGAACAGTGCTGCCAGACCCCTGTGCACAATCCTGAGAGTCCCTCCAAATTAGGCAAGCAACCCATTAACAGAGAATCGCTACTGCCCTTCTCTTCCAGAGACTCCCACAGCCCACCAAAGGTGCTCACATAAGAAGCTGAAAGTCCGTACACATATGTTCCTGGGGCTCTCTCTTCAGTCTTAAGGCCTAAAGTGTAATTAACACCTCTTTTCTCACCCTCCAGAACAAAGTTCCCACTGTAACCTGCCCACATTTCCCAGTCAAGCATCCTCTGAACTCCTCAGCCCCATTTCAATCAAGATGAACTTGAAGACACACCACAGAGTTGCAATTACATCATTTTGAAAGCCAAATCAGCATGTTTCAGAAATACCTGCTTAGTGAAACTCCCTATGATATAACACAGGCTTTTCATGTCTGATGCCTCTGATTCAGAGTCACACCTTTTCCCAAGAAGCATAAAGACTAAAACCACCAACTGAAAAGCACAAGCTTTATGCCACACACAGCCAGGCATGTCGCTAAATGCCTAGTACACAGGCAGACTAAGGGAGAACCACCTTCAGCCTCATTTCACAGGTGTAAATACTGGGCCTCAGTGTGCTAAGGTGTTCATAGGGTGTAAGCCAAGGTGGAACTCTTACCAAGGTTATTTCAGCTCCAAAGTTCTTGTCCATAAACCCACCAGCTATCCTCTTAACTGCTTATAAACCTAATGCATATTAAATAACCAATACAAATTTGTAGAAAGGGAACTAATTTCTAAATGGTTGACAATTGCTACTGATAAAGGCATTCATTATAGATTTTGAGAGGCAAGGCTTTATGTGCAGAGCAAGCAGAAGCCCTTTGAGAGCTTTTTTTTTAATCAATCCCATGTTTTTAGCTGATGGAAGTTCTTTTTTTAAATTGAGTCTTATAAAGAAAGCATTACCTAGGTCTCCCCTACTTTGTGTGTGTGTGTGTGTGTGTGTGTGTGTGTGTGTGTGTGTGTGTGTGTGTGATTAATGTGTATTCACACATGTGTCACCATAGATGTTTGAGAGATGCAGGTACATGTGTGTGCTCATGCTTATAGAGCCAGAAGCTAGATATCATCCTCTATCACCCTGCACCTTATATGTGGAGGCAATATCTCTCACTAAAACCCAGAGCTTGCCAATTCAGTGGGTCTAGCTACCTGAAGCTCATAGAAGGGGAGGGATATCTTGTCTCTGCTTCCTAAGGACCCTAGTTACAGGTGGGTCACTGTGTCTACCCAGCTTGTATGTAGATGCTGGGCATCTAAACTCAGACTCTCACATTTGTACAGCTAGAGTTTTACCTGTTAAGCCACATCCCTAGCCCCTCCCCAGCTTTTAAATACACATGATTCTATTGTTATGTGCTTAGCTATCTGTTGTAGGGCTCAAGATATGGGGACCCTATTCACAGTAGGAAGTTACACACTGAAGTTCTTCAGTATGAAAATATCATGCCCACTGCTCCTGGAATTCCACCACTGTTGTGACATTGCCACTGATGATGCCTGGCTGCTTTCCCGCTCCCTGTTTTACCAAACACATTCCCTGGGTATATAATGGATTAGGCCACTGATTCTTACAGCATTTAACACAGTATAGATATTGTCAGCATTTTCTGAATGAGAAACTGAGATCTAGAGGAGAAAGTTTTGTCTACAAAATATAGCTTCTAAAATGTGGCTACATCAACCAGCAAGGGTTCCAGTTACAACAAGTCAGTGAATTGAGTAGATAGGGAAATCTTCCAAGGCAGAGTTCATGCACATCAGTAGGGTCTGCTCACAGCTAGACTCATCTAGCTCCTTTCTGGGGGTACCTGAAAGTGCAGGGTAGCCTGTGTAAGAAAGGGTCACATGAGGAAGAAAAGAGAAAGGACAATTACATCTAGTTAATTCTCTGCGTGCCAGAGGCTGTGCTAAGGATTTTACATCCATTATCTCCACTAATCCTCAGAACATTCCTGTGGGTACCACTTTCCTCATTGGAGGGATGTAGCAACCAAAGCTCATAGAAGGGAAGGGACTTGCCCGGGGTTGCCCAGCCTCTCAGTGGTATTTGAACAATGAAGATCTTGTAGGTTCCTGGGACCCTGTGGTTTAAAAAAAGAAAAGACTTGCCATGGACAGGTTGAAATAAAAAAAAAAAAAAAAAAAAAAAGGCAGCCACAGAGACTTGGGGTAGTTTCCAGGTCACAGAAGAAAGTTGTAGGAAGAGATAAGGAGATGTCTCTGATCAGAGAAAAGGACAGAAATGGATAGGAAAAAAATTCTCTCCTCAAATCTCTGCTGTCTGTAAACCTAATGATACCCATGGATTGAAGCGGGCAAGTGATGAAGAAGCAGACTTTCTAGGGTCCTGAAATTGTTTCATGAACTAGCACATCAGCTGAAGCAGGCAGAATCCTAATCCAAAAAATACAGAGAGAAATCAAAGGAAACCAAATTTGAGGAAGAGAAAAAAAAAAAAAGGCAGCAGAAATGTCCTTTGGGCATGGGCTTCCCACAGGCAGACAGACCTAGTGTCCACTGATGGGATCTTTAGTGATGACCTGTCTTTGCTTCTTGGTTTTGGAGCTGCTTGAAGATTCAGGAGTGGGCTGTCAAGGCTTGTTCCCAAGTAAGCTTAATTTCTGAATGCCAGGCTATTCTTGGATCAGCTGCCCTATCCTGTGATCCAGAAATGTCCCATTGGAAGAATGTTGGTTAGAGAAGGGAAGCTTATTTTGGTCCTCCATATAATGGCTACAACTGTGTTTTCATCTCAGGCATTTGTATATGAGAAGTAAGCCTTATAATTTGGAAAACTGTATGTTTTTAAGACTTAGCATTAAAAAGAAACAGAAAACAAGGATCTGAAAAATACTAAAAGTGAAATAAAAGAAAGTTATTCAGATCTGTGGAGGCACTCTCCTTGCTTCTGTAGAAGCCAGCAAACATGATAACATCCATCTTTGGTGAAGCCAAGTAGCTGTGAAGTCCCCAGTCACTCCTGGTCTGCATAGTTGCTGTATCTGTAGTGGATTTTCTTTCATGTCACAATGTGAGCATGTATCACACATTCTCTATTCCTAAGACTTGGCTCGCACATCAACTCCAGATACTACGTTTTTCCTGGTAAGAAACCCAGGAAAAATTACTGATGGACAAGATAGGTGATGTTTCAGGGTGTCTTTCTTGTTTTCTCCTTGACAGCCATGGGTTCTCCAAAGGAAATCATGTTCTCAGACATCACTGACAGTGCAGCCACGGTCAGCTGGAAGGCACCTACTGCCCAAGTGGAGAGCTTCCGGATTACCTATGTGCCTATGACAGGAGGTAGGGGACCTGCAGATGAAAGAGAATGGGAAGAGCATGCAAAATTAGGACTAAATGGTGAATGAAACACTGGTTGTTCTTATCATGCCCTGCCCCAAAAAAACCATCATGGCTAATGAAAACCACTTCCTTCTTTCTGAGATCATCTAGAAAGACTTCCTTTGTGAAGTTCTGTAAGACATTTGGAAGACACTATCTTAGGAAAAGTCACTTGATTAACACCCTTTCTGGTCTTGAAATTATAAAAACATCTTCAAGAAAATGGGTCCCACTATTGTTTGAACACAAGAACAGAGGATTTACACCCTGCTTTCTTCTTTGATCACAGTCATCTGGAAAGCTATTCTGAGCTATGTGTAAGGTTTTGCCCTTCGGGGCTGCATCTGCCTGGCTCACTACAGTCTTAGCCAAGTTACAACTCAGAACACACAGACTTTAATAAAGACCTCCCTCGGAAAGTATAGCCTGAACACAGCTTTTCACAGTGACTCTCAGCCTGCCCAACACTGCAACCCTTGGATACAGTTCCTCATGTTGTGGTGACTTCCAAACATACAATCATTTTCATTGCTGTTTCATAACAGCAATTTTGCTGTAATTTTGCTAACTTATGAATTGCAATGTAAATATCTGTGTCTTCCGATGGTCTTAGGAAACCCCTGTGAAAGGGTCTAGATCCACAGATTGGAAAACCAACATCATAGTAAGTAGTGAGCTGCCTGTTGCTGGGTATTTGTAAAGGCACACTGGTTGGTAACATCAGCACTGTAGCATCTCCATGAGGAGTTTGAACAGCTGGTTTGAAAACTCTTCACCAGTCCTGAAATTTTAAGAAATATAAATTCCAGACCTCTTAATAAATTTAAGAGCACAAACTTAACTAGGACCATCTTTCTACCATGAATAGAACCTCCCAAAGTAAGGGAGAGATTAGCATTCTAAGTGAGTTAAGTAATTCAGATATAGACTACATTGTAAGCTTTCCATAGAGTTCATGGAGGGGAAAAAGATTTAAAAAAAAAAAAAAAATAGAAAGATTGTGCAACATGCCAACACCTTCCCGAAAGGAAATTTGCCATTTTTAGTATACTGTGACTTCATAATTTTTTCCTTTCCTGACTGGGTTTTTGGCATCTGCACCAATGGAAAAAGCATTATACAAAAAATAAGGGCTTTTCCTTCGTGCCAGTGGGTGGGAGAAAAGGAGAGGAAGTCAAGAAAATGAAATTTCATAAAGATATCGTTTCATCTCTCAGTTGGATACACCTATTTGGCCATGATGAACACGTGTGAAAGAGCCTCCCCATCCCTGATCTTGCCTTGTTGGTTTCCAGGTGCCCCCTCCATGGTGACTGTGGATGGAACTGATACTGAGACCCGTCTGGTGAAGCTCACTCCTGGGGTGGAGTACCACGTCAGCGTTATTGCCATGAAGGGCTTTGAAGAAAGTGATCCTGTATCAGGGTCACTAACCACAGGTGTGTGCAGTGATCGGTGTTTCATCCTTACCCTCAGCTTGATGACTCATGACTGAGAATTTCAGAAAGCTTTTTCCGATGGAAAGTGAGCTGGAATTAGAACATCCAGTGCCTCCCTCTGGCTCATCCTTAGCCTCTAATAAATGGAGTTGCCCAGAGACATCCTGGATGTCTTCTGGCCTCCATTTCGTTTGCTACTGTGGAAAAAAGTCAAGTGTAGGAATCACAGTGAGCTGAGTTGAAACGCCAAATCTTCCATGTGTTAGCCACATGAGCTGTCAGTTACCTGCTCTGAGGTCCTATTAACTTCTCTGTAGAATGGGCATTATTTTGCTTCCCTCATGAGTGTTGCAGGATCAATAAGCATAAGTGGGACTTCACCTATCCCCTCATTCCTTCTACCGGTTGCCTGGAAGCATTGTGAACACTGCAGAATATGTGCATCCCGAGAGATGGGACGGTGAGACCTGTGATGTAGCTGTTCTCTGTTTGGCAGCGGCTGCGTTTGAGACACTGTTGACAAACCCTTTGCATTGCATTCTCGCTGCTATTTGCATTCCCAGCTTATGGAAAAGGCACCTGAGACATGAGGAGATTACAAAGTACCACGACTAGAACTGTGGAACCAAACTCGAACATAGGTCACTCGGCCCAAACCTGTCAACCATTGAAAATAGAGGCTATTTTTCTATTAAGATCTAATTTAAGAATAATGGATTTTATTGTGGGAGAATGAAGTGGAAAATTTCTCTTCAGAAGTCTCTGTCTCTAAACAATTTATCCTTTGAGAGATGGCAAATTGACCAACCCAGTTCATTTAGTGATCCAAAGAATAGGCCCCCCAGCAAATTTCAAAAATATACCAATTGCATACAAGAGTTGATAATATATAATTAAAACATCCCATCTGGACTCAAAGTCCTGTCTACTTTTTACTCAGGCTTCTGTTTTCCCAAAGAAATCTTACATTCATGATTCTCCACAGCAACAGACACAAAAGCTGGGTGTGTCTCCTCCCAAGGCCTCATTGTCATCACCAGTTAAAGAAAGGGTCTGTACACACATGACAAAGCAGGAAGACACTTGGAGGAGATTGTGTTAGCTCCCCAACACTGGTTTGTCACTCCCTGACTCTTAAGCCAGTTCACTGAGGCTCAGGTGCCAATCTGTGACCTGAACCTATGATAATAGCTGTCTTCATCTCCTAGGCTGTTGAGGGAATAATTAGGTGATTGGTATAAAAAGTACGAGAGAGATACTACATTCAGATCAACTTTCAAGAAAGAAGCACTGAGCAAGAAATGGGCTCCCTTAAAACAGGCCGGAGTTTAAGACCCCTGGACTATCCTTTGTCAGTACAGGTCGTTTGAAATTAACCCCTAAGGGCCAGAGAGGTGGCTCATCTCTTAAGAATATCCACTGCCCTTACAGAAAACTCAAAGCTGATTCTTATAATCCACATCTGAAGCCTTGAACACCTGTACTCGCATGCATATACCCCATAAAGGTACCCATATAATTCAAAAAAAGATAAGCTTTTAAAAAATCACCCCTATCTTCCAAAGAGTTTCCTTTTGTTGTTGGTGGTGGTGATGGTGGTTTTTGAGGCAGTCTTATTATATGGCCTTGGATGGCCATCAATTCACAATCCTCCTGCCTCATCCTGCCAAGTGCTGAAATTATAGGATAAAATCTTTAACAAGCATGTCATTGACAACTGAAGTCCTGAGAGCTTCCCCCTGCCCTTTCGCTCCTTACAGTAGTCACCACTGACAACTGAACCAGTGAAGTGGCCTTTCAAAGGACACAGAGCACAGGCAAATAAACCACAATAGAATTTGAGCCCGGAGACCTCCAGATTATTAGGTATAAAATCCCCTAAACACAGATATCACCCAAAGCTCAGAAAAGCCTCAGGCAGTTCTGACTATACAAGTCTCCTCTATATATGTTCCTTTCTTAGAAAAGGGAGACATGATGATAACTCTTATCACACACTCAACACTGTTCAGGATCTGACTACCCATAGTATCACATATGTGTCAAAATCACACCTAGGAAAAAGCCAGGCAATATTATCATGCCCATTTTACAAATGAGGAAATAGAGACCCAAACTAACACAGCAACAAGGGAAGGAGTCATGATATAAGCTAGGTTAGCCTGTTCCACACGCCTGACTCTGTGAACCATACAAGCAGATGGTCTTCTGATAGTATCCAACATGGTGAACCCTCTCCCACCTTTCTCCCCAGCTCTGGATGGTCCATCTGGCCTGCTGGCAGCGAACATCACAGACTCAGAAGCCTTGGCCATGTGGCAGCCAGCCATTGCCACTGTGGACAGTTATGTCATCTCCTACACAGGGGAGAGAGGTGAGGCCCTGTCCCACATTCTCTACACTCTTCTGAGGGTTTGTCTTGCTGGGAACCCCTCCCATTCTCCTTTCAGCATGCCACAGAATGACAAAGTGGTGTACTGGAAAAGCCAGTACATATCCTTGCATCTCTGCGCTGCATCCTCAGGGGAGCTGGGTAAGCTGCCCAAGGGGAGAAAAGCAGGTGCCCTTGGAGCTTCTGCGTGTTTTTCTAACTGGACTCTTGACTTACTCTTTGCATTGCTGTGACGGAATGTATGACAACCAACTGAATGGGGAAAAGGGTTATTCTGGCTTCTAATTCAAGAAGACAATTCCCATACAGCAGGCAAGTCCTGGCAGTGGGAACAGGAAGCTGCTGGTCACATTGTATCCACAGTCAGGAAATAGAGTAAACTGGAAATGGGGCAGGCAATGAAACCTTAAAGCTTACCTAAAGTGACTCACTTCCTTTGGCAGCTTCCACTTCCTCAAGGTACCACGGCCTTCTCAAGTAAGGAAATCTAATTCTTACTGGACACAAAAGATCCAAAGGTTCTGAAAGACTTTGTCAGGGCTCTGTAACCTCCAAATGACATTGGCAGGTCCTGGGGTGCCTAGTCTTCTCAGAGGCCACTGGAGGACCTAACTAAAACAAATTTGATTGAAAAAAATCTGATTTTCCCCTCCCTTTGCAAAGAGCTATATCAGCTTACCCAGTGGTCAAGTTAAACTCTTGCTGAGAACATCAGCCAAACACAGCCACCAGGAAGTAAATCAAATGCAAACCCGGGAGTGAAAAAGAGCCACTTTCAAGAAACCCATTCCCACTTTTATGATAAGCTGTTCTAGAAAGCATTGTTATTTCATTTCTCACATTTCCTATCTTACAGCTCATGATTGTTTAGCTTTCACTGACAATATTCCATGACACCATAATCTATGCCTGGGGGCTCTGAAAATCTTAATTTAGCCCTACCTTGAAAATACTTCTTTGTAAGAACAGCAAACGTGGTGCAGAAGGGGGAAACTTGGTTTACCCACTTTACTCTTTGTTACTCACTGTGTGGAAATTCTTCTGAATCAGGGATGATGGTATTGTCTCCCCTAAAACATTAGCTAAGGGGTAGAGGAAATCATGAAAATTTTAGATCGGGACTAATCAAGAGCCTAGCCAAGGAGAGTAGGGCTTGTTGATAATGAGGCAAAGTGACCAACTTGTACAATTTGTCAATGACTCCCCCAGTTTCAACACTTAAAGGTCCACCTGGGAAACCCTGGTCTTAACAAAGCAGAATGGGAGTCCCCTATGATTATCTGATGAATATTTTTGCCAAGGAAATATAATTCTTGCCCATAGGACATGAAGGAATCAATAGCCTGAGAGCCATTGTCAGGCCCTGGGTATCTTTATTGTCACTTCTCAGCCTTGAGGACTCAGTGATCCTTGATTTGGCAGCATTTGGTATTTTGTAATAGGGAGCATACACAAAGAAAAAGGTGGGAAACTAGAAGTGGAACAAGCTAAATTTGAGTTTGAGTAGCCAGGACCAGAGATGCTCCCCGCAACTCTCCTACAGCTTATTCCCGTGGTTCAAGCAAACACTTTTTCAGCCAGTCATACCACACTGCATGGTCAAACATCTCCCCATCTTCCCATCTGTTGACTGAAAAAGTCGAGTCTTTGTATGATCCATCTTCTGTCATGTGAGTTCTCAAGAGAGAGAAAGGGATGTGAGTCATCTCAGAACTCAAACCTATTGTGCTGAGGGGTCACCAAAAGGTTCTGACTTAGAGAAGGTATAGATATTGTTTGCCAAGAGGTAAAACTGCCACATATGTTGTGTTTCACACTTAGTGCCAGAAGTTACACGCACAGTGTCTGGGAACACAGTGGAGTATGAACTACATGATCTGGAGCCTGCCACAGAGTACACACTGAGGATCTTTGCAGAGAAAGGCCACCAGAAGAGCTCTGCCATCACTACCAAGTTCACCACAGGTACTAAGGCAACCAGAGTGGAGGTCCTCCTTTCTGAATTGCCCACCTACAGCCTGCATCTTAAACCACATCCCCTCCCCTGCTCTTCCTCCTTAAGTCAGGTCCTTGCAATGTAATGACATCAGTATGAGTTAAACTCACCAGCGCCCACTCAATCACGACCCAAAGAAGCACATTATTTCCTCTTGAACTGAAATGACCCCATGGATGAGGAAAAGATATTTAAAGGAAGGTTTTTTAAGTGGAAAAACACTCTCCACTGGCCATAAACCCAGCATTTAATGATCCGTGTGCCAGACAGGAAAAGAGTTTTTAAGAAGTTTTCAGGCTAGTTTTCTTAGATATTCATTGGGATTTATGTATTGAGATCATTATATAAAATTTGGGGAAGTGATAGATTGTCCCTTCTGTTGGGGCCAATATTAGTTTTCCTCAGGCCTTCCAGTTAGAAACAAGGAATCAGTAATGAACCTCACAGCTCTGTCTTTCTCCCCAAATCCAACCAAAACCAACCAGGAATGTGTTGGGCTTTTGAATACTTGAGGTGATAAGACTCATATAAACTCTGACTGTGGGTTCAACTTCCTCATCTACAGTCAAGGAGGACTCTTCTTGCCCAAGGTCATGTTCAGTGTTAGGAAAGGGACTTGAGCCCAGTTCCCTTCCTACCTCTCAGTGCATCTGCTGACTCACTTGCTACACACTGTCTTCTCCAGACCTCGATTCCCCAAGAGACTTGGCTGCTACTGAGGTTCAGTCGGAAACTGCCCTCCTCACCTGGAGACCTCCCCGGGCATCAGTCACTGGTTACCTCCTGGTCTATGAGTCTCTGGATGGTGCAGTCAAGGTAACTATAAATCACACATTGCATACTTGTCAAAGTAGGAAAGAACTACCTTGTGCTGTTTTTCCACCCCAGTGCAACTAGGGACTGAGAATAAACTGGTAGAGACTGGATGTGGTACCGAACCTTGTGAGTCATGTTCTCTCCTCTCTCACTTAAACCAGACCCAGGTTATCTGAGAGGCAGCCAAGATCAACAGCAGTGCTTTATAAGACTTAATATTCTAAGAGTTGGGCTCAAGGTCATTTAATGTTTCATGGGGAAATACCAACAGCATCTTTTGTATCTTTGCCATGTACAGTGTCATCCCCTGACCTTCTATGATGCATCCCACCGCACCCTTACTATGTCACTTGTTAATACCAGCCACATCTGTTGTTAATATCACCTATGTTCTCCCTCCCCTGTAAACTTTTCTGTATTTCTAAGCTTACTTACTCTGTTCATACTTAGCTTTGCCCAGTTTCTCATTTATGTTCTTTGCTTTAGCTGAGAAATAGACATCTCTGCTGTTGTAGTCTACAGCTCATATCATGGTTTCTTCCAAATATCCTTACTTTTGTTACTGTGGTTTGATCTGGTGTGGTTCGGTCTGGTCAACCTTCTTCATGCTAGAAACTTCTTCCCAGTGTCTGGTGGTCCTTGTTCACCCTTTCATACTTGAGCCAAGAAGGAAAGGTCTGATTAGAAGTTGAGCTGCACATAAGGATTTGTCAATGTTGATGTTCAAGGTAGAGATCAGCTGTGTCCCTGGCAATTTGTGGGGAGTTCTTACTGTGCACAAGTTTCACTTGATCTTGCACTTCCAGTGTGGTATCTTGACTTCCTCACTAGCTCTGCCTGGTAGATGTGAGTCCAGAGCCTCCACTCTAACACACATGCTCTAGAGAGTGAACCTCACCCCCGCCTCTGTCCTGGAAGGGGACTAGGAGAATGGGAAATCTAACTATTTCTCATGCAAAGCTTTAAATTTGCTAAACCTTTGTTGAGTCACATCCCACACTACCTGCAAAGGCAGCTGTGCTGTACACACATGCATCAGGAGCTTGCAGGATGCTTCAGTGTATGTCCCCCAGCCTCCAGTGCCTCTGCCCTCCAGTTAGTCCCTGGCTCTCTCTGCTCTGGCCCTGCAAGAACTGTTTGTTCTACTACCTACCTTCTGCCCTGCAAGGTTCATAGGATCTCCCTGTTTCTATATCTTCTCCCACCCCCACTTATGTAGTTTTATCCCTTATACTTGACTCACATTTTAGTAAGTCTGAGAAACAAATAGAGGCATATTGATATTTCCAATCTGCCATGTTTAACCAGAAGTAGACACATTTCTAATTACCTTACAACCTCTCTGGAGTTGGTATGCAATAAATGATTTCACAGTATGAACTGAAGCTGGCTCCTTATCTTCATGTTGTCTCTGTTCATACCTTTAAGATAAGTGCAATGCACTCCCAGACCCGAGGTCTTCTCTGGTTCTGGGGTTCTAGGATCATACTTCCTTGGATCATGAGTCTCATTTCAGGCTATCCTAGTCACTTAGAAGACTGAACACAGAAGCATAGAGCAGAATGCAACTCTATCCTCAGGCAGCTCGGTGAGCCTGGCTTTGTATCTGAAAGTTGATCCCTCCCAAAGGACCAGATCTGAGATCCACAAAAAGGTCACTGGGTCACTAAGATTGAGTGAACACATATGAATCATGGATAAGGTGTTGGGAGACCAGAAGGATGTGACAGCATCTTCTACCACCAACAAATTATGGATTGGGAACAAGTGTCTCAGCTTCTGTGAAATTCAATTCCCATATTATAAAAAACATGAATAACATACTCCCCTAGTTCTTAGGAAGTGAGAGAGCCTTCCAGGGGCTTCCACAATGACCTATTACCAACTAAACGTAACTAGCTGTGCCAGTGGGTTGTAGAGAGGAAAGGCTTCATTTGGGCTGCCAGGATGGAGGTTGGATTCCAGTCTCAGACACCAAGGCCATCTGCTAATAAAAATTGGAATCTAGTGAGGATCAGACAAAGTGGATCTTCTACAAGCTGAGCTCAGTCACCAATCTAGACAGCAACCCAGGGACTAGCCACAAGTGTAGCGTGGGTCACACATCTGTCCTTCCTGCATCAGTTCAAGCCTACATCCTTGCAGGGCAGAAGGTAGGTAGTATCTTGTATCACCATCATCTTCTGACTCAAGAGCTCCTAAGAGTGACCCCTAGCTTCCTAGATACACATCTGCCTCACCACCCTGTGATAATTCAGCTGGCCTGGGCTAAGGCAAAGCTGTGATAAAGAGTGAACCCACTTTAGGAACTGCTGACGTAAATGGTCTCAATGTCTCTTGCCCCTTGTACAGTTCACCTTACCATCAGCTTAAGCTTCTTAAGCCTCAAGAGTTTAAGCCTATTCAAAAACCTTTCAGACACTCCCCGCCCCCATTCCTTGTAAGGATAAACTCCAAACGGCATACCATCCCATTAAAGGTGTTTTATAATCCCTCTTTGCTCATTTCCATTACCCCCACCCCACCCTGATCTTAAACTAAGTGAGGTTGAAGCAAAGTACAGCTTCTGTGCTGTTTTAACTCTCTCTACCTTCCCGGCCCCAGAACCTTTACTCATGCAACCCTCCTCCCTTCTCTGTCATCCCTCCTCCCTTCTCTGTCATCCCACTTGTCATTCCACATGGACTCTGGCATGCAGTAGGTACTGGGTGGATTTGGGTTAAGTGAATAGATGATTGCATGGGTCAGTGAAAGAGGGCATCTCTACCATGAGACTATCTGGGACCAAAATGATTCTTTCTCCTGCCCACAGGAAGTCATTGTGGGACCGGATACCACCTCCTACAGCCTGGCAGACCTGAGTCCATCCACCCACTACACGGTCAGAATCCAAGCACTGAATGGATCCCTAAGGAGCAAGCTGATCCAAACCATCTTTACCACAAGTAAGGGGTCCATGGGGGAACATGGGCTTAAGGTCTGACCCTGTGGTCATGAATCAACCGTCCACTTCCTCTTCAACTTCTTTGTTCCATTTTCAAACAAAGATCTCTAAAATGTATCACTTCCCTGCTAGTGCTTGTTATCATGGGGAATGTGTATATATGCAAAAGGTTATGGATAATCCTGGTGGAAGGCAAGGGAAAAGCTAATGGGAGCTCATCTAGATCCAGTTATCTCTGTTACCTGCTGCATATAGCTTAGAAGTCATCTACACTCCATGAGCCTTAGTGTTTTCATCTCTATGGTGTGATCAAAAACTACCCCTTCTTCACACATACTTCATGTGAGAAGATGAGGTGTTATATTTGAATTCCTAGCTCAGTGTATGGCTCTTATACTGTTGAGTTTAATATACATTCCCTCTCCTTCAGCATGAAGGAGCACAGGCTTAGAGAAGCAGGAGCTGTTTGCCTAGAGGAACCTAGCCACTGCAAAGCTGAGCTGCAGTCTGCTCTAAAAGTACCCACCCCTCCCTCTGCTCCCAGAGTCACTCCTTCTCTTCATCCTGCAGTTGGACTCCTGTACCCATTCCCCAGGGACTGCTCTCAAGCAATGTTGAATGGCGACACCACCTCTGGCCTCTACACCATCTACATAAATGGTGACAAGAGCCAAGCACTGGAAGTCTACTGCGATATGACCTCTGATGGAGGTGGATGGATCGTAAGTACCACAGTAGATTTCAGAGCTCCTAGACAGGGGCTTGGGTGAGGGGAAATGGAGAATATCCTCTTCACTATGCACTCTGACACACATATACATAAGATATTGCAAGATAGTCCCTGTCACATAGAAGCCCTCCATAATTGTCTATTTAAATAAAAAAGCAAGGGCTGGAGGTGTAGTTGCGATAATAGAGTGCTTGCGTGGAATGTACAAAGTTCTGAGTTCAATCCCCAGCACTGCACAAAGCCAAGCATGGTAGGTAAATGTTTCCTTGTACTCAGGAGGTAGAGGCAGAAGGATCGGGAGTTTTAGGTCATCTTGAAATGTCGGTGTGAAGCCATTCTGGGCTACTTGAGACCTTGACAGAATGAGAGAGAGAGAAGTGGGGTAGGGTGGTGGAGGAATGAAGAGAGGGGGAAAGAACTGGGGGTTAAAGAGAGTAGCATAGGAAATCATCGTTTTCTAATTTACCTATTCTGTCCCTTCTCAAACAACTTTGATGAGAGACAATGACAATCAAACCTACTACTTATATTCACCAGTACTGGCTGAGTAGTTACTCTCTACCAGGTATGTGTTAAGAATTTCAGGATTTATTTCAATCCCATGGTCATATTGGCTGTATAGGGTATATTCTTTTATTGATAAACTTTGTTTGTAGGTCACCCCCCACCCCGCAACCTCTCCTGCATTGTTAACATCAGTGTGATGTATCATGAAGACTAATGAGAGGCAATAATGTATCACTGTTATCAGAACTGAGTAGTACTTTCAGTCCCTAGTTTTCAGAACACCGAAACTCAGGGCAGGTGGGGACGGCATGATATGTCTAAGCAGTGAACAGAGCTGGGGATGGGTGCTCTTTCCCACAGTCTGGTGTTCCTCCTTCCAGAAAGACATCTTCTCTTCCCTCCCATCATTTAAGTGTGCCCACATGCATTATGTTGTAGGTTTTCCTGAGACGCAAAAATGGACGTGAGGACTTCTATCGAAACTGGAAGGCCTATGCCACTGGGTTTGGGGACCGCAGAGAAGAATTCTGGCTTGGTAATGCAGCCCTGAAAGTTTGTGTCAGACATGCCTATTTCTGTCTTCCTGGTTACTTGTACTACTGTAGTGACCAATGGGGAAAGAAAGGGATTAGAAGGAAAAAACATTTTGTGGGAGACACAGGGTATTGGGATAATTAACTACTCTAGGTCATAAAAATAAAATTGTTATCAAGACAGGCCTTGTAGATCAACTTAGCATGAAGTCAGACACTAAACTAGTTATGGAGTCAATTTCCCTATTGCCATGGACAACTTCCCTCTTGAGCTCCAGACACTAAGATGGGTCTCATGGTCATAATCTCTTACCCAGGACATCCCTGCAAAGAGGAGAATTCCCATCTTGCTCATGAGGAAACAGATCCTCAAAGAGGTTGTATGGTTTATCGATGATAATCTCTTCAATGTCACAAATACACTGTAATTCAAACTATCCAAGCCCATAGTGGCATCATCCATCATGGACACTTTCCAGCAAGCTACCTGCACAGTTCTCTGTACCATTGTCTACCTGAGCCTGTGACTTCCCATCCAGTGTTATCCATTGCTTCACATCAGACAGGAATTTTAAAGTGTGTAAGTCCTGTCCCTAAGCTTATCACTTTGATCTTCACAAAACAATAGGAAGTTGATAAGCAAATGTGTTTAATGTTTTCTTTTGAGGATTAGAAACATGGCACTTGTTTTGCCTGGCATTATATCAGCAAACACAGAAGGTTTCAAACACAAGTCTGTGTGACATGTTCCACTGTTGAACGTTTCCCTGCTGCCTTGGTCTCCTGTGCTTCCTTATCAACCCTTGCTTGCCATCCACAGGATTGGATAACCTGAGCAAAATCACAGCCCAAGGGGAGTATGAGCTCCGGGTGGACCTACAGGACCATGGGGAGTCAGCCTTTGCTGTATATGACAGGTTCAGTGTGGGAGATGCCAAGAGTCGCTACAAGTTGAAGGTAGAAGGATACAGCGGAACAGCAGGTATGGGGTAGCTACCCTGTGAGGCTCTCAAGTCCTGGGATTCCCTCATGAAGGAATGAAGTCCTGCGGATTCCCTCAGTCATCATCCCTTCATGCCTTCCCTTCCTCACCCATCCACTTACTTGAATCAACAGATATTTGAATGTCTTCTGGGTAATAATCCAGAAGAGCTATCATTAAAAGGGTCTGGGCCAACATCTGCAGCATCTGTCTCTGAGATGTAGAGTAGGTCAGGAGTCATGTCAACTATGGTTGAGTTATAATGACTCATCATTTAAAAATATATGTATGTTTCTGCCAGGCGGTGGTGGTGCATATGCCTTTAATTCCAACACTCAGGAGGCGGAGGCAGGGGGATCTCTGTGAGTTTGAGGCCAGCCTGGGCTACAGAGTGAGTTCCAGGAAAAGAATCAAAGGTGCACAGAGAAACCCTGTCTCGAAAAACAAAACAAAACAAAAAAAAAATGTTTCTTGTCCCTTTGTAGTTAATAGCTGTAGAGTCATAAGGAAATGGTCTTTTCACAAGAGTCTCCTCAGGATTCTCTGTGATAGGCATGTGATATCTCTGAAGATCTGCTAATGTGCAAATTCAGATGTAACCAGATGTTCAGGGGGTATCGTTGAGATACTGTGTTTCTTGTAAGTTCCCTGGTGATGCCAAGACTGTTCCTGGCATAGCTAGACTCTTGACTGACTGTCAAGTGACCTTTACTCTTTCACTTAGATCATAACACTAGTTTTGAAAATGGCTTTGACTCGAAGTGGCCTTTGTGCAGGTTTCTGGTTCCACATTAGAGCAGCAACAAATAACGAGGCCATTCTTAGCAAGGCTATGAGGTGGCACCATCCTTTGTAGGCATTTTTCAACTGGGCTGCCCCTGACCCCCACTGAATCCTCAAAAATGTCTTTTAGGAAAACGATATAAAGATGAGGAAAGTGTCTTGGGAAAACACAAGGATTTTCCCAAGATGCAACAACTCACAAAGGAGTGTGTGTGTGTGTGTGTGTGTGTGTGTGTGTGTGTGTGTGTGTGTGTGTGTGTCTGTGTCTGTGTCTGTCACACACAGACACACACACACACACACACACACACACACACACACACACGCGTGCCTGTGGTGAGCAGTGGTAACAAGGAGAGGCCGGGTCAAGGATACATGTAAGCCCTGGCCTCTCTGAGTGGTCTTATTTTATGCTTATGAAAACAGGAGACAGATTTGCAACCCTTCCAAGAGCCCTTCTAGAAAGGGAAAAGTCTTTACCTTTGACTAGTGGGTGTCAAAGCCAGGCTGTGGTGGGAAAGGACACAAAGCTCCTTTGAGGGGCAATTTGGTAGAAAGGAAGAGGAGTAGACAGGGGTGGAAATTATTTTAGTGCCTCAAGAAAGTCTGATGCTTTCTCACCTGACAATAAATACCTCTTTGGTTGAGATCAGTTCAGGAAGGAAGGATCTTGTTACATGGCAAGAAAATCCACCAACCAAGAATGTGGCCTGTGTCCACTCTTTACCTCTCTGATGAAGGAGAACACTGCCTCTCCCTTCACTCAGAGTATCCTCTTCCTACATACTTTGGTGGTAGTGCCTCACAGGAAAAGCCATCAATATCTACTTGCTCTCTGTATGTTATGGGTAGCATCTTTAGTTAAAAAGACTCCTGGGGTCCTTTGACAGCTTGCTGCAAGATCTCAGCATCAACTACCTGGATATCTATCTTAGAATGTCTGCACACAGCTGAACAGCTTAGGAGTAAGGAGGACTCACACAAAATTCCCAAGCAGCACTATATGAAAATGAGGTTCTTGTGTAAGAATCAGAAAACACCAGCCTGGTAAACACCTCTATGAAATGATTATGTGATACCCAGGCTAACTGACAATATTTAGAGACTGAAGGTCTTAATTACAACTGTAGCCAGATATGTTTGTTTACGAGGGACAAACCTACTGTTGCTGTTTTTGTTTTGTTTATTGGACTCACTACATAGTCCATGCTGGCCTCAAACATGTGTACTTCATGCCTTAACCCACCCCACTCTCATGCTGGGATTACAGATGTTCATCACCATGCCTGACCCACGCATCATTATTAAATGAAAATTTGTCACCTTGTTTTCCTGGGTCTTTTATGCAAAGAAAATGTAGACAAGTCATAAACAACAGCCCTGGCTGTTTGTATGCTAGTCTCCCTGTCCAGAAAAAATGTTCACATCCAGTGTTAGAACAGCACTGTGAGGCAGACAGTATGTGTGGAATGGCTGCATTTTATAGATGAGAAAACTGAGGCTTAGAAGGACATTTGCCTTGTGTCAGGACACAGTTAGAAAGCCAAAGAGATGGGACTTGAGTGGAACCTTCCAGAGCCACCTACAGCCTTCTTTCTTACCATAAGACAGTGCTTTTTGTCAAAGATAAGTGGTAGGGGTGACACCCACGTCCCATGCTTCAATCTTAATTCTGGATCTGAGGTTCAATGCCAGCATACCCTTGGGTCTTTCAGTAGTCACCTTTGGTCCCACCCTTCATAATGTTGGGTGATAGTTCAGCTGCGATTTGGGGGGTATCTTTATTCTCTTCTCTTTCTCTCTTTTACTCTCAATCAGGTGACTCAATGAACTATCACAATGGCAGATCCTTTTCCACCTATGACAAGGACACAGACTCGGCCATCACCAACTGTGCTCTGTCCTACAAAGGAGCTTTCTGGTATAAGAACTGTCATCGTGTCAACCTGATGGGCAGATATGGGGACAATAACCACAGTCAGGTGAGTAGTCTGTGACAGCTCACAGCTGACAAGGCTGGGGAAGCAAGATGTGGGTGAGGGAAGGACACTTCAATTAGAAAATGTGTTATCTTTCAACACAGTGAGAAATCTCAATGACATGGCAGATCTGCTAAGATAAAACAGCACATGTTAACTCTTGAAGAGACCAAGGGGAGCTAACCACTGTCTGAATAGGTCACAAATTTAGAATTTCCCCTCAAATGAAATTACTGCTGGAACTCTGTAAAGCTGATGACAGTGAACACTGTTCCAGGGAAGCAGGGGTGATGTAGACCCTAGCAGAGCTTAGACCCACAAGCATCTTCATAGTCCCAAGGAAGATCTGGGATAAGAGCATGAACTTCAAATCCCCTTTGTTTTACAAAGGTGCCTGCATCCTGTGAGAGATGAGTCTCCTGATTTTGGAAGCATACCTAAACGTCTGTATGCCTAAGCACGCTGATTTTTCCCTGAACTCCATATATCTCTAGTGCAACTCCCACCATCACAGACTTTGAGCTCTTTAGAAACAAGTGAAGGAACCAAACTCAGAAGTCCACCTTGCTGAGAGCCCAAAAGTGAACAATGTCAAGTGGGGCCAGCTACTTAATCATGGCTAACCCCAGGGACTAGCTCCTTCCCCAGGGAGAAGGGACAAGCATGGTCTCTGGGTCACATCATGCTTAACCCTAACCAGGTCTGTCCATCAAGATCCCAGTGGCTTTATAAAAATACGATAGCCCGGCTTACATGTTACTATCCCAAGCTTTTAGATTTGATGCTGTCAGGTAGGGTGTGGCACAGCAGCCTCCAGAGTGCTTGTGTTTTTGTTGCTCTTGACTGGGGAGTAGGGTGTTTTGGGATAAGCTCCACAGGTAATTCTTGACATGCAGCAGGTACTAGGGGCTGCTAGTTTGTATTAATCATTTTTTCAATGTGTTTATGACTTAGTTACTGGATACTAGAAAACAATACCCATGAGCTTAAATATAGATCTTTACGTTGATATAACATCCAACACTTCTCAAGCTCTCCAATCTTCCATATCTCCTACACTTATAATCTTCACCCTATGAGAGACTCATGGAGTGGTTTTCCTTTCTGTTACAGAGGAGACAAGAATAGAAGAACACCTCTTTACACCAATCTTTGGCTCTATCTCATTGTCTTGTCTGCTAATACCAGTGTGACACAGATTGCTCTGTAACAAAACAAAGAATTTCAAGTCAAAAAAAACCATGTCATTTATTCTCCTTCCGTCCAATTTTCAAACAAAGAAAGCATGAGAGGCCACAAAGAGCCCACACAAGCTCAGACCCATGTCTCGCTCTGCTCAGACCATCATGTGGCCTCATCTCTTTCCCTCTCCAGCTTCAGATCCCTCCTTTATACAAGGATTCTTGGCTTCTATCCAGCCTTGAACTTTTATGAGAAGAAAGAGAAGGTCAGCAGGTGGAACAAGCAGTCAGGTTACAGGACTTTAGTATAACTAAATGGTTGCAAGTACATTTATGCATGAAATGAACCAGCCATTCTCAGATCCCACCCCCTTCGGGCTCAGAGACAGATGGCCTCCTACCACCAAATGCCAAAAGTTAGAATCAAACTAAAAAAAAAAAAAGAAAAAAAAATCTCATCATTTCGGTCATCTCACTAGTCATTACTTTGTCTGTGGACATGTTACCTGTAGCTCTACTACATTTGCAGGGGAGAAAGGTCAGGGGCAAAGGGTGGTAGCTTCCAGAAATACAGCCTGAAGCTGTAGTGACCTAACCTGGAACAGCCCCTACATGCTCTTGATGGCAGACCCAACTAACTATCTCTAGACCCCATTAAGGAGCCATATGTAGAACCAGGAGGCCTGGGTACAAATACTGTCTTATAGAAAAATCTTTGGCAACATCTCAAAGATATATGTGTTTCCTTGAGCTGAGGTACATAAAACTTATTCTATAAAGTTCCCAGCACTGTGACAGCATGTATACAAACTCATTTAACCTTCAAGGATCTTCTTGCAAGGTTGATAGTACTATATCTCAAGAAAGACAAATTACATGTAGTAAAACTGAGACCCACAGGCCTTGATCGCTTGTTCAAGGCCTTTTGTCACTCATACAAGTGTATACTCATGTGTGTGAATGTTAACCCTGAATAACTCAACTAAGGATAGAGAGTTAGTTTAGATTCTGCCCACCCCTTTAAAAGTTTTCACAGCACAGACCAGCAAAGATAAGAATCAAGAGACAGCTGCCTGTGAAATACAAAGCAATTATAAGCTGAAATAAAACCCTTTTTGTTTGGATAACTAAACGGTGATGATCCACAAACCTGTTTCCCAAATGCAAACCAACACTGCGGTCTCTGGTTTTTTGCAGGGTGTTAACTGGTTCCATTGGAAGGGCCACGAGTACTCCATTCAGTTTGCTGAGATGAAGCTGAGACCCAGCAGCTTCCGAAATCTCGAAGGCAGGCGGAAGCGAGCATAACTTCCAGGAACAACTGGGTGAGAGAGGAATGAGGCCCAGAGAAAGGAAAGGATTTTACCAAAGCATCAACACAACCAGTACAACAGTCAAGCTATAGCTGGGCATTTGGTGGGTGTCCAATCAGATGACGGATCACTGAAGCAGTGGCATATGCCCCTCTTCAGTTACTTCCTTTGCACCAAAGACAACAGTCTGCAACCAGTTTCTGCTTTCCTGTTTGATTGAGCAAAGTCTTCAAGTGACAGCAACACAGTGGTTTTTTCGTTTTGTTTTTTTTTTAACTTCTCTTGGGTGGTTCTGGGGATGGGAGAGGGGTAGGCTGGCTATACAGTGGATGTAGTCATTTTTAGAACCAGCCACATTTTACACAAAGCTGTATAATTAATTGTTATTGAATGGGGTAGCAAAGATTAAAAACGTGTGTCATTGGACATTACCCCTTGCCCCCTGTTGTTTGTACATTTCATACAACTGAAGCCAGAAAAGTGGTACTGTCTAAACTGCAAGGATATTAATATTATTAATATAATAATGGTGATGGTAATGATGAAAACTGAGGACTTTTAAAGAGATGTTCCCTTCCCCAAATGCATCTGGACAGTACCTGATTGTATTTTTTTTTAATAAAAGCACAAGTACTTTCAAGTTTTGTCTGTCCTTTTGGTTTTTGCTGTCAAGTCTGAATTGCACCAAAAGCAGCATATCAGAACAAGAGAGAAATGTTGGAAAGGGGACAGAAGGGAGGCAGTGCTCAGTTGCCAAGGAAGAGGAAAGGGGAGAGAAGGGAGGCAGTGCTCAGTTGCCAAGGAAGAGGAAAGGGGACAGAAGGGGCAGAGTGGAGCAAACAAAAGTGTAACACGGCTGAAAGAACTTACACGCCAAGCTTGGGCTTCATGCTTGGCATTTTAGCAATTTGTATGGTTTTTCTTTGGTTATGGTTTGTGTTTTGAAGACACTGTGATGCCCATTTTCCAATGCAGCCTTGATATTCTATGGTAAGGAAAGGATTGATAACACAGGCACACCTCCCAAACTCTAATTCCCAAGTCCTCTAACTTCTCTGAGCCTCAATTTCCTATTCTGCGAATGAAATGCCCACTTTGTATTTCATAGTATTTCCATGAAGAATAAACTGTGCAGCCATGAGAGGACTCTAACATGGTGCTTGACATATACCAAGGTGATAAGTGTGGGCTATCTCTACTATGAGTTTCTATAGACTGACTCATAGGCTTGGCTGTGGCTGCTTACCCAATTAACAACTAGAACTCTGTGTAAACCTGTGCCTTTGACCCCAGTGTGTCTGCTCCCTCCCTGGCCCCGATGAAAGACTCTCCTTCTTGTTCCTTGGTGTGCCACAGGGACAGAGTTCTAGTTGCAAATTAAAAGAGTAAGTGAAATTCAACTGTCTGGTGTTGGGGCACTCCTGAATTCTTAAATCTAAAAAAGATAGCTAGACTGTCTACGCTCTACACCAAAGGACCTAAGAGGAAGGGAGCCTCAAACTCAGCCCAGACATTTAGTAGTGCCATGCACTCCCCACCCAGCATTCCCCACCCTGCACTCCCCACCCAGCTCAGCAGGCCTGTGCCTGCTCAGCAACGCAGTGAGTCAGGATCATGGGCAGCAACATTTCCCTTCTAACCAGGCGCAGGGCAATTCCTTGCTCAACATCTTAGAGATTCTCAGCAAATTGACTTATTTAATGAAAGTATTTGGGCTGCTGGGCCTTGTTCAAATGGAATGTGGTGGTTCAGAAGCCAGGATGAAAGGAATTCATGGCTCCAGTCAGATCTTCCGCTGCTGAGTTTATCTTGCTTTAATAAATGCTGTCATGTTATATACACAATTTACTGTTCCAGATCATAAGACCCATCACCTGTGACCCGGCCATAGCAACGTACTCCTGGCTTCACAAATCCAAATAAACGGTTCCCTGTAACAACCAGGCCTTAAGTGGGAGGCTTAACTCTCCCCTGGCCACTGACTTGGAAGAGACTAAGCCCAAATCCCATCTGTCTTCAGGATTATGGGCAGACCTAACTAGTAAGATGGCTCCTAGACCCCACACAAGAATCAAACCCTCATTAGTAAAGGGGCCACATCAAACAAGAGTCCTTAGTTACAGCCTTGTGGAGAGTTTGGGTCCCCTTAAAGGGAGGCTGGCTAAGAGAAGGTTCTGAGATCACATTGTTCAAAGCCCAACCTGTCCTTCAGTCTCTGACCTATAGCGACTGCCTCCATCAGGAAAAGTCTCTTAAAACTATACTCCACACTCAAGGTCATGTCCCACTGACACAAAGCAGACATAGTCACCACTGAAATTGATATCCAGGGTCCATTGTCCCTAAGATCTTCACCTCATCCACTCTCTTCTTTCTCCCCATTCCATGCCACACTAAAACCTCCAAGGTTGTTAGTGTAAGTTATACCAAAGCCTCCCAGCTTCTGGTAGAGTATTGTAAATGGGAGGCACTGGCATTATGTTGAAGGAAGGTAGAAGTTGGGGGCAAGTAAGGGAACTTATCTTTCTGCTCCATCTCTGGGTTATCATTGTGGGCTGACACAGCCTCTCTTAAGGTCCAACAATGGCCAATTGACTGTCTACACAACTCTCTTCCCCACTGAGGTTCAGATAGCTGACCTCCCGCATTTACCCCTTCTGACCTCAAATGCTGCTGCTGCTGCTGCTGCTGCTGCTGCTGCTGCACAGTTGCAGGCTTGCGGGGCTGTGCTGGCCCTGTGGCTCTGTACTACTGGCAATCACCTTCGGAAGACTCCCTTGCTCAGACTTCTCAGGGACCCTGACAGGTGGCTCACTCTTGGGACTGCCTGGGTGCTTGGTGCCACTGCTAATCCCGTGCTTCTCCTATAGATTCTCAGTTGTCTCTCTTCTCTCTTTCTGTAGTGGCCATTTGTCATTTAATGGATTTCCAGTGTCCAAATCCCTGTCTATATTTAGAAGACTTTCCGGTGAATAAGGACCCTATTATCTACCATGAAGGCCTTGGGGGAAACACTTCTTTGTCCTCCTGGTTGGCAATTAGATACTCACAGAGGAACTTT
Source organism: Onychomys torridus (assembly GCF_903995425.1). NCBI lineage: Eukaryota > Metazoa > Chordata > Mammalia > Rodentia > Cricetidae > Onychomys > Onychomys torridus. The sequence continues at coordinate 82,306,012 of NC_050444.1, read as the reverse complement.
CACTATTGACCAAGAATGTATTAATAAAACAAAGGTTCCCTAGGATTTACTTCCCTATAGTATTTAGCAACAAGGTCACCTAAGTGGTGTCTGTGACCACCATCCATGGCAGGATATTCTACTGGAAGGGCCATAAATGCTCAGTCCAGTTTGCTGAGTTGAAGCTGTGAACCCAATTGCTTCTCACATGTGGAAGATAGACACCATCACCATTAGACGTAGACATTGCCCTTTGTGCTCTGTGCCTTCTGGAGCAGTGCTTTGGGGAACCTGATGGGGAAGACTCTCCTGATGCTGCCTTGATAAACATGACTTGGTTGGCAAAACCTAGACGATTAGTAAGGCACAAGGCAATGTGCCTTTGAGGACATTTTACTGACGACTAGAAAATAATAATAATAATAATAATAATAATAATAATAATAATAATAATTTAATCCATTGATAGATTCAGACTTTGAACAGACTATTGAGAGATAGCATAACAGTGGACGTGAGACGTAGAGGGGAAATTTGGCCACTGGGTATGCCTTTGAAGGATATATCTTAGCCCTGCCCACTTCTTATTCCACATTTCTTCTGAGCTTCCATCATGATACTATTCCTTACCACAGACCCAGAAACAATGGATCCAGCAAACCGTGGTTGGAATAGTCTTCCTAGGCTCATAAGTTTGAACACTTGGCTCCCAGTCAGTGGTGCTGTTAAAGGCTGGGGAACCCTAGGAAACAAAATCTCAGTAGAGGAAGCAGTTCACTGGGGGCAGGACTTGGGATTTCATAGGCTGTCCCTCTTCCTGTTAGCTCTCTTGCAGTATTTATGTGGCCAGATGGCCTTCTCTTGCTGCCAAGCCTTCCCTGTCATGATGGAATGGGTCCCTGAAACTAAAAGGAAGAATATAAACCTTTCCTTTCTGAAATTGCTTCTTGCCAGGAATGTTGTTGCAGGAATGAAAAGAAAGAAAGAAAGAAAGAAAGAAAGAAAGAAAGAAAGAAAGAAAGAAAGAAAGAAAGAAGGAAAGAAAGAAACTAATACAAATGGAAACCTCTCAAGCAGTGAGGCTCTGGAGCATCCTTCTGCCTTGGAAGTGTTTCTTGTAGGTATCACTAGAGCAATAAACACACCTAAGGAAGGAACACACGCCCTGGGATCTAAATCCATAGGAGCTCACAAAGAGAAAGAAGCAGGAGAGGTGAAGAGCAAAGCATGTCTGCAGGTCCAAGGCTGCCCTGCTGTACAGAGATTGTCAGAGGCAACGGCACATTACTGCGACAAAATACCCAATATAAACAACTTAAGGAAAGGAAGGGGTATCTTGGCCCATAGATTGGGATTATGATTCTCCATGATGGGTGGGGAGGCTATGGTACCAAGAACAACAGCAGCTATAAGGCAGCAGATCACAGTCCATCCACAGCAAGCAAGCAGAGGGATATGGATGCTGATGCTCAGCTAGTTTTTTTCGTGTTTCTACTTGATCCCATCAAGGATCCCAGAACATGGTGCGGCGGCAGGGGGTGGGGTGGGGGTGCGCACTTCCAGGATACTTCTTACTCTTCGGTTGATCCTCTGGAAACACCCTCACAGACACACCCAAACCTGTGCCTCATTAATCCCCTGTGGGTTTCTTAACCTAATCAAGTCAGCAATGGAAATTACTCATCACAGACACTGAACAGATGAGGCAGCAGAGACCCACCACACAATCCTCACGGGTCCAGAGTAAGGTTTTTAAAAATATGTTTTTGTTGAATTCAGTGAAATGCTGCTGGAGGAGGAATATCATGTTCAAGCCTTTTCCCCTAAAACCATTTTGTGGTGCAGCTCAGAAGTGGGCTGGAGGTGTGGTAGATGAGGAGAACATGCCGGACAAGTCAGGGGCTCAGGGGAAGGGTGATGAACTCTGGCTGAGTGGGCTGTGCAGATAGAGCATGGGACTCTGGGTGGCACTCACAGGTTTGGGACCGCGGAGAGCTTCTCACTCCCTACCCCTATTCTGAGCTGCTTGCAATAATTACCAGGGATTTATTTTTCAGAACTCAGGTGTTGGTTTCTGTTGAGGCAGCCCAATTAGGGCGGTAGGAAGCAGAGTGGAGGCCTCGTTCACCTGGGAACAGGGAGCGAACAGGGTCCTGAGGTGCTAGAACTCCGCTTCTTGGAACTAGGTGAAGTGAGAGACTCTCTCATGGTGACCATGCTTCGAATGCAGCCTAGTAGTGAGGTCAAGGTGAAGCCTGTGCTGGGTGACAGGGGTGAAGTTGGTGAGGAAAGGAGGTGAAGGTGTTGGTAGGACCTTAACTCCAAGGCTTAGTGTCCACAGACTGCAGCAGAGCGTTACTGAAGATTTTATTAGACCCAGGCCTGGCACAGTTATCCTTGCTCCCTCACAAGTGTAATTTTTCACTAGAAAGGTGTGTGCCCATCCTCTCTGGTCCTTTCACCTGGGAATGTCCTGTGTGCTTGCTGCCAGGGTTTGTGTTGGTGTCTAGTTCCAGCGTCCAGCAGAGGGCTCCCTCTCCCGCTCCTCCTGCCGCCCCAAGAAGCCCACAGATGAATTCAGTCTCTGTAAAGGAAGCCCAATGAGGCCCATTTTGAAATCACACCAGTTCTATCAGGGCTAGAAAGGAAAGCTTAATAATTTCCAGTAAACACATACGGGAGGGGGAGGGGGTGGGAGTGGGGGACGGGGGGATACTCCAAAGTAAATAGCTCCCATATGCACACAACACGTTTGCAACTCCGGGTTGGGAAGATGAGTCTCTGAACAGTGAAATGACTTCCCTCGAGTTCACTCAACCCCTAAGTGCCAGAGTTTATGAATGTGTTAAAGACCCCTTTGGCCTAGTCACCTTGAGGAGTGCCCACACTGATCTTTATCCTTTTATCCACTCTGCTATTCTGAACACTCAGAACACCTGCCATGTGCCTATTCCCTCCTCTCAGGTCACAGTGCGCAAAACAGTGTGAGCTGATGCAATGCCCCTTCTGTACAGTGGTGATCATCATACGCAGAGCCTGGCTTGCATCCCAAGCTTTTCTAATGCCAAGTCATCCTGGAATGCAGACCTAATTTTTCTGAATATCTTATACAATTAGAATTAAGAATGTCTATCTTGATGGGATTGCGGGGGGCGAAGATGAGATTGATAGTATGGACAGTGATTGACTAGAAAAACTGTCCATACAGGTTTCTTGCACTAAAATTGAAAGACAAGGTGGGCGTCTTGGGTAAGTACTTAAATCAACCACCAGGTGGCAGCCTCCTCCCATTTTAGGAGGGCACTGACCCTGGGCGTTCCTTATGGAGATGTTTGATGTCTATTGGGGCTCAAGAAAAGGGGACTAGGCTGGCGATTTGCAGGCAACTCTGTTCAAACGATTTCTTCCCCTTCACAATAACTTTCTCCAGAGAAGTCTCCAATACTTCCCAGAAATTTATGAGAAACTTGACTGACCAGCACTTCTTTCCCAACTCCTCATCTGCTTTTCACCATCAAATGCATCGGGATACAGGAGCATTGACCAGCAGGTGTTTCTGGCCCAGGGACCATTTTCCATTCTGATTTGACAAGCACCCTGGAAAGAATCACCATCCTCTACAACCAGCTGAGAGGCTGACTCCTTTGCACCCAAAGCCCATTTCTGGTTTCCTTTTGTTCGCTGATCCCTTCTTGTTGGTTATAAAGACAACCTGGGGACGTTTCCATTGTCCTGGCCTGTCTTTGACCTCTTATCAATGACATTTCTAGCACATCGACTTCTAGCACAGAGTGAGACATGTGGAGGACTGTGGGCCTGACTTGTCCCCATTGCTCTTGCCATGCCTGTTGCTGTTGACTTTCTCTCCACCTGTTTGGGCATTGGTCCTTCCACGTCCTCTTGAGCAGTGTGAGCATCGATCTTGACTCCATAGTCAAAAGCCCTGGGTCCTCATTACCTGCCTCCTAGAACCATCTCCATCCCAAAGAATTGTACGGTGTTCTCTTCAAAGAGTCATTTGTGCTGCTCTGTGGCTCAGATCCTCTGATGTTTGCCTTCTGGTTCAAAGAAAAACCCACAACATAACAGTGGCTTTGAAGACACCTACTTCCCTACCATGTGATACTCTGGGTAAAATGGCCTCCCACCATGCACAGTCACTACAAGCCCTCTATCAAAAGTGCTCTTCCCTTGGTTCAGGTATGGCTCTTTTCAGCTTTGAGGCATAGTCTAATGACACTTTCCTCCCCCTCCACCCCCTCACCACTCCCACACATACCATCCACAACACTCCTTTTTTCCACAGCATGTCTTTCCACCTGTTTGCTTATTTGTGTGTACGCTCTCTGGAAATCAGTCTCTGTCCATGTTTCCTTTACCTTGTCTGTAGCGCCGAGAACAGAGCTGCCCTGTCATTTCCTAGCATTACTGGTTTGCTGACTGAACACATGGGCAGTCCCAGGAGGAGGGCCCAGCAGTTCTAGTAGCTTCACTTACTGTCTGCTCCAGCCGAGTGTTGACTGTGTCCCATATCTCCAGTTCATAGTGTACAGCTGAAACAAACAAAAGTGGTCTTGATGCCACCTCTAATCAGCATGGATTTGAATTCAGATCAGCTTCACCTATGCCATGATCCTAACAAAAGAGAATGGAAGAGCATGATGTAAAGAAATAGTCACAAAATTGCTCTTTGAGGACTTGTAGAGACAGCCTTTCCCACCAAAAACTACATTGTCCTCCAGAGGACAGATCAGGCAGAAAATCAAAAATCAGGGGAGGAAGTACTATGGACCTCAGTGTTTTCTAGGACAGAGAATGTTATACACCCAACCAAGGTAAAGTAACTTCTTCCAAGACTCTCCATCCACATGGCCCCTCAGGAGCATCCTCCCAATGTCAGAACAGGGAAGCAGCATCTCTCAAGGACCAGAGGAAAGAAGGCACATTCACTGAGCTCTCAGACCTTTACCTGATGCTAAAGGTCAATAAGAGGATGAGGGGAGGGAGAGGGGAATTTCCCAGGCATGGTGGGAGCAGCATCAACCTGGCTCCTCTTTGTTGTGAGCTCAAGAGATGCTCAAGAGCTCCTTTGGTCAAAGGAGGCCTTTACCACCCCTGAAGGCATTCATCTGTGCTCTGTACAGACTTCTGTGCCTCTAAGCTTTCTAAGTAGCTGGCAGAGGAGAGTAAGAAGAAGCCCCAGGTGTATAAAAAGAGCCTCAGAGTCAGAAAGGGAGAGAGTGGAGACAACTTCATAGAGGCTGTTGACCATGCTCCACTGGGCAGCCCTCAGATGAGCAGGAAGTCCAGGTATGGACAGATATGTCACCCAAATGCCCAAGTCAGTGGTATTAGGAGTAGGAGCCTTCCACTCAGTGAAACTGATGAGGCATCAGAGAGACTGGGGACTCATGAGTGTGTCATTTGCTGTGGTCTGATCAACACTCTAGCATCACATCACTGTCACATCTCCACTTCTCCATTGTCGGGTCTCAATCGTCGAGCATTGTATCTCCACTGTAGCTCTTCACTCAGGTACCAAATCTTCAATGCTGCATCTCCAGTTGGATATAGAGGCCATCCCATTTAGAAGTCTTCATTGAAAAAAAATCAATTTAGAAAAACTGCCTGGAAGGCACTTGGAAGAATTCAGAGATCACATCAGGCTTGGTAGGGAAGAGGTTTTCATTTAATTGATAGATGTGGTATTATGTTTGCCATCCTTAGAATAAGGTGTATTTAGACCTCTAGGAGAGTGAGGAGACTAGAAGCTACCTCTTCAGGAAGAGGTTGATGGAACAGTGAACAGAGACATGGTGTCTGTTTTAAAACAACCCCTGTCGTAGAAAGAGCAGACTCATCTGTTGAGTGACAGAGAGAAACAGAATCTGACAGTGAACTCCACAGGAGCAGAAGCTACACTAAGTGAGGAAGGCTTGGAAGGACCAAAGTCATCCAAACAGATTCTCATATCAACAACATGCCCTTCACTGGCACTGCCAGGGTCTTAGGTGCTGGTGAAGACTCAGAGCACAGCAGGTGAGCAGGTGGAGGCCCCATTCCCAGCTCTACAGTGGACTGCTTGTGAGCTACAAGGATCTTAAGACACAGACAAAGGCTAGTGTCTATAAAGGGGATCTTTACTGTAAAAAGACCTTAACACCTCCTTCCAGCCTCAGTCACCACATTATCTCTTTTCTTCTCCAACTAACCCACCGGATATCCAGCAAGAGCTTAAGTCACTTGATGCTTGTAACAGATGTTTTCAGTGCTAAGACTAGAGTTTAGGTAAAAGAAGACCCCGGACCATGGAGCCTTGACTGCCAGACAGTAAGAGTGTTGGAGTGGGAATTATTTCTTAGAGGTCTTTGTGACAGCTATTACATGCTCATCCATGAATGGACCCATCTGTTTGTTTCAAATCCTCCTTCTGCTACAGAACTAGCCATGTTCATTTGGCCAAGCTACATAACTTTTTTGGGTCTCAAATGTTTTCTTCTATAAATCAGAAATAATAATAACTATCTCATGTGACTGCGATAAATACAGCAGGATATGTACAGTATCCCAGACACTGTCTTCCATAGGGTTGTACTATAGCCAACTATAGGCAAATAGTATCTCGCCTTTACTCCAAGCAACCATCCTTCACACGGAATAAATGATCAATATCCATTTGGCTGCCTGGTCAATGGGTGGAGCTAACAGGAATGCTTTCAGTTAATTTAAGTGGAAGCCTAGACAGGTTAGGTCAAGTGCATTGTACCTTGTAGCTGCTTTGCTGAAGAATGTGAAGCTGGCAGAGAAAAACAAATACAAACTGTAAATACACCTCTGCTCAGCATGAGAAGCAGCCCCAGTCATATTTCACTCCCATGATGACTTCAGATTTGGTATTCTAGTCTCATGAGGCAAAGGCCCAGGTCCTCCAAAGGATCACATAAGATGTTCTCTTCTAATGGCTTGTCAGAATAAAGCTGAACATGATGAACTATACTCAAGGGAATCACAAGAGAGATTCCTCCTGCATCAGGCCCCCTGCCCCCAATTTGCCCCTCCACGAATATATTCCTGCAGATGAATATCCGTTCAGTGCTGCCCAAGAATTCAAATGGATACCAGCCAATGTTTAATTTGCTAAAAGAAAAGCAAAGGCGGAGTCGTCGGCTGTGTATTTCTGTCACTGTGGCTCGAGTCTGTAGTGTGGTCTGTTTCTTCCAGTTCCTTCCACCAGACTCCAATCTCCTTTTCATTGCAATGTAATGTTGTCCTCTGTTCTATAGGTAAGACACTAAAAATCCCTCCCTTAAGGCCAAAGAATGCTTTAAATACGGAATCGTGCAGATTCTAATTTTGAAAAGGTTCCTGTGTGTCTCCTGTGTAGATTTGCCATCCTGACACGAAAGATGGGGTAAAACTAAAACAATGCCTAATTGACAGCACTCACTGTTAAAGCTGCTTTCCAGGTTGTAATGCATTTAACCTTCATCTCCACGCTGCAGTCTCCACTATACAGAGCAGGAAACTGAGGCAAGGTAGGCCAGTGTCCCTGAGAAGGCAGTCTGTTTCATGCAATCAGAACTCAAATGAAACACAATGACTCAGAACCTTATTACAGAAGAAGTGACCATGGCTGTGAACATGATTAATCCACAGCTAATGGTGGAAAGATCATCAGCCTGCACAGCCCAGGCGCTGATGATGATGACAGAGAGCCAGGCCTTGTTCCTTTGGCTACTAGCAACTTGTCCACCATGAGGAGGTACAGAATCTGAATGTATCAGAGATGGAGAGCAAGAGGCTACTTGTTGTTATAAGTCTATTTGGAGGAGAAAAAAAAATCCATAAGGCAAAGGAACAGATGCCTTAATGATTTCTCTGCCTGCAGAGTGGTCATGTCACTCTGTGGCCTTCCCTGCAGAGGCGAGAATTGAGATGAGGATCATGACGTCACTATAAAGTGGAACCTGCATCCTTGGCTGCTGGAATGTGTCGCACTGTATTCAGAGATGCCGGCACTGCTGATGGAGGCTATCTACCTGCCGCCCAGAGAGTCAGTGCTGGTAGAAGATGTTTCACACAGTTTCAGACTGTCCAGAGCACCAGGGGCAATTTCAGGATGCGTAGCAGTAGCTGCTTATTTCACTTTGAGCAAGGACTCAAAAAGCCCTGTTTCAGGTCCTGGATTCACATTACATTTAGGTTTGGAGGACAGACTGTAACTACATAAACAGGAATCTGCATTAAGGCTCTAAGGAAGTGATCACTTCCCCCAGACTCCAATGACACCATGCACATGACTACACAAGGAATAGGACCCAAATTCAGAGAAAACACTATCAAACTGCTCTAAAAACCTCCATGCCATCTCTACCTCTGCCAGTATAAGCCTGGCTCCGTCTGGTCTCTGATAGATACCCTGCTTCCCACTGACTCTTTGCTAGTTGGTCTCTGTGCTGTCTGTTTGGCTCTGTAGAATTCCTTCCCCTCACCTCCTGATATCTTCTACCCTACACATAATAATCATTTGAACCATAGCATGCCATATTCCGCCTGCTTCTTAACCTGAAATCTGACCTCTCTCTTTACATAATTACCCAAGCCAAGTCTGCCATCAGTCTTGTTTGAACCTATGCCATGACCTAGACACACTGTGAGCTGGTAGGTTTTAAGCTACTCTGACCCAGATACTAGAAAAAGGTCATAGAGAAAAATTGGCATAGGACAGAGGAATTGTGGTAGCCACCTTCAGATAGGAGGTCAAGATGCTGTCTTTAAAACCAGGACATTTGAGTCTAAACTTGTGTGATTGAAGGCACAGTTCTTGCCAGAGGCCTGGAGTGGGAAACAGCTCACTAACAAGCCAGCATCTGCCGAAATGTTTTTGTATTACTCCCACATCACATGTGAGCATGCTCTTCCTTCAAGCCTGTGTCTATGTCTCTCCATTTCCCTGCCTTGGGGCTTTCTCAAGAGCCTGGGAACTCACTGAGCTCTAAGCCAGAGTCATGTTAGAAGTGGAAAATTAATGGGCAGCCCTATCCAGTTAAGAGGACGGGGGTCCCAGGCTTCTGTCCTGTAGCAAGACAATTTGGAGGCATTGTCGACCTGCCCTGGTGGGACAGAGCCCAGGCTACCCAAAACAGGAACTAAATGATTGCATAGCCTGTGTCAGCCCTTTTGCCTTCCCTGTCTCACTCTGCCCACTCCTTCACCCTGATCTTGGGACCACCTCCCATACCCTGGTCTCAGGCTCTGCTCTAACACCTAATGAGCTCAGGAGGAAGCTCATTGTGGTTGGAACATATGAGACTCGAGATCAAATCAGTGAGGCCACTATGGGCTAAACAGTCAACAGCCCCTGGAAAAGCTTTCAGCTTCAGACCTCAGGGCCTGGGTGGCCACCCCAGAAGAGGCCTCCTAGCAATGGGCAGACAGGACTTCAGATGGAGTGGTCACAAGGGAAGAGGAGGAAGAAACATGGAATCTGTCAGTACCAGGGCTAGATGGAGTCTGGTCCTCAGATAAACTGACCAAGGTTCAGGGAAAGAATTGGGACCAGCAGGATAAGATACTGAGGTGAAGGCTACTCACAGAAACAGGGCCAGCAGGGAAGCCACAGGCTGAAGGTCTGACTCAATAGTTATGCAAGAGCCCAGCACTCATCTCTAGCGCATTGGATATGCTATAAGAATAACCGCAGCTTTCCTGAGTGCTACCTGCTTACAGTCAGCATACTAAGCAGTTTTCACAATGAGCTCATGTAGACCTCAAAACAGCCATATGTGTTATTCTCCCCATTTTATGGATGGAAAAGGTGAGGCCAGGAAGTGTTAGAACCAAGGGTTACTGGATTCCAAGTGCCACCTGCTGACCGTCTACTACCCACCAGGGGCTGAAGGTTGTGGCCCTGATTTAAAGTCGAGGACTGACTGAATCTGTAAGAACGAAGGCAGTAAAGAAGAGGGCCTGGGAGAGGTAGGAGCTGATTCTCTGTGTTAAGATACAAATAGAACGTGGACCTGAGCATCTTCCCAGTAGGGAAGATTCTCTCAGCGGGTGTCTACAGATCAGTCACTTTACCGTTGTTCTTCTGTTCATAAGGACTGTTTCTCAGATGTGTTCTCGTCTGTCACCCACTCTTACAAGAGACGTCTGGATGCTCAGCTTCCAGCCACACACAATAGAAATTACACTACCCTAAGATTTGGGGGGGGGGTACACAGCCAATTACAAAACACATTCTCAAATTCACGATCCTGAGTGGGAGCAGAGCCAGCTTTGAGATTCCCATTTCCCAGTGTTGCAAAACTGAGGAGCAGGGATGTTGAGAGCCTGGGCCATGTGGTAGAAATAATGGCCACTGAAATAGAACCAGAAATACCGTGTCAATTGGTGCTCGGCTCCTGGCTCATCTTGATCCGCCTTGACTTACCTTGGGCTCCCTGCAAATTCTGAAGCACTGCATTTGCAGAGTGTGTGTTGGAGAGAGAGGGAAGAAAGCCCAACTCTTCGTACAACTGATGAAAGCAGAGATCAGGCCACCAGCAGTGTGTGACTATGGTGTGAATGAGCAGTATTTATACTATTACATGTAGCACCACAACACTGGGTTCTCAGAGTTCTTGGTTACAGCAGCTAGCCTACTCTAACTAGTACATTCTATCTGCTTCTATCTACATTCTATCTGCTTTCTCCTCTGACCTGCTTTCGCATCTGGTCCAAAAAAAAATCAGCATCATTTGGAGCTTCAGTCTGGTTCTTTCTAAGCTAGACTTCATCACCAGCATGTTCTTTGCTTTCTGTGTGCTTGCAATCTCCAGTCTTGGCCTAACGTGTTCCTCTATTACTCCTAAGACTAAAGGATAACAAAGACACACACAACTCTGTTCTCTTCCTTACTAAAGAAGTTGACCCTATTAGAAAACCCAGTGTCTCACAGGAGACCTGGTACTGATATTAGCTTGGTTTCTCTTACATGACATCATTCTGAGAACATTTCCTCAGCTTCATCTATAAAATTAAGAGTTTGGCCTCACTAGCATCAAAGCATCCCTGCTAGCATTTTAGAACTCTGACAGGTAGACACGGAGTACAAGACAGAAGGATGTGCGTCAAGTCACTGAAGCTGTGGGATCATCAACAGAGGTGATTTCCCCAGACTCAGATGGGGAAAGTGGCTTACTCAGTGGTGTGCAAGTGCTCAAGCTGATGTCATGTCCCTATAAGCCAAAGATCAGGCCATTTCCATAGATCAGAATGCTCGGACTAAATGCTGGAAAAAGAAAATGGTGAGGCTACTGGCTCTGGATTTGGGCACACCTGTTTCCCAATCACACCTGGCTGTGGAAGGGAAGGACTCAGGGCTAACACTCGTAAAGCAGTGCATCCTATGGAGCAGCAGTAAGTGACAGAGAAGCCAGGAGTGACAGGCATGGTGGAGTCAGGCAGGGGATACCCTTGACTCTTATCATGGTCAAGTAAGAGATGGAGCTAGTCAGGAAAATCAGGGTGACAGACAGAGATGTCTCCTTTGTCCATTTATCTCAGCATCATGTGCCAGATGCAGACATTAGAAATGAGTAAAACCTACCCTTTGACCTCCAAGAACTCGGCACCTAGGTTTAGAGAACAGCATATACCCAGCTTACTGATCCCCTAGTGTGATAACCTCCTCAGACAGATGAGAAGGGCAGCTCAGCTTTTTTATTCTAGAAGCATGGCAGAAAGAGATTCACACAGGATGCTTCCTGAACCTCTGAATGAATTTTAAGTAGAAAAAGATCAATAAGATAATCAATAAAAAATTTGACTATCTAAGGCTATTAATATGAAGTCTCAAATGCTAAGAATGAGGGGGGTATTCAGCAATCAGATGTATGTACAATTAGGTATCACAATTTTATTTGTGTTTTTCATGAATGTATGCTTTTGCACACATAAAATGATATTTGTGGTCTAGAAAACCCCAAGTCATGTTCACAAACCTGCAGCATCAGAGAGGAAAAGGATAATTGGTCCAGAGGGTTTGGACAAAGAGGAGAGGGATATTATCTATAATGTTCAACCGAGACTTACAAAGCCTGAGGAGCAACAGGACAAGGCCCTGCCTGTGTCAGTCTGAATGGTGGTGAGATGTGTGGCACCATTCTTTGTACTTTCCTGTGCATTTTAGCATTCTCACACTCACAGGGATGAAAGTGTGGCAATGGGTTGTTCAAACAACTGATGAAGGTGCCCTCCATTTATTAGCCTCCGTTGATCCTGGAAAGACTTCCTAAGCCATGTCACAGGGTGGGTGGGACAGGCTTGGGGAACTAACCAGAATGATGGGAGATAGTGGGTGAGCATGTCTGGGAGACAGCACCCACGTTTGTTGAGAAGCTATGGAGAATTAGATTTTAAACCTATGGCTTCACTGCTTACTTCTCAGGAAAATTCACAAATACAAGCACACTTCATCTCCAAAGACACTACTGTTTATCTCATCAACCCAGCACTTATCTGAGTTAACTGATAAAAAATTTAGAATTCTATAAACTGAAGAAGAGGAGGAGGGGGGAGGAGGAACAAGAAGATGGCAGCCAAACTAAAATTCTGATTCTCTGCCTCCACCCCAACTCCTCCCCCAAGGTGGTATCTAGTACTCCAGATGCATCAGGATGCTAGGGCACAAAGTCTGCTGGATACTGGTAACCTTGATCTATATCATTGTAGACTTTCCTCCTGGTGTTTGGAACTGAGGTTGGTAACAAGTGAAACTTGACATCCTCTGCCTTGCACTCTTTCCCTCTCTCCTCAGACAAAGCTCAGCAGCTCCCCACCTAACTCTACCTCACTGTTCTAGACCTGTGTGTGGTGTGGCTAACGATCCTCCTCCTCTCCCCAGAGGGCCTGCCATTTTTTGCAGCCTTCACTACAGAACCATTCAGGTCACAGACCTGCCACAGCTCCCAGCTCCTTCTAGTCTGAGCCACAGTGCACAGGTTTGAGGAGGCAGTCCAAGACTGTGGAACCTCCTGGCCTTTGACGTGAAAATGTAGCTGACATTAGCAGCAAAGCATCTCATACTGTGGCAAACAAGAACCGCCTTCTATCCTGAGGGCCTCCTTTGCTTATCTAAAGCTTCCTTTTTTGGCCAAATGCCCAGACAAGAAGGGATAGTTCAATCCCCTATCCTTCCCCTTCAACATCCCTGTCTCCTCCCCAATAAAACACTAAGATGGTGTGGTTATTCATTTTATGGATCAACTTGGCTGGATCATGACACTCAAAGGTGCTTAGTTTAACATGTCTGAATGTTGCTTTGAAGGTCTAAACCTTCAGCATGGGTTAACATGTAAGCCAGTTGACACTGAATCAAGCAGACTAGCCATCATAGAGTAGATAGCCTTGTGAAAGTTGAAGGCATTAAGGAAAAGACTGACCCTCTCCACAGAAGGAGGAATTCTGCCAGCAGATGAATTTCTTGCCCAAAGTGCTCCATTAACTCTTCCCAGGCTCTCCAGCCTACCAGCCTATTCTGCAGACTTAGAGATTGCCAGCCTCCTAAGTCTCTCTACATCTTTCTCTAAGATCTATCCACAAACACTGCACATATACATACTAAAGAAAAATACAGAAAAAATAAACCTACAGGATATTGTGTGTATGAGGAGGGGGAGGGGTCATGGACAGATGGACAGATATGAGAGAGAGAGACAGAGACAGAAGAGTGGATAGTGTGTGTACATGTGGAGGCCAGAAGTCAACATCAGGCATCTTCCTCTCTCACTCTCCACATTATTTGTTTGAAGCAGGGAATCGAACCAGGGGCTCACTAACTGCTTATACTGAGTGGAGAGAAACTATAGGCATTCTCTTTTCCCCGGCACATTATCAGTGAATTAAAGATGAATGCCATTACGATCACTTCTTACATGAGTGAGGGGGACCAGAATTGGAGTCCTTGTGTTGTGAGGTGGACACTTTACCAACTTATCCATCTCCCCAGCCTATATTCCAACTGCCTCTATTTAACAGCTGATGGTTCTGTGTCCCTAGAGAACCCTTATAATACAATTTATGCCAACTTTATCTTTTAATGATGCACAGAGGTATGTGTCAAGCCTTCAACATGATAAATGGAAGATAAAGGAACTTAGCACCCCTTGCCACTCCTTCTCTACATGATCCAGTTTTCAAAGCTATCGTCTTACTAAGGAAGTTTTCATGGTTAGTGGTAACTGTTAAGTTGATAAATTTAGAATTGCCTTCAAGGGGATACTCTTTAAGTGACTCAGGAAAACCCATCTTAACTGTGGGCGGTGGATCCTACACAAAACAAAACGAAGTGAGGGCTAAGCACTAACATGCATTTGTCCCTCTCTGTTTTCTGATTGTGGACATGGTATGAGTAGCTGCTTCAAGCTCCCAATGCCTTGATGTTCCCATCACGACAACCCTTGAACTGTGAGCCAAAGCAACAAACAAACAACAAAAATCCCTTTTCCCCCTTGTTGCTTTTGTATGGGCTTTTTAACCACAGAAGCTAAGACAGAGGTCAAATACCTTCTCTTGAGATAATGAACTTGACGGAGATATGAGACTTCTGAGGAACCTGGACTGAAGGGAAGATGTGTATGTTTGCTATAATTTGGTATTGTGATTATGTTTTGTGATCTTGGACAAGTCTTCTCAAATCTGAGCTATATGTCTTACATGATCAGAAGAATTCAGTGAAACTATGCATGCAAAGGAATGCCAGGTGCATGTTGAGGACTCAGTTAATCGGAGGGAGAATTATTAGTGTTTGGAGATGTTATCATGCACCAATCAGAATGTCAAATTCAATTACAATCACACGTATGTCTATGGGGTGCTTTTTTCAGTGGGGGTGATGAAGTTCAAGTTCATTAGCCACAGTTAGAGTCACAGAGAATCTACACACACAAGATAAGTTTCAAATGGATAAATCTCAGCTGAATTCTGAGAACCAAGGAGGGGTGAGTTTGGTACTACTACAGGACAGGTGTTTCAGGTCATCAGGGTCACAACGTGATACAAAGTAATAAGTGCCACACTTTCCTCCATCTAGCATCCTAACTGTAGTGATTCTATTTAGGTTGTCTTTGATCCAAAAAGGGTCTGTCTGGAGCCAGCCTCGCTGTCTGCCCTGCTGGGTAAGGAGTGAGAAAACTGTAAAGCAATTTCACCCTTGGACTCTGGGGAGGATGGGAAATTCCCCTGGAAGCCCAAAGTGAACAGAGGCCAAACAGTGGGCTTTTTCTGAGCAAATATTTTGAGAGAAACCAAAGTGACTATGATGTGGAAGGGTGAGTGGGGCTGTCCCCTCACGCCGAGGCAAGTCGATGAAAACAGGGATTCGCACAGATGAATCATTGTCAGTCCTCTCCCTGAGAGCCTTTGCTAGTGGCAACGTAATAAATAGCCAGCTCTCCAAAATGCTGACAACTGTTCTAGAACTTGCTTCCGAAATTGGGGAAGAAGAAATGAGAGTGTGGAAAGTCGGGATTCATGGCCCTGCCTCTGGTGAGAAATGTCCTGCTCTTTAGAAGTGTGGGTGGTTCTAAAACTTGGATGAGCTGTGCCTACAATTACATCCTTTCTTCTTTTACTTTGTGGGTGGGGGATTCTTGCTCCTCCATGATTTATGGCTTTTGACTACAAGGAAGAGGAGCTTAGGGAGAGAGGGCTGCCTTGCCTCTGATCAGAAGGGAGGAAAAGGAAAGTAGTTTCTGTTTTACAGAAAATCAGAGGTTACCGAGCTTTAAAACACACAATATGCTCTCCAATGTTTTGACCATGAAATGGTACACATGTGTGAAACATGTAGGAGAGAGAGAGAGAGAGAATAAAAATCAGGGAAATCTAAGTCATGTGTAGTATCCATTTCAGCATCCTGGCCTCAATAGAACTGCTGGTAAACTGCACTCTCGTGGGAAACTCAGCAAAGGGTATGTGGAGTCGCCCTGTTAATTCTGTTTTGTAAAAAGGTTTGTTGATAAGTTATTCACAAACCATACAACCACCCATCTGATGGCTATTAACATATTCCCTGAGTTATGCATCCACCACCATCACCCATATAAGAATATCAGCCCTAAGAAAGACCATACCCCTTAGCCATCACAATCCAGTCTTCTTGGCCCTTTAGTTTTAGACAACTATTAATCAAGCTTTCTGTCTCTATAGATTTACCCATGTTATGAATTTCAAACAAGTGGGATCATAAAAATGCATAGTCCTCTATGACTGGATTATTTTACCTAACATTTTTACAGAATGCACCAAATATTTCATTTCTTTACATTACTGTGTAATAGTCCATTGTACAAATAAACCATATTTTGTTAATCTATTCACCATTTGGTGAGCATTCAAGTTTTCTCTTTGGGGGCTATGCTATATTATGCCAGTTTGTGAATGTCTGTGTGTGTGTGTGTGTGTGTGTGTGTGTGTGTGTGTGTGTGTGTGTGAGAGAGAGAGAGAGAGAGAGAGAGAGACAGAGAGAGACAGAGAGACAGAGAGAGACAGAGAGAGACAGAGAGAGACAGAGACAGAGAGACAGAGACAGAGACAGAGACAGAGATTACAATTCTCTTGGGAGTAGAACTTCTGAGTTCTTAATCATAACTCTGTTCAACCCTTGAAAAAAATGGCATAATGTTTACCAAACATCTTCATCATTTTGCACTCCGCCAGTGGTATACAGGACTTTTGATTTCTTCACATCTACATCAGTAACTACTTTTATCTGTCTTTTTGTTATAACCATTTGAGTGAGTGTCAAGTGGTCTTAATGTGCAATTCCCTCATAGCTAATGAAGTTGGGCATCTTCTCATATGCTTATGGGTCATTATAGTATTTTGTGAAAGAAATATCCAAATAATACTTGTCCACTTTTTAATTGTATTATTTATCTTTTGGTTAATGATATCTATTATTTCTCATAATTATATGTGAGTCTAGAATTATCTCAATGAAGATTTTAATTTTAATTATAAAGTCATTTTAAAACAAAGTAGAAGGGAATGCAGGAAAAAAACTGAATCATTTTTCATTGAAGAAGATACACCAATGACTCTAAGCACATGAAAGTAAGTTCGACATCATTAGCCATAGGAAATTCAAGCTTACCAGTAGTAAGACATAATTACACATCAATCAGAACAGATAAAGTAAGTAAATAAAAAGAACAAAGGGAGTCTTAGTGGTGGTGGCACACGCCTTTAATCCCAGCACTTGGGAGGCAGAGCCAGGCGGATCTCTGTGAGTTCGAGGCCAGCCTGTTCTACAAAGTGAGTTCCAGGAAAGGCACAAAGCTACACAGCAAAACCCTGTCTTGAAAAACCAAAAACAAAAAACAAAAAACAAACAAACAAAAAAACAAAGGGAGACAGGATACAGAAAGACAAGATCATCTGCACATGGCTAGGGAGGGTGGAAAATGGTACAGCTACCCTGTAGAACCGCTTATCAGGCTATTTGAAAACAAAAACAAAAACAAAACACACAACTGCCATCCAACCCAGCAATTGTGCTCTTCCTTACTGGTCACTGAGAATGTCATACCTCTGTTCACACAGAAACCCTTTTGTCATTGTTCAAAGGAGCTTTATTCCCAATAGCCAATGTGTCATTCATTTTTCTCATCACCGTGACCAAGTACCTGACAAAGCAACTGAGTAAAGACAGGTTAGCCTCAGCTCACAGTGCAGCCCATCATGGCTGGGAAGGGGTGGCAGAGTTCCCAGTGGCTAGAGCATGCAGTAGAGGCCCTTCACATTGGCAGACAGAAGAGGGGATGTTGCCTTTAATGCCACCCCACCAAAGCACTTCTGCTAATAGTCATAGCACCAAAATGCCCACAGCTTTCCAAACAGTACCTCCAGCTGGGGACCAAGACTGTAAACTCACTAGCCTGTGGAAGACACTGTGCATGTGAACCACAGCGGCTCTAAACCAGAAACTATTCACATGTTCTCCAACAGATAAATGGTTGGATGCACTAAGTGGCACACCCGTACCATACAGCATTACTAAGCCAACTTAAGAGGTTGCTAATGCATGCATATCTAAGAAATTAAGCTGAGTTAGAACAAGTGAGTCATAAATGGACACATGCTGTGTGTTCTCACTTGTACAACATCTTAAATGACAAAGTTACGGAAAATGGGTAAGTGCTTGCCAAACTCACAGATTTGCCAAAGACTAGAGGAGAGAGAAGTGAGTTTGGCTATAATGGACAACTTAAGGAAACAGAACTGTGGCAATGTTCTGCACCTTGAATGCAGTAGTGGCAGTGCCTAGATTCCTGCTGCCTCGGAACTCCATGAGAGGTCAAAAAGCAGCAAATTTAGAAATGTACCAGATCTTTCATACTATTTCTAAAAACATACAAATCAACAATTATGCCAAAATAAAATGAGTTAGTTTGGGGGCTTGTGTGATGTCTCAGAAAGTAAAGACCATTGTCCCCAGGAATGGTGACCTACCTGAGTTCCATTCCCCAGAATGTACATGGTAGAAGAAAAGAACCCAGTCCTGAAAGTTGCCATCTGATCTCCACAGTGCACCCATACTTCCCAACCATAAATAAATAAGAAAACAAACAAACAAACAAATAAATAAATAAATAAATAAATAAATAAAATGTTAGCTTTGACAGGAAGACAAGTAGCATATTTTAGACTCTGTACAGCTCCACCAGTCATTAATTGAGGTTGTGTTAACATGATCAATTCTTAAATGTAAAATGGGAATTGCCATAATAATAATTGGAGCCAAGAAAAATAAAAATGATACAATCTTAACTACCAAGTAACTCCAAATAGTCCTATAACTTATTCTCTAGTATCTTCTGTTCCCAGTCCCTTAACAGATGCCCTGATATCTGAAACATCCACCCATCATTCAACTTCTCCAGCTGCTCACACAGCTGCTGTGTGAAAGACAGCAGAGCTGCTGATGAGGACGCACATAACCCCTGTGAAGGGCCCAGTATTAGAGAGAAACAGACCATGCAAACAGCACTTGTCAAGGCCTCCTGCCGAACAGAGACCTAGGACAGCTCACACCAGAAGCAAGTCGTGAGCTCTGTGGGCTTTTGAAGCCTGAAGTGGGAACTCTGCTCTGCCTGGCTGAGCTGCTCCTTGTCTAAAGCTATGCTCACATGATAAACCGGAATAGCAGGACTACCCTCCAAGGCTGGTGGAAGGACCACACATGCCACCATTCTGTTTCTTTATCCTGGTTGTGCCGGTGCCATCAATTGCATCAACTCTGCCAACGTCACTTAAAGCTGAACTGTTACTTCCTTACTTTCCCTCCATTAAATCAGCTCTCTTCTTCATATTTGTTGAAGGAAATAGGCAAGGATAAGCATGTCTTCATATCCTAACATCTGTAAAAGCAGTATGCTTCTTACAATCAATGGTGTGTGATGGCTTAATTAGTATAATTATTTATCTTTCTTAATGGAATATATAATCAGGGTGTTTTTGTAATCAGTGACATTTTAGATTTTATTAAATATGGAACGTCACTTCTTTAAAAGGAAAACCAGCTTTGCTTATTAATAATAGAAGGCACCATTTAAAGAAGCACCTTTTGTTAAATTGTATTTTAATTAAATTTTCAACATAATTAAATTTCAGCTAGAGTGTATTGACTGCAAATAATTTAGCCCAGAGCCTCATTTTTATCTAATAGAAAAAATAATGATTTAGCAAGCAAAGACAGGTAGTGATGGCTTATGAATGCCAAAATGAGAGAGCTTGCAGCTGCAGGCACCAAATAAGTCCATGTTGCTAACAGCGAGGCATGTGAAGTACTTCAAACCTTCTAAGTCCGTGGCCAGTGGCTTGTTTTAAAACCATGGGGAAAGATCAGTAGAGGACCTTCACAGGGAAGTGGCTCAGCTCTGCTTCCAGTCCAAGAAAATACCCAGACCACCCCTAGAAGAAGGCAATGTGGGTAAGATAGCTGTACTCGGAAACAGGTTAGGCAACAGTTAGAAATTAGGGCTAGAAGTCCACCCAAGGGTATAAATGAAGTCTTCGAGTTGAGTGATGGAATAGAAAATATAAACGTAGTATCTAATAATCCATTGTTTAGGAATTTAGGTAAAAATATCCTTAGCCATGGACCATGTACATTGTTTAAAATATATACATTCTTATGATAGAGAGAAGAGACTAAAAGCTTTAGGGAAGAAAAAAAATTAAAACTGGCTATTTGGACCAGTAATAACACTGTCTGTTATGGGTTATATGAGTAACAAAACTATCTACCCATAAAAAGTATAAATATGTGTGTAAACATCCCAGGAGATTGTCAAGGGTCAGCCAGTAAGTACTCAATAATGAAAACTGTTGATTTTTGTAAAGGAAGAAAAGGCTGATTTGTGTCTTCAAAGTTCCAAACACTGACTTCCCAGTGGCCTCCCATAGGGGAATACCACTCTCCTACCAGCCACAGTGTTCGCATCTCCCCTCTTGAAGCATCTCAGATGACCCAGCACCTGAATCACTCATCCTCAACCCCAGGAGCCATTGGAAGCCTAAAAGACTTTCCTGAAACTGACTCATAGACCCTGGGGCAGACACAACTGAAAGTTGCCTAGTGACTGAGTCACGATAACCCATTGTATAGATGGGAACTACAGCTGGAGTGGGGAGAGACCCAGTGGAATCACTCAGCACCATAACTAGAACCAGGTTATTTTCCTTCCACGTGTACCTACATTTGCCCCCTACCCACCACAAATGATAATGACCCTCATCTGACTTCTTGCCAACTTAAAAATATCAAGTAGTACTGGGAGTTTATGTCCTTGAGGGCCAGCTGTTTGCATCTATGGTGCTACCCATCAGGCATGGAAGGGACTGAGTTGTTTAGTGAAGGCCAACGAATTACTATGAAAGCAAAGAGTTTCCAAGATGACACAGTGAAAACAGACACACCCCATCATGTCATTCCCAAGACTCCTGTTGCTGAATATGATCTGTTCTCTGAAAGCTACGAGGCAGAAATTTCCTGGGGTTGTCTAGAATCTTTTCCTCATAGGGCAGGGGAGAGCAGTGGAAGATGTAACAGAAATGGTACCAGGTCTAAGCAGGGACAAACACCATCCTATGAGAGTCATCCCATACTCACAAAGTACATGCCATTTTCCCCTTTTTACTGCTGACAGAATATGCAGCAGGCACTGCAGATCAGGGGAGTTCCAGCTGCTGTGCATACAACCTGAGCAGGTCCTCAAGCTCCATATGGGAAAGGACTGGATCACCAGCATGACTTTAGGGTCAGATTGACTTGTGTTTGATCCTTAATCCTGGCAGGAATTAACTACAATATTGAGCATGAGGTTGATCCTCTTAGATGATGCTTAGGGTAGCCCAGAATGCTCTGTTCTGTGTAAGTGAATGATGAGAGTGATAAGGAGGAAGATGATGATGATGATGATGATACAATGGATATGATGACAACAAAGAAGGAAAGAGAGGGAGAAAGAGGACAGGAAATGGAGAAGTAAGAAGACAAAGGAGGCAAATGGAGGGAGAAAGAAGAGCTGGTATTGGCAAGGGGGAAGAAACGTGAAAAGGAAAGGGGAAGAGGGATGGGAGCTTTGGTTGTGGTACAATGAGGAGGATGACTCTGAGAATTGGGGTTTACTGAAGATTGAGAGGTCACCACATCCATCCAGAGCATTCAGATAAAGGCCTCGAAGGCACGATCAGAAAGTTCTCCAAGACAAGACTTGCTTTCTTCCTCTTCTCTCTTCTGACCTGTGCCATGCTGAGCCAACTAAAACCAACAACAGTGAACAGCTACTGAGAAACCCGTTACCACCACCATACCAGGTACTGTCAGAGACCTGAAAATGAATCCGTTCATGTCTTCTGGGGTGGGGGGAGGTGCAGGGACAGGATTATGGGAAGTTACCCAAAAGAAAAGAAACAACTGACCTCTATTCTAGCCACATTTTGAGCAAAGAGTTTGGTCCTCAGGAAAAGTGGGCACTTCTGCCAGAGATGCCCTGGAGGAGGGGACAGATACTATGGATCTAGGGATCTGAAAGAAAGCTCAAAGCCCAAGCCAAAAATGAACTGAATCTAGGCATGTGTAGCAGGAAGTAACATCATTTAGAGCAAGCCTTGGAATGACTACCCCCTACTGTCTTGCCTTCTCTGTGTCTTCTGCTCTGAATGCTCCTTTTGAAAGCCTGTTCTTTTATCTTGGAGATGTCAGACATCAAGAAGTTGCACTTGAAGCAAGCTTCCTTCTGAAAGGAAAATTCAGGCAGGTAGCCAAAAGAGAAGGGAAAAAAATGAAATGGAAAGGATAAATGAATACAAAGGAAATGAGCCTTCAGTTACAGTCTGAGCAGACAGAGCAGTTAGCAATCCAGCCTGCTCTGATTAAATATCTACAGCCTTACCCAAACTGAGATCCTTGATAGAACTAGGAACAGTCCTGGGAGCCGTTCTGGACAAGGTTGAGGTGGAGGCAAAGCCCTGTGAGTCCCAGAGTCCCCTATAGAAAGTAGCAAGGGTGTTCATGGCTCCAAATCTGGGCCACTGTGCATCAAGTACTCACCAAGCCACATCAAAGGTTGAGGGTGGGTTGCTAGGTCTGCACTGAAAGTCCTCAGTAGCCACAGCTCAGGAGGGAGGCAGGGGCTCCTGGTGCAGCCTCCTGCTCCCCAGGGGACCAGGTACTTTCCTAAAGAGAATGCATCACTTGGTTCTTCCTGTGCTTTTACAGTAAACTCTCAGTTTATTGTGCACCTCAAAGGAAGGACAGAGTAGAGAGACAGAAACAGGGACGGAGAAGGGCTTGGGCTGCAATAAAACAGTAAGAAGCCACAGATACTTATACATTCAAAGCTGTGAATGACAGGTATGCAATGGAGGGGCAAAAAGGAAGGCTCAACTAGAGAAAATAAGTGGCTTGCTCATCTGTGGTCCAGGAAGCTGATAGAACAAAGATGAAAACCTCAGTCTTCTGATGCTTTGCTCTGTACCTTTTCCAGAACATTGGTGTAGACACTTTTCTTGAATCCCTGGAGAATACAAGGCCTTGGTGTAGGGAGAACTCAGAAAGAAGGGAAAAGGGCTGTAGGTATTGAGGCCCATGTATGCTTATAGAACATTCATATACTCTGATGCTAGCCATACACCAAAACAGAATGAAAAGAACTGAAGTTTTTCCTTGCTATTCTCCCACCTGGGTGGGGGGGTGAGGCACTTGTTCAGTTCCATCCACTTCCTGGCAGAGTAGGAGATGGGTTCAAAGTCAATGATCAGGATGGATGAGGTACAGTGGGAATCAGAGATGACATTCTGGTCTTCAACTGAACATGTGTTCACAAGAGAGGAAGAAATGTCACCATGCACAAAGGTGATCAAGGCCTGTGCTGAGAAGTAAACTGTATGATCCTAGAAAGCCAGCCCTATGACAGGCTTGACATATTAGGGACATAGATGATGTCATGTTTTACTAATTGATTCCTATGCTCTATGTTTTTCTAGAGTAGAAAAGCAATGCACAATGAGCACAGAAAACTTGGAACTGATAAAAAGGGAATTTCTTTTAAAAAACTAGCTATTACTTAGAGAAATTACTTAGAAGACAATGACAACTTGGAATGAAACTCTTAAAATCTACCAGGACCTGTCCTTAGTGCATGAGCTGGCTGTTTGGAACCTTGGTCTTACACAGGGACACATACTCAGCCTGGAAGGAGGGGACTGGACCTGCCTGTACTGAATCTACCAGGTTGAAATGAATCCCCAGGGGTATCTTGGTCCTGGAGGACATGGGAATGGAGGGGAGGGGTTGGGGGGAAGGTGGGGGCGGGAGGGGGGAGGACAGGGGGACCCATGGCTGATGTATAAAATTAAAACATATAATAAAAAAAAATCTAGGAATCTGACCCTGCAAACAGTGGGCCCAGAAGACCTACATACTAAGTAAAAATCAAGAGGTCCTAACTGCAGGTTAAAACCCTTGGGTCCTAATGACATGTAAATACCTTACCAACTCATTTCCTATTTGTGAGTTTGTGGAGAACCACACCCAAAACTATGAGCCAAATAATACCTATCCAATTCTTATATTCTAAAGCATAGGAACCCTAAGCAAGCCTACAGAACAGTGAGCCAGTATAACCCCATCAACCACCCGCCAGCTTTACAAGAAGTTTTTCAAGGTTATTCCTCCAGAGAATGAAGAGGTAAGAGATCCAGAAGCTCTCTAGACACAGAATTCTCATGTGGTGCTTGTTTTCTTCCCTCGCTCATGCCTTTACTGTGGTGGGAGGGTGTGCAATTTCCTCAATTTAGTCCTTAAGAAAGACCCTCAAGAAAGTACACGAAGAAATTTATCTGTGCCTATGAAGCTTGGTGGTTTTGAGCCTGAGCAAGTAAGAGAATACTGACACCTATTGGACCCTCTAAATCTCCACTTACTGCTGGGTATGGTGGTAATTCCAGCACTTGGCATCCTGAGACAAGAGGATCTGGAGTTCAAGGGCACCCTGGGTTTCATAGTAAGAACTCATTTCAATAAATAAATCTCAATGCATTTTCCTTTTCTAACCCCCAGAGTGAGCATAAGCAGAGACATTAGTATGTATCTATAGTGTGCAATTTATCTTCACTGCCACCTATACAGATAGATGCAGTTCATTCTTATTCACCACTATAAAGAGTGTTGTCACATTTTACTTATTTATTCCTGTGCAGTAATGTTTTTCTAGAGTTGAAAAGCAATGCACAATGAATACAGAAAACTTAGAACTGGTAAAAAGGGAATTTGTTCTGAAAGGCTAGTGATGGCTCAGACCAATCACTTGGGCTACCATGCACAGACAGGTTGGGTAGGCAGAGCAGAAACAGGACAAGGAAAGAGAGTCTGGGTGGAGATAAAAATGGTCCCACCACATGAATGGTGGCAAGAAGCTGGGCTCTAAAGCCCAAGTTGCTCTGTTTGCAAATACCAAGCTTTTGGTGATGATGTCATGTAGTATATTGCCAATAAAGTACCTGTCAAGACAGTAGGTAAGTCTCTGTTGAGGGGGCGGACGTAAAGTACATGCCAGCCAGTATTCTATTTCAGTTTGGAAAATGCTATCACCTGTACGATACATTCCAGTAAGTGCCTTGTATTGCATAAACACATATGATGGCTTCAAAGGGGCTAGGGGATCCTGAAGCAGAGACTTACATTATTACATTCAGACAACCATTCCAGAGACTGATGGCATACAAAGCAGTTCCCCAAGAGAAGGGTCACTTTAAATAAAGAATGAAAGGTGTATTTGTTTGTTTTAGTAAATTTTCATGCATTGAGCATGTGTCATTCAGTTATCACTGGATGATGACGCACTGAGACATCAACATACAGATAGGTAGGGAGAAAAAAATATTTATATGGAAATTGCATGACACACAAGTCACTCACTTCTGTGTAGTTAATCATCCTGTGTAGTTGAACATAAATGGGCTTTCCTCACGGGGAAACCTATAAAACAATGTAAAAGCACCAATCCCTTCCATCGTTTCTCAAGACGGCTATATTATTATTTTTGCTTCTTTCTTATTAGTGTATATTTATTGTATAAAATGATAGCTTAATTACATTTTCATCCAAGGCTATCATGCACTCTGACCTAATTCATCATACATTACTCGTTATTACAATGATGGACCCCTTCTCCCCCAAAGTCTTCCTTCTGCTTTTATGCCATATTTCACATGTGTGTAATATCTAAACTGGATATGCATACATATAAAAGCATCCACAACTGAGACTAGACATGTATTTGTCTTTGTGAGTCTGACTTGTTTGCCTTCACAGGATAGTAAACATCTTCACACATTTTCCAGAAAATATCATGTCATTCTTGTATCTTTTGTTTTTGCCTTCTTCTCTTCTTGTCCTCCAGCCTTCTACCCTCTGCAGTTGACTGAGTAAACGAGGACCAGTGGGAGATCCTGCACCAATGCTGGTCTGCCCCGCTGTAATGAATCTGCAAATCTACATATCACACAGTAGAGCAGAAGGAAACTTGGGCAGGGAGTGTATATTCTTGCTCTGCTACTGGGCTCTGGTCCTGGGTCAAATGATCTGAGTTCATGGAGAATGTAAATGGACAGTGGTTGATTTACACAAGGGCTGCTCTCAGTAGTATGTGAGCTTATTGGAAATGGTGTTCATAAAACAAACAGCTGCTTGATGCAAAGGTCAAAGAAATGTTTATCTGTTTACACCTCCTCATTCCTTTCATTTTCCCTCCACCACCCTGAAAAATGCAATTTAAGGATTACGTACTAGGGCTAGTGGGCAGCTGTGGCAATCAATCCTAAACATTTCTCCTAGGTGTGTGCTTAGGAGGCATATCTTACCACCCACACAGGCCTGCGGGACACCATAATCCAAGCTGAGAACCTCCAGCTAGGTGCCTGGAACTGGGCCAGGCTAGCACAAGATGGAGATCCCCAAATACCAATGCCTTCACCTCAAGCAATCCAATCTCAAAGACTATTACAGCCCATCTTGCATGTGGGTTAGTCCTAATCAATGTTAATATTCTTCTGCTCCCATTATACTACTATGCATTCCAGCTATTTCCCAAGCATACTTATAGCTATTATCCATTTTGTTCATAGAACAAATACATGAGGATTATCAATCAAGGGGAAGAAATATCAATTAAGAGGGGACGTATTTTGTTCATGATTGTGAAATAAGTATGTAGAGTAGAAACCAAGGCCAGAGGGTTCATCATTCAGGTGGTCTGCTGAATCAGGACACAATAGCTTAAATACTTTTCTGTGTCCCAAAGTATCCAATTGCACAACTTATTTTAGTACCTAGATATTACTTCCTTTTGAGTATGCTGAGGCATGGTATCATAGCTCACCTATCCTATCTCATTCCTTAGTTATATGTTAGTAACAATGAGATAATTGAAGAAAATGTGACTTTAAGAAAAAAGATAAATCTTATCTGTATCACTCACATTTCAAGTTAACACTGAGAACAGAGAATATGTACCCAATCAGCAGGACTTTTCCTAGGACTTACTTGAACTGTGCAGAACATAGAAGATTCCTGGGACTGTCTTTCACATCCCTGGAAATTCTTTTAAGCCAACACTCTGGATCTCCTGGCATAACCTAGTACAGAGTTATACCAACATGTGATTTCATATGAAGTTATGATAGTAATGATGTTAATAGACAGAAATAGAATTTCATTGAGAGAAAAAAATGTAACTGTGCCAATTATACATATACATATTAGTACATGTATATGTGTGCATGTTTATATATTTGTATTTATGTAGGTGTATGTAATTCTGTGATTCCCTTTTGCTATGCTTATGAAGCTGACACCAAACCTACTGTCTGTTCACATTCATGTTCCCTGACCAGCTTAATGATAAGACCTTGCTCTTTAGACAGTGCAACATGATCATATTGGACCTAGGAATTATATTTGATTAACACACAGAAAACCTGATTTTTCACATTTTCCTTCTGTTCCTTTTGTGAACTTCAACGGGTATATGACCCCATGGTAGTGGCCTATTTTTAAAAGTACACATGGTCTATGGGCTACTAACAGCCCAAACAGAAATCTACTTATAGGGAAAATCCCAGTTTTAACAGACAGCTAAAACAACTCTTTGACTCTTAATGAATTTAAGAAAGGTAGGAGTAACACATGGTGTTTATAGGGTTGCTGATTTAGATTTAAGTGTTCTGGGCAAGTCTTTGTGCTCTAATATTTTAGGACTGCTAAGTGCTAGGAGACTCGACTCCAAGGATTGTTCAGTTATTATATATTTGATAAGCAAGAAGGTTTCCCTGCTGACCAATCCACTGCCTTAAGAAGAATATACATACTACTCCCAAAGCAAAATAAGTAGGCTTTTATGAAGTAATGCAGGTTAATAATTGTTTTTCACCAATATATATATAGATATAGATATAGATTTATCTTCCTGGGAAAGGCAAATACTAACATCATGGTGGGCCTCATTTCCTAATCCTAATCACTGAACAACATGAGAAGTACTGTTACTTCTCATACTGGATCTAGAACAAGAACCCAAAGAAAGATAATTCCTATACTTGCTAAAGAGTCATTATCACCAGGCAGTGGTGGCACATGCCTTTAATCCCAGCCCTCAGGAGGCAGAGCCAGGTGGATCTCTGTGAGTTAGAGGCCAGGCTGGGCTACAGAGTGAGTTCCAGGAAAGGTGCAAAGATACACAGAAAAGCCCAGCCTCGAAAAATAAAAATAAGAAAAGACTCATTATCATGGAGAACAGAGATCTATGCATATTCCTTAAAGAGAAATCACCGCTATACATGTAGACCAAACTTCCTTCAAGATTTACCATTTTCACTAATATGAAAATGTGAGGTTCTTAGTGTAGGAAAGTGGGAATGGGAATAGGAAGACAGGTGGTATTCTCATGTTCTACTTCTCAACAACACAAAACATGGACATCAAACTTGATGATCAGACTGGAGGAGGGTGGTTGACAACACCCAAGGGTATATTTGTCAATACTTACCAGAAGTTTGGGTGATCTCAACTGGAAAACGGTGCTAGTAGAATCTGGCAGGAAAAATTGGAATGCCGCTCAAAGATTCAGGGCAGTCCCCAGTCTCTTGGCCACAAATTATTATCCAGCCTGAAGTATCAATAGTACCAAGTTTAAAAATTCTGATCTACAAGAAAATAAAAACTCACACCTTGAGATACACTTCAGAAGGGACAAGAGAGCAGGAAGAGAGAGTGTATCCAACCAACTTGATAAAGAAAGAGGCCTGGAAACAAACCATACTGTGCATGTTATTAATAATATCAGTAGTTTGGCAATGAGGTGAAGCATTTGCCTGCAATATTCAGGATGTCAAATAGACATGGGTTTTGATTACAGTTTGATAATATCCCCCTGTGTTTTTTTGTTGTTATTGTTTTTACTAATTTCTTATTTTTTATGGCCAGAACATGTTTAATTTTCTGATATCAGTTTAAAAAATAAGCACCTCTAAAACTCTATGAACACCAGATTGTTCCTGCAAATTCTCAGACACAAAACTGCACTGTGACAGACAGGATGTACATACTGTAAGTTATTTGGCATATGTTGTCAAATTGGCTTCCAGAAAGATTCCTCAATATACACTTCCACTAGCAGAGATGAAGAGATCAAACCTGGTGCTAGAGTCGGTCAAAAAGCTCAAGAAATTGTCTCCCTCATCCCTCCCATCCTTCTTTCAAAGATACTGTCTATCGAGAAACATTATGCCACTGTGGGTACCCCAGCCTTCTAGATTTCAAGCCACCTCATAATAAAGTTGTTGGAATCAGCTGGAAGGTGAGAAAGTAATCATTATTCAGTGATGCCTTTACAATATGACTTCTTAGGTTTACTTTCCTCTCAGGAGATTTTTTTTTTTAAGAAAGAAGATTTAGTACATGTGCTATACCACCCCCACCAGTTAAAGGTTAAGTGATTCTTGTGTCCCAAATCAGAAGAGCCCTCTGGTGTGGGACAGAGAAAAACCAACATTTTTATTTAAATCAGGTTGATTATAAATGTGATCTCTTTCTAAAGAAAAAAAAGGGGATATGATATAGATATAATAGGATGAAAGGGTAGATAATGAACTTCTAAAAAGCAACAACTTGTTTAAAATGTTTTACATTGATATAGATTTTAGTCTATTGATACAAACTTAAAGTTAATTTTGTTATACTGTGTGTATATTTCTACTCCTGTTTAAGGTATTATGTTTGTATAGCTCATTTTAAATTGAAATGGATAATTAAAAATAGATTGATTATTAGTCATCTATGATAATCATACTCATAGCCATGTTAGTTAAGTCTTCTAGATATATATAGAGATATTTCAGATAGATAGGTAATCTTCAAATACTTCAAAGACCTACAGAATATGGCATTTAAAATACTTTTAAAATTTAGACTTTCTGGACAGTGAGACATGTCTGCTCCTGGCAGCACCGATTTACTTCAGAGAAGAGGATGGGCATTGAAGACACATCATATGGAGTTTATCTTCACCTTGGCAAAAATAGCCATTTGGGCAAGAAACTGTTCTTGCCTGGACTGCTTGATCAACTGGACATGCAGGACCCATACAAAGGTGACCACTGAACTTTGCTTGACAAAATGGTCCTTCAGGTTCCTGCTTTGCAGAGGAAACTGCCAGACATTCTACAGGACACTAAAAAAGTGACCAAGAGACTCTAGCCCTGTGGGCTGAAGACAAATGCCCCAACTTTACAAAGGAACATTAGGTGACTGTCCAGGCTGCCAGCTGTCTCTGTCTACCCTGCAAGACTCCCAAAAGTTGCTTGTATCCTTCTCCCAGTTCTCAGGTAATATTATATCCTTCTGAGGTCTTTGATGTGGTTGAAGACTAGATAGTTATAATTTCCTCAGTTATGATAAAAGATAAGTTAGATATCTTAGACTCACAAATATAAGATAGATAGGATATCTTCTTTAATATTGTAACTGTAATTCTTGCTTGATAATTGTTTTGTTATATGTAATTGTACTACATAAAAGTTAAAACCTTCCTTAAAAAAAAAAAGAAATGGGGAAGTGCTGTGGATATCGCTCTGTGTAAATAAAGTTCTGATTGGCCAGCGGCCAGGCAGGAAGTATAGGCGGGACAAGAGAGAAGAAAATTCTGGAAAGTAGAAGGCTGGGGAGAGAGACTGCCAGCAGCCGCCATAAAAAGCAACATGTAAAGACACCGGTAAGCCACAAGCCATGTGGCAAAGTATAGACTAACAGAAATGAGTTAATTTAAGATAGAAGAAGCAGATAGCAAGAAGCCTGCCACAGCCATACAGTTTCTAAACAATGTAAGTTTCTGTGTGCTTTCTTGGTTGGGTCTGAGAGACTGTGGGACTGGTGGGTGAGAGAGATTTGTCCTGACTGGGCCAGGCAGGAAAACTCTAACTACAGGAAAGTGAGGTCCAAAGAGGAACCCACAAGGTTTTCCTCAAGGAGTCTGGGGAAAGTTGAAGCTAGGGTCCAAATTCTTCATTCTGCACTGTGTTAGCTGAGAAAATAAAGATTACAAAAAACAAATCTGAACATGTGGCCTTTCTACAGACAAGGAAATTGGACTGGGGCTAAGCTGCATAGCTGGTGCCAAGTGGTCTATGTGACTTGGCTAGTAGGTAGGAGCATTTGGTTAATCCTTGATGAGCCAGAAAATTAATAGTCTAAGATGGCTTATTCATAGTAAGCCCCAGAGGGAAAAAATAATATTATCTTGTTGTAGAATATTATTTGAATGTGTGGACCTTTTGTTTGTACTACATTTGGTTAACTCTGTGAAGCTGTGTTACGGTGCCTGTCTAAAACACCTTATGGTCTAACGAGGAACTCAATGGCCAAGGGCAAGGCAGAAGAAAGAATAAGTGGGGCTGGCAGGCAGAGAGAATATACAGAAGGAGAAATCTGGGAGGAAGGAGAAGTAGCCAGAGAAAGAGGAGGACTCCAGGGGCCAGCTACCCAGCTACACAGCAAGCCATGGAGTAAGAGTAAGATTTACAGAAGTAAGAGAACAGGAAAAATCCAGATGCAAAAGGTAGATGGGATCATTTAAGTTAAGAAAAGCTGGCTAGAAACAAGCTAAGCTAAGGCTAGGCATTAATAAGTAAGAATAAGCCTCCGTGTGTGATTTATTTGGGAGTTGGGTGATGGGGCCCCCAGAAGAGTAAGAAAACAAACAACAACATTATCTTCTATATTAGTTCAATCTAAGTTAGTCAGAGGCCCTTTGAAATAATTTATGATATGTACACAAAATCTGATACTCTAGCAGACCTAGTACTAATGTCCCATGGGATAGCAACAAGCCACATACAGTTGTTGAACACTGTGATCACAGCTAATTAAAATTGAGATATGCCATGTGTGTCAGCTACCACCTAGATTTCAAGCACTCGGTTTGTAAGATGTTTCATTAAAAAATTTTATACTAACAATATGATTGAGTTCAGTAAAATGAATTAGTAGGCTAAGATTAATTTCACATGCTTGTTTTTTGACATCTTTACTACAGCAGCTAGACAATTTTACATTTCTGTGCAGGTCAAATCATGCTTTTCTCAGATCATGTGGATTTGAGCTACTTGCTAACTCTGGTTTGAGGCATATTGGCAATCTCTCAATGGACAGGATCTTACATAGAGAAAATAATTTCCCAGAAGTTCCTCCAAACTACTGACCCTGCCTAGATCTAGGATTGCTAGTCTATAGGAAGACCCATGTTGCAGGTTTCTCATTCATCTATATGCCTCTACTCCAGCATCAGCCTAGCAAGTTAGCAGTTAAGAACTTCCCATTGCTTCTTAGATGAGGCTGATGTGAAAGAAGTGCTACGTAGGATATCTATTTACCACTAGGAATGGTATGCTTTTCTTGGCTCTTTATGCTTGCCTGACTTTTGAAAAATCATGAAAGACTCCTGGGCTCTTCAGAGTTTCTTAGATTAGAGATACACTCCTTACATTGCTGGAGTTCTACATGAGAAAAGACATTTAAGTCACTGTTTCATAGAACTAAGTTAGCCTGAATCACTATAGATGCTAGGAGTCATCTCTGCTTAATGCACACACCCTTTTATGTGGCTCTAGGGATCAAACTCACACATACTAGGAAAAAGTCCTGTGACTGAGCTATGCTCCCAGTCCCTGTTTGACAGGCTTGCAACAATATCCAAAAGGGCTAGGAAGCAACAACATTCAGACAGAACTTAGCATGAGAGCTAGGTCTTAAACCCAAAGCACATATTTCCCCTTCCATACCATGCATGACACTCAGCTATGGTATCCAATTTACAGTCTATAAAAATACATTCCAGATGATAAGGGCATAAATAAACTATTCCCCTTTGAATTCCAGAGATAAGAATCACAGTTTGCTCACATAATTGGTGTCTTCAAGTGCTCTCTTAAAGCAATGTCTTGTGTAAATATTCCCTGCTTCAAACTTAGCTTCCTTGGCCCTAAAATAAGCTTATCAGTGGCATTTTGTTGGAGCACACAAGCAATGCAATGTCATCCTGGTGTCACTTACTTCTCCCCTGAACTTTGAAACCCAGTTGGAATGGCTCAAGCCATCCACTCCATGCTCCATCAAAGACCGAATTCTATACGAGCCAAAGCTTTCCTAGGAGATACAAGGCCAAAGATCTCACAAACTGGTTCCAAGCCTCTACAACTGGACCAGGAAATCCAGCCCTTCCTCAGCTTCTGCACTCACATATAGGCATCTCACATGGGCAGCTGAGCAGTACAGTACACCACTTCTAAAGAGAAATGAATGATTATCATTACTTCAAACCGAATATTAAGTATGTCTGGGGTCAAACTTCCCACATGTCACTATGTGGTCAGTCTAAACCATCAAGACTGAGCATCTTAAACAGCGTTTATTTCCTCACAGTTCTGGAGACAATGAATCCAAAACCAAGACCCCAGAAAATCTAGTATCTGGTGAGGAAGCTCTTCTTGATGTTCAAGCATGCCTTAGTCTTTTATCTTCATACAAGAGAAAGAAAAATACCTTGTTTGTCTGTGGTTGATACATTATGCACCCCAATAACCTTATCTGGGGTTCAGAGAACAGAACAGCCATAATATAAAACATAGAGGTTAGGCAGTGGTAGCACACGCCTTTAATCCTAGCATTCCAGAGGCAGAGATCCATCTGGATCTCTGTGAGTTCAAAGCCACACTGGAAACAGCCAGGCATGGTGACTCATGCCTTTAATCCCAGGAAGTGATGGCAGAAATCAGAAAGGTATATAAGGCATGCGGACCAGGAACTAGAGCTGGTTAAGCTTTTAGGCTTTTGACCAGCACAGTTCAGCTGAGAGGCATCCAGTCTGAGGAAACAGGATCAGCTGAGAAATTGGCAAGGTGAGGTGGCTGTGGCTTGTTCTGCTTCTCTGATCTTCCAGCATTCACCCCAATACCTGGCTCCAGGTGTGATTTTATTAATAACACCTTTTAAGATTCGTGCTACATTTCTCCTCTAGCTACCTCCAAAGGCTCTGGACCAAATGCCACCACATGGGAACTGGCAATTCAGTATATTAACTGTGGGAGAGATGGGGGATGACAGACAACCCATAACTATCAGAGTCATCACTACCCACAGCAGCACTTCTCCAAGGGCTAGCAGACCCAGGGAATGTAACTATGGAAGCAGAACACTGGTTTTAGTGCAATCTCAATCAGTCCCCTAAGTCATCCAACTTGAGCAAAGGCAATCTGCAAACCTCTGTGTGTGGTAATATTTTAATTGTGCTGAAATGTGATTTTATTTGTATGTTAATAAAGTTTGCCTGGAGATCAGAGGTCATAGCAAGCCAGGAACAGCAGTCAGGTGGTGGTGGCCCATAGCAAGCCAGGAACAGCAGTCAGGTGGTGGTGGCCCACGCCCATAATCCAATCACATGGCAGGCAGAGACTCTGTGTGGTCAAGGACACAGCCAAGCATGGTGACACGAGCCTTTAATCCCAGTACCAACCATAGAGACCTGGAGGTCTGTATAGACAGGCAGTGATGAGGAAGTCATGTGGCTGAGCTTACAGCCAATGAGAAAGCAGATCTGGAAAGCAATAAAAACACAAGTCATACAAGAAGAAGCTCTCTCTGGGGAAGCGAGGGTGGCGAGGTGGTAAGATAAGGCAGTCGTGGCTCCTCACTAGTTCTCTGATCTCTTTGGCTATCACCTCTGTATTTGGCTCTGTGTTTCTTATTTAATAAGACTGTTTAGAAATTTGTCTACACCTCTACACAATGTCTTCAGCTCTTTCCCCGAGGAATCCTCAGCCATCTGCCTGGCCCTCTGCCCTGTGAGTCTCTGTTCTCTCCCAGTTTCACTGTAGAACGGCAGAGCCATGTCTTGAAGGTCCTTATGCTCTCACATTGAATGACTCCACTACAGTCTCTCTCTTGCTGGAGTTCCTCTCACACCCCACTTGGGGTGTCATCTACTCCTAGAGGTTTGACATATGATTCCAAATTAATAGGATCCTCTGCGCTCTAGACTCAGTGTGCTGTTTGTTCTTCTTTTCCCGCAAATTTACATGGTAAAAACCACATTCCTCAGTTTCATGGTGTTTAGAGGAGCTTACCTTCGGGGATGATTAGGTCATAAGAGGAGAGAGGTCATGAATAGAATTCATGCTCCTATAAAATGAATCCCAGAGAATTTCATTGCCGCTTCAACCATGTGTCAAAGCTCAGGAAAAGTTTTAGAAGAGGGGACAGGAAGTATACAAGAACAGGAAGACCGAGAGGTGAAGGGCCATTCTCTAGACTGGATACAACCACTGCAGTCATTAACTCACAGTGACTGCAGATATGTGCATTAGGATCACACAAGACTGGCCCTCTCAATGATCCATAGAAAAAGAGGGAGACTCATGGGGCCCAAACCTTTACCTCTGGACTATTGGCTATTCATAGAATCGGCAGAGAGGAATTATTAACTGTAGTTAAGTACCAACAAGGATCCAATCAGCATACAATTAACCAAGCCCATGATCACACAGATGGTCCTAGTTAATATTGGTGGGTCACAAAACAATAGACATGAATTCAAGAGAGGTGTGGGGAAGAGGGATGCACAAGGGTGACAGAGAGGTTGGGGATGAGAGTGGTTAGCATGTATTGGCTACATGTGCAAAATGGCCTAAGAACAAATTTTATTAATATAAAGATATAATATAAATATAATAGCAAGCAAAATGCTATAGTAGTTCCACACTGTTTCTTTCATAGAAAGAAATGCTTCCATACTCCTTCCTGTAGCACACAGGCTGAGACCATGACCTTAGGGTGGGAATGAACAAAAAGTCCTACAGAGTAGTTGTCCCTCTTGGGTCTGTCCCAAACAACGGGCAAACCAGTCTCTAGGTGATGGACGCTTCTCCCAGGGAATTCTGACCTTCTCTGTGTCTTTAGTACTAATTCCATAGGAGAACAGAAGAAGGGCCGAAATCAACTACAGCTTCCATGGCATGGACACAGACACTTTAAATGCTTTAGTACAGAACTTAACACCTTGGAAGTCATCTAAATCTCCAGCCTTTTCTCCCTCCTCTCTGCCCTGCAAAACGTGTTTTCCATAACCTTGACTCCTGCAGGTTACTTTTTCTGCTGGAAATCCATTAGTCATCTTTCTAAGCCCAGAAAAGTTCTGTTAAGTCTTAAAATCCATTGTCCCATCCCAAGATAAAGTGGATGACTCAACTCTTCATTACCCTGGAGTTTTTCTGCACTGCTTTGTTGTAGTTTGGGATCAGATTACATCAAATGCTTTTTAAACTCTGTCTCTTACTATACAGAAGATCAGCATCTCTGGTCTCCCACTCTCAGCACCTGACCTAGACTGTAGTCTGTAATCTACATTGGTCTGAGGTAGTTCATATGCATCTTCTCTTCTCCATGACAGTTCTAAACACATGGAAACGGTGGCCTTGCTCATCTTTGATCATCTCTTCCTCTTAAAAAGACTTAGGTCCAAGCTGCCTCTAAACCCTCTGGGATCTCTGTGGTCCTCAGCAATTCACTTGACTCCTCTAAGTATTAGGGAGATCATGTTTGTACTACCTGAATATACTTCCCATATTTCAGGTAAAGAAACTGATTGACTGATGTGACTTCATGCTAAGATAAATATCTTTTCACTCAAGACTGTCTGAGAACAGATGAATATCTGGAAACATGGGCATCTCCCAGATTTCCTCACTAGCCAGAGCCAGTTTACCATTTCCCTACTTGCCAGCAAGGAGAATATACAAATCTCCAATTTCCCAGAGACAATGATAAGAAAAGTTTTGAATCACACACACACACACACACACACACACACACCATAGATATGCAATTCTGGAATTATTGGCTGAAAGGTAATTTCAAACTTTCTCAAAAATAAAAATGGTGGGTGATGGTGGTGGTGGTATTGTATGTGTTTGTGTGTGTGTGTGTGTGTGTGTGTGTGTGTGTGTGTGTGTGTGTGTTTATGTGGTACATATACATATATGTATATGGGTACACTCCCTATGCATCCATGTTTGGAAACCAGAAGTCAACTTTGTGTACCTTCCTCTCTATTGCCTGCCACTGCTTGTTTGTTTGTTTGAGACAGGGTCTCGCACTGAACCTGAAGCTTGCTGTTTGGATAGACTGGCTGACCATTAAGCCCCAAGGATCATCCCATCTCTAGCACCCCTCCCTGGCACTGGGATTACAGGCATTCACATCAAGTCTGGCTTTTTATGTGGGTGATGCTAACCCAAACCAAAGTCCTCCTGCATGTTCAGCAAGTACTTCACTCGCTGAGCCATCTCCCCAGTCTTCCCACCCTCTTCTCTGCCAGTTACATCTACCAAAGGACTAGACCACAACCACAGAGTGGGGCCTTATCCAGAGGTAACACATCAACTAAGAGATTTCACTGATGATTCAGAGAAGA
This sequence comes from Onychomys torridus, assembly GCF_903995425.1. NCBI lineage: Eukaryota > Metazoa > Chordata > Mammalia > Rodentia > Cricetidae > Onychomys > Onychomys torridus. Next base: position 82,268,462 of record NC_050444.1, on the reverse strand, counting down.
ATTGACAGCTCTTTGGGCAGCAGTTGGTTCATAATGGAAAAACCTTAGTCTCGCCTCCTGTAAGCAATCCCAGTTACAAAATACAAGGAATTTTATTTCCCAATCTGCAACTATACTGAAGAGACTATAGGTGTGGCTGTATGTATCAGAGGACTAAGTTAACAAATGGCTCAAAGTACCATGTCACTTCTCTTTCCAAGGCTGGTAAGGTGCCTTCATCATCACAAATTCATATGTTTTCCATCATGCTTACCATAGTCTCCATCTTACAGATAATACATAATACACTGTCTGACTCTCACAAGCCAGGTCTGTATCCCAGTTTCTTTGCATATCTCTTCTGCTCAGTCCTTCTATCCAAGAACAAATTGTATGACTATAAATATCCACAAAAAGGCAGAGAAACACAGCTGTATTCATAGCAACCACTGGCCCATCTAAAATTTCCCACACCTAATATAATTGTTTGAGTCGTAAGTGTTTTACAAAGGCCCACATGTTAAAGGCTGGGCTGCTGCCAGCTTATGGTACCAATAGTGGTAGAACCTCTAAGGGGTGGAGCTCATAATGAAGGATGGTAGTCACTAAATGTATGTGCTTAAAGGGATGTCTAGGACTATAGACCTTTCTACTCTCTTTGCTTCCTTGCCACAGTGAGGTGAGGTGGTCCCCAAACTTCCACCATGATATACTGAATCAAGCAGCCATGAACTGAAACCATAAACCAAAATAGGTTCAGTTTTAATTATCATTCCTCCTTTTTAAGTTGACTATCCAAGGACTTCATCACAGTAATAGAAACCTGACTAACACACTACATTTACTTATATCTAATAATATATGAAAGTAAGCTTTCCAAGTTTTTAAAGTATTGGCATCCACACTGAGTCCTTATGCCAGATGACTATGTGTTATTTAGACTACTCTATCTTGAAAATTAATGTACATGTGGGTCATCTGGTGTTCTTATTAAAATAAAAATTATTATTCGGTATTATTGAGATAGTGCCCAAGATTTTATATTCTAATAAAGTACTTGTTGATGCTCAAATCATATTCATTTTATTTAAGATAGTTGGGTAGTTTTAAATTTTCATTATTACTGCTATTTTTATTGCCCATGTTTATGGGATACAGTGAGATATAAGTATACAATGTTTCATAAACAAATCAAAGTATTTACATTTCTGCTTCCCTTAACATTTTTAAACATTTTATTAACACATAACACTTGTACATGTTTATGAGATACAACATGATATCACAATGCACAATGTGAACTGAGATCACATACCATGTTTTTATATTTGTGTCTGGAACATCTGAGATTTTTCACAAAATATTTAACAAGCTACTGTGAACTATACTTCACATCACACTTTGAACAGAAAAAAGTCTTAGAAAGAAAATATGAAGATGTACAGAAAAATGGCTGAATGGATAAAAGTGTTTGTCACCAAGCCTAACAGCCTGGATTCAATCTCCAGATCCACATGCTAAAAGGCAAGAATTGAGTCCTGAAAGTTGTTCTCTGGATTTCACATGTGACATGTACAAACACAAAAATAAGTTAATAATAATAATAATAATAATAATAATAATAATTAATAATTAATGTCATACCATCTCTTAAAAATGAAAGAAAAGAAAATATGAAGTGTCTAAAGAGATGTGAGGACTCCACAGAACTGAGAGATACAGTATCATGGCTCCCCCATTTTGGGTGTACTAAAACATACAGAGTTTTATTATATCAAATTAGAGTGATTTGTATAAGTTAAAATCTAGTTTGAAGGAAATGAATCCTCACATGGATAAGTAGCTTTAAAAATTCCAACATTTCTGTTTTTAAAGTGTAGGTTGACATATCACTACTTTGACCCACACCTGTCCTGCCTGCAAGATGTGCCAGGGCAATAGTGTCTCAGAGATTGTAGGAGTGGCCAAGTAATGACTAGTCTAACTTAAGGCCCATGCCAGCCACAAGAAGAAGTTCATGTCAGACACTACCTGGGTAGCCAGTAAACGGAAGCTGGTTGGCTCAGAGACCTCGGGTAAAACCAAACATGACTGACAAAAAAAAAATCAATGAAATGATTCCTAATGATATTCTTTTATACTCAAAGATCAGCGCCTAGTCTAATGGCTGTCAGAGAGGCTTCCTCCAGCAGTTGATGGGAGCAGAAGCAGAGATACACCTAAACATCAGGCAGAGATTGGGAAGAGAAAGAGGAAAATTGTGGAGCCAAAGAGGTAGAGAATACCAGGAGAACACAGTCCTCAGAATCAATTAAGCAGGGCTCATAGGGGCTCACAGAGACTGAAGCAGCAATCTCAAAGCTTGCATAAGTCTGTGCTAGGTCCTCTGAATATGTGCTGTGGTTGTCTAGCTTTGGGGTTTTGTGGGAGTCTTAATAGTGGTAGTGGCACTAAACAGTGGGAATGGGATAGTGGACTAAACCTCTGAAACTATAAACCAGCCCAATGAAACTTTTTCCTCCATAAGAGTTTCTGTGGTCATGGTGTCTCCTCATAGCAATAGAAACCCTAGCTAAGACAGGGAGTATCTCTGACTCTTTTGCCTGCTCTTGGTACCCTTTTCTTCCTACTGGGTTGCCTTATCCAGCCTTGACATGAGGGTTTGTGCACAGTCTTATTGCATCTTTTTATTTGCCTAATCTTATTGCATCTTGTGTTTGGTTGGTATCACTGGGAAGCCTGATTTTTTATGAAGAGAAATAGAGGAGCCATGGATCTGAGGGAGAGGGTAGGTGGGGGTATAATAGGAGGAGCCGGGGTGGGGAAGGCTGGGGTTGGGGGATGGGGAGGATTAGAGGAATAGGTTGCTGTGGTCAAGATGTATTTAATGAGAGAAGAATAATAAAAAGAAAAACTTAAAAAAGAATCAGAGACACACTCATTCACACACTCAGAAATAGGAAGCCATACTATATATGTAGAGGACTTGGTGGAGAGTTGTGTAGGCCCTGGACATGCTACCTCAGTCCTCAGTCTCTGAGAGTTCATATGAGCTTTGTTCAGTTCATGTAGAGGGTCTTGTTTTCTTGATGTCATCCATCCTATCTCGGTCTTATATTCTTTCTACTTTCTCTTCCATAGGTTTTCCTGATCCCTGAGGGGAAATATTTGAGACATCCTTTTTAGGATTGAGAGTTCCAAGGTCTGTCACTCTCTTCATAAGGTCTGGCTGTGAGTCTCTGTATTTCTCCCCATCTGATGCAGGAAGAAGCTTCTTTGATGATGAATAAGCAAGGCACTGGTCTACTTCCCTGGCTGGAGTCTCATACCACTTCATTTTTCTAGACATTTATTTTATTTTTAAATTATATGTGTGTGACTGTATGGGTATGTGCACATGCATGTAGGTACCTGCAGAAGCCAGAAGAGGGCATCAGACCTCCTGGAGCAAGAGTCAAGGGAGTTTGTGCGACGGAAACACTAAATGTGAATTCTGAAAGATCATCAAATGCTCTTAGATACTGAGCATTTCATTATACTTCTGCTATCTACAAATAAATTTCTTTCACCAGTTTTAGAAAATACTTGGCCCTTATCTCTTTCAATGTTGCTTTTGACCCATTCTTTCTCATTTCCATTTCAAAGACTCTAGGCTCACATATAATAGAGTTTCTTGTCTACATGCCTTATGGTTCATTGTAGTATTTTCCACCTTTTTCACTGTCCACATTTGTGTATTAATAATTTTTACTCTGTCCTAACCTAGATAACCAATCCTCTTTTTTGCCATGTCCAATCTTCTGCTGCATTTTACATTCTAATAGTTCTACTTCATTCTTTTTTACATGTTCTAATACTTAGGTGTATTTGTTACAATGTGTTTTCTCAAAAGTGTTAGTTGTATTATTTTACAATATGCAACTGACAATGCATAGAATATATTCATCTGGATCTCTTTCATTCATCATTCATTCCATGGGTCTTTTCTATTTTTTTCTTTTTGTTTATTTTGTTGTTTTGTTTTCTTTTGAAAATAGAGTATTTCTGGGTAGCACAATTTAGGCTTGATGTTGTTATCTTCCTGCTGGAATTATAGGCATGCTTGATAAATTCAGCATATTTGTACTGAAAGTTATTGCCTATGAAACGGACAAGCCTCTAGATGATGTAATCTTCCAGAGAGAGTTTGCCCCAGCATAAGCACCCGAAATGACTCATATCAAATTAGTGCAGCCGGGGACTGTTCTTAAAATCTGATGCTCAAGATTTGTTTCATCTTCAAAAGGAGCCTGGGACAGAGAAACTAGCATGAAGGACATTCATTAGAAGGAGAACATGGGATGAGCATTTTCAGAGGGGAAGGATTCAAGCCTGAGCCAGAGGAGAACTTGGACTACCTTGCATGCTCACCCATGCCCAATGGGAACACTGAATGGGGTGATGCTTCAGAGAGAATTAAATATGTTGTAGCAGAGGCCAGACATTCAGGTTCTCATTTTGGCCATTGGCCCTGGGTGCACCTTGACACTGAAAGGGGTGTGACCATGACCTTAGCTAAGGCTGTTCTTTCCTTCACAGAGCACCCACTGAGATCATGGACTAACGAATGACAGTATTCTAAAATTCTGAGGAAATATTTCTCTTGGTCCTGAAAAGGCACTGGACAGCACTTAAGTATAAAATATCTGAGTGCATTCCTTCAGAATGCTGGGATGAGAGAACAGCCCTACCATCCTTCAGATTCTGTTGGAGACTTAGGTTTTACTCAGTGTGTCTAGTTTTGTGCATTCCAGATTCTCTTCACCATAAGTGAGAATTTCTGTTCATCTTGGTGGCTAACTGGACAGAAGGAACCAGCTTCCTGTTCTAAGGACCACAGCCTATCTAAGGCTATGGTCAATGGGTATATCTTAATCTGTGTCTATTGAACTTGTGCATGTACTGTCAAGTTGAAACAATGGAGCACTAATCAAAAACCAATGTTATCTCCTGGATACCAAATATTCTACATGCTAAGAACACAGTGACATATTAATTAGCACTGGCTTAGAGTGTTCATTCTAGAATCAAACACATCATGCTTACCACTAATACGTAAGATGTGTCCCCAACAGCTATTTTATGACTTTTTTCATATGGAACATATAGTGTAATAGTATAAGAGAATTGCCCTTGCACCTTCTGCTGTAGTATGGATCCCCTGATCTGAAATACTATATAATTTAGTCTCTAGGTAGTATTACCACATGAGTCCCTGTAGACAGGCAAAAACAACTTCACATGGCATTCTGGACAAAACGAACTTCTAGCCATTCAAGATGAGAGGAATATGATGTAGCCAACACACACCATCTATTGCAAGACAAAGGTTATGGAAGGATGGCACTGTATCAGAGACCCAGCATCCTTCCCTACCCCTAAGTGCAACATTGATTGGTAGATATAACTTGCTTAATCTTGGTGATTAGAAGGCCATGTGGATGGGCTTTTGTGAAACTTCCATCCTCATCATCACTGGTACTTCTTTCATGAGCCCACTGTGCCAGCACTGAGGTGGCTGGTGGCAAGCTATTGCCATCAAGTTGCTAAGTCATTTCATCTACTTCATTTTACATGTGATGCAAAGATGTTCTTATTTTCTGCCCACCCTTAGGGGTCTCAGTCTCATGCTTCCAACTCCATGTTTCTCATCTTCCAATATTTTTTCTTTCAAGGCCCTCAACAGACAATGCAATCCATCCTACCTCCCATATGTTTGTATGTATTCTAACCTTGAGTGACTACCTATTCTATGTAATACAAGCAGATGACAGTTGCTCAAACCTCTGAGCATTCAGGAACTTCCCCTTCCTACTGTCTTCTAAGGTCATTTTTATAGGTGTTTTCCATTCCAGCCCAGATTCAGGTACCAACACAACCACATACCAAACAGTCTTTCCTCTATGAGCCAATCGTAAAGATTTCCTTCCAACCTCCTACTCATTTTATGCATTTGTTGGTGTAAACTGGGCCAGGGGATGCTAGTCAATGCAGAGGGATGGCATGTAGATCTGAGCCACCTATTTGTGGAGGTCACTTGTTACATCTTTTCACAAATATATACCTTCATTACAAAATGTCACTCCTGGATCACACTGAGTTATTTCAGTACTTATCTACCTTATTGGTTAAAGCCTAATGGAAATAAGGCTTTCATGTTATGATAGCAGTACTGGCCATGGTCAAGGTGACTTGGCTCATAATAAAGTATCTCCTCTCTACCCAGGATATCAGGTATAAAATAAGAACTTATCATCTAGAATTCTCCACAGCAAACACAGGTGTTCTATAGTCAGTGTATATCAGCTATACATTGAAATTAACCTCACCCCATGCACTTTCTGTTACCTATCTCCAATATCGCAAGGCTTGTGGGTTTACAGGCTAAGCAGTGAGGCTACTTGCACCAAAAGCTGGCTTGTGTGTGGGGGGGAGGGAATTCTGGTGAATTGATGAAGATGGCATAGAGACCACCAACACCATTTCCTTTGGGTCTTTACACATGGCCCTAATCTCTGTGCACCTTATATTGCTTTGGTCACAAAAATAAATTATAAAGTGTTTTTAATGAAAAAACTATCAACACTAATTTTATTTATATCTTTTTGGCCAGAACTTAATGACATCATCACATCTAACTGCAAAGAAGACTGGGAAATTATGTTTCCCCTGAATTACAATACTGTATACAGTTAATTTTATATATTGCATTATTGAAAGAAAAGATACAGGGGAATAAATAGTCTTCATGCATATTTTATTATTTCTGTTAGTAGAACTGCTGGTCCATGTATAGATAATCTGAGATGTAAGTTGAAATGTAAGATTAAATGACTCTCATAGCCTAATACATAAATAAAAGCTGAATAATGAACAGCATGATTCTTCTGTTCTTTCTTCTAACCTATTTCAATCAGTACTGTGCCTAATGGCATTGACTTGTTCAATTTTTACAAATGGTAGTGTCATTGCTCAATCTCTACCTAGAATTTGACATCATAATAGGCACTCAGCATTTTCCTTGAGTAGTCAAACAAAATTTTAGAGATGATATCTTTCCTTGTCGTTGTGAAAGAAACTGAGATCCTGAGAGAAAGGGACTTACCCAAGGTCCCTGCTTTCATCTCCTTGTTGTCAAAGATTCATATCTCTGTCTGCAATCAACTCAGCGTCTAGCAAGATTCTAAAATTTAAGAAGTAAAAGTTGAGCTTCCCTCAGGATTCCCCTGCAGTATGAGTCACAGGGAAAAACCCCTAGGGACAGCCACCAGCCAGCACTACATGTAGCTTCATAGGCTCTTGGACTTCTCATCTCTGAATGGGCACAGAGCCCACCTAGATTGCTGAAGAGCCTTTCAAACCATCCTCTTTGCTTTTGTCTAGAAAGAAATTTGTCAGTTGTGCATACTTGACTTTTCCCCCTCCAATACTCACCACTCATCTTTAAGAACATTACTTACCTGGTTGAGTTTTCAAATATTTCTAAGCTAAAGATGATTATGCTTATGTTATAGTATGAAACAAAGCAAGTCACATACCATAATGATATTTTTAACAAAAGCCTTGCTTGATAAGGGTTATTTGTGTTTTCTTAAATCCATGTATCAGAGAGCTAAGAATGCAGATCAGTGGTCTGGTGTTTGGTAAGTACAGGGGACTGGGTTCCATTCCCAGCCTGTGAAGGAGACACTAAAACTACTCAGCACTGATTCCATCCATCATTGTGAGACCTTTCCCTGAAATCAACTGGAATAATTTAACCCAATTAGTATTCAGTCGATTCCAACCATAGCACGAAGTCCAAAGCCCTTAAAGCATGAATTTTATGCATTCTCCCTCTTCCTCTTATTCCCTTTCTCCCTCTCTCCTTCTCCCTCCTCTTTCTGATAAAAGAAAAGCTTCCATAAACCAACAATGATGCTAAAACCTAAGTCAGTCAGATAATCTCTGGGCTAAAAGGCACAGACAAACACACTGACAAACACATTAAAATTGAGGATGTTCCATTTATCCAGACCAGGAATGGAGTTTGTGCCCCTTTTGTCATTATAATGCTGGCAATTCTTTAGCCATTTCACTTCCAGGAATTAAAATTTTCTGAAAGATTAAGCATAATAATTTCTAGGTGATGGATTTGGAGCAAATTTTAATTATGATGTTTTCACAATATTTGGCATTATTTCTAATGCCTACGTAGCAAACCATCTCTTATTCATCTAACAAAACAATAATGATGATAATGATTACAGTATGTACTACCTGTAACAGAAGATAATCAGGTGAAGGAAGTAGTGGAGGGTGAAGTTTGTGAATGATATTAAATACTAGATTTAATGACAAGATAACTTGAGTGATCTTTGAGTGTACAAGCAAATATATGTCACAGAAGGTCACCACCAATTTGTACTGTCTCTCCCAGGGTCAAGATCATTCTTCTAACTCTGAGACTCTATGGCTACAAAAAGGTGGAACCAGAAAATAAACAGCAAGTTGTTCTCTGTCACATTTGCACTCTTCATACATACATGTGCACACACACACACACACACACACACACACACACACACATGCCTAAAGGTATGCACATGCCACCCACACACACATGCAACACACAAATAAAAATAAATAAAATTTAATAAAAATATTTAAAACATAATTTATAAGAACTTACAAGTCCATTTTAAGGATGTTGCAGTAGTTATCTATAATAGGTAATGCCAAGTCACTTCACCAGCTCTTATCTTCTCATGCTATCACCTATGCAAGCAATTCTCTACATTAAATTCCACACACTGTAAACACTAGAAATATTAACCATGTTCCTAGGTGGACATGAGTTGAAGTATTTATCTAATCATTCTTTATCAATAAAAACTCAGGAATTAGATATTGGGATAAGAACCTGAATGATCAGAGAAGCAGTGGAGAAGCTAATGTGACCTCTTCTCTCTCATTCCTTGATCCAAAATGGCCAAGACCCTCTCTAAGACCCACTTTACTACTTCCTGTGTCTCTTTCTGTCCTCAGTCCTCCAAAACCTCCATGGTTAATTTTTGGTCAGCTAGTAACTAGCTTCGCCCTCTGTGCAAATTTCATTGGCAGTCTCAGGAGTATCAGAATGCAATCAAAATATCACACATTTCCCCCTTTTTGTGTAAACAAAAAGGGAAGGTTTTAACTCTGACACACAAAAAAACTATATACAATAAGAAAAATTATCAGATAAGAATTAAATTCATAATGTCTGGTCCATTTGCATTTGGCAAATTCAGAAAAAAAACTCCATTATCTATCCTATTTTGCTGCGTCTAAAGTTTTGTACCTAATTCACTTTCTATCCTAACTTATATTATCAACCCAAAACTAATTTTCTTTGTACTTCAAAACATTTTCTTGATAAACAATTTAAGCTTTTTATGTCTCTCAATCCTATACACTTTACATGTCTTATGTAAGTTTCTTTTCTGAATTTGGTAACAAGGAAAACTGTAAAACTATGACTAGTATTCAATCTCCATCGGAGACCCAAGAAGGATAAGATATTACTGAGTAAACAGGAAGTTCAGAGCAAACAACTTCCAAAACTATAGAAATGACAGAAACAGCTGACGGCCTGGATGGACACCCAAAGTTCCTCTTGATAACTTTGGGGCATCATCCTTAGCCTACAGGCCTAGAATATCTGACACACTTTTCTGTGAAGCAGAAATTTGGGGGGGGGGGCTGTTTCTCCTTGTCTTGGGAAATGTCAGCAATCTCTTTCTTTTGTGTTATACTTGTCCAATTTGGTCAGCATACTGTCAGCAGTTGAGGCAAGGGCAGTTTCTTACCCAGTGGCTAACCTGCCATAAAGAAAGTAAACTCCATAAGAAGTTTCTTCAATGCCCATCATCTTCTTTGAGGTAGATTGGTGCTGCCAGGAGCAAACATGTCTCATTGTCATGAAAAGCTTTATGTTATTAAAACACCTTAAATGCCATGTTTTGTAGGTCTCTTGTTTGAAGATGACCTGTATATCTAAAATATATCTCTGTTTGACCTTGAAATCATACCTAACATGACTATAAGTTCTATTGTTAAAGATGACTAACTACTAATCTGTGTTTCTTTATAATCCTAAATAGTTTGTAATAATAACTTTCAAGGACTAGAAATTTACATTACATTGTTAAATGAGCTTCATAGATACAATGCCTTAAATAAGAGTATGAACATATGTGCAGTATGTTCTAACAATCATAACTTTAATTTGTATCAATATACAAAAATACCTGAAATAAGAGTAGAAACATACATACAGTATAATAAAAATAAACTTAAATTTGTATCAATATACAAAAACCTATACCAATGTAAAATATTTAAGACTAATAGTTGGTTTTTTTTGTTTTAAACTTGATTCAATAATATACCCTTTTATCTTATCATTTCTATATCCCCCTTTTTCTTTTCAGAATGAGATTCCTGAATCTAGTCTCATTTATTCAGCTTTTTTCCTGATCATTACCAATAACAACTTGTAATCAACCTTCCTAAATGATGACAAATATCCATAACCTATTGAATGATCAAAAACCACCCTTTGCACATCTTAGGGACATGAGTATCATGTTCTCTAAATTGCTTCCTGTTGTCTGGGAGGGGATGATGACATCTCTAGGGGACCCTGAGAAAATTGAGATAATGGTCAAGTCCTAGGAGAGCTAGCTGTATCATTTGTTGCCAGTCTCTGTGTGATGAGAAAGTGCAGGGCTCATCTGAAGTCCTGGCTAGAGTAGTGCTTGAGGCTGGACCATCTCAGCTAGCTGCCTTAAAATTGTTCTGAGCAGTTTATAGTCCAAAATTGATCTTTGGTTTGGTGTTTGTCAGCTTAATGGGATTACTACACTTCAGGTGGAATTGTTGTTGTGAGGCCCCATCATCCTTTTGGAGACTTCAAATGTCACTGTTAGGAATGGTCATGGTTCACTATAGAAAACTTGAACATTTTAAATGTCATGTGTAGCAGATCTCAGAGAGGTTAAAGGACATAATTTGTTAAGTACCTCTGGTGCTGTGAAACAATCTTTTTGTACACTATGAATATGTATTACTCTCACCAGCTAAGGAAAAAGCTGATTGGCCAATAGCTGGACAGGAAGAAATTGAGCAGGAGAATCAGAATAGGAGAGTTCTAGAAAGAGGAAGGGCAGAGTCAGAGAGTCACCAGGAGATGCAGAGAGGAAGATGGGCATGTCACATCGAAAAAAGGGTACCAAGCCATGTGTCAAAGCATAGATAGAAATGTGGGTTAATTTAAGTGTAAGAGTTGGCTAGTGATAGGAAAATCTTTCTTTTAACCCTTGCTATTAACATGGTATTTTTTTCAAAATTCTGAGGCTTCTAGTACATTTCCTACCAATAGCTGATCAATTTCATCATTACCTTGTGCTAGGGGACCTGGTAGATCCATATAGGATCTGATGTGTGTTATATATTTTTATTTCTGATTATTTCTAGTAATTTGTTAAATAACAAAGCTAATTCTGAATCATCTGGAATAACTTCAGTGGTTTCAATATGTAAAACAATTCTTTCTACATTTGAGAGTAACTATATTAAGAGGTTCTGGAAAATCTAATAATACCATGAGAATAACATATAATCCTGACTTTTAAACAGAATCATAAGGGTTTTGAGCCACTTTACTTAAATTTCCTGACTTATAACCTGCATTTTCTGATTTATTTGTATCAGTATAAAATGTAGGGACTCAAAAAAATGGTATTCCCCATACAATATGAGGAAGGACCCAATTAGTTTGCCTTATAAACTGAAGTATCTTGCTTTGGGATATTTGTTGTTAGTCTCTCCCAAAAAATTACAGCAAAGTTTTTGCCAATGTTCATTTTCTACTGATAATGAAATTCCAGCATTAGTAAAAGGTGTTGGGTCTATTTCTGCTAATTGGTGAAATCTCAATTTTCCTTTCAGAATCAGTTTAGACACCTTTTCTACATAGGTCTTTAACGTTTTACTCTGTGTGGTAAAAATGTCCATTGTACAATATTATCTTTTCTATGCATAAGAATTCCTATAAGAGGATGCATGGAAGGTAAAATAACAAGGATACAATCAAACTCTGGATCCAAATGATACACATGTGTGTTCTGTAGTTTCTTTTCAACCAAAGTCAGTTCTCTCTGAATCTCAACTGATACTTTTTGACTATTTAAGTCCTTATTATCTTCTAATGTTAGGAATAAATTACTTTGTTTTTGAGTTGTTAATCCAATTGTAGGCTGTAGCCAGTTAATATCTTCCAGGAATTTTGAAAATCATTGAGTTCATAATTGATCTCTCCTGATTTGTACTTTCTGTGGTTAAATTATTTTATTTCCTAGTTAATTAGTAGAATATTCTCTATGTAATTTTTCAGGAGCAATTTGTAATTCCCAACAAGGTATTTTTTTCTTTACTTCTTCAAACATCTCTCTAAGGTATCTACGTTTGAATCAGCTAGTAAGTTATCATCCATATAATGACAATTTATAGACTGAGTGAAATGCTTACAAATTAGTTTCAATGACTGTTGTACAAAATATTGACATAAGGTGGGGCTGTTTAATATTTCTTGAGAAAGAATCTTCCAGTGGGGTTGGTGAGTATATTTTCCCATTCTGTAGGCTGTCATTTTGTCTTATTGACTGTGTCCTTTGCCCTACAAAAGCTTCTCAGTTTCAAGAGGTCCCATCTATTAATTGTCGCTCTCAGTGTCTGTGCTACTGGTGTTATATTTAGGAAGTGATCTCCTGTGCCAATGCATTCCAGACTACTTGCTACTTTCTCTTCTATCAAGTTCAGTGTCCAAAAATATATAAAGAACTCAAAAATCTAGACTTCAAAATACTGAACAATCCAATTTTTAAAATGGGCTATAGAGCTAAACAGAGAATTCTCAACAGAAGAATCTCAAATGGCTAAAAGGCATTTAAGGAATTGCTCAACATCCTTAATCATCAGGGAAATGCAAATCAAAACAACTCTGAGATACCATCATACACCTGTCAGAATGGCTAAGATCAAAAACACTGAAGACAGCTTATGTTGGAGAGGATGTGGAGCAAGGGGAACACTCCACCACTGTTGGTGGGAATGCAAACTTGTACAGCCACTCTGGAAATCATTATGGCAGTTTCTTGGAAAATTGGGAATAAGTCTTCCTCAAGACCCAGCTATACCACCCTTGGGCATATACCCAAGGAATGCTCATTACCACAAGGACATATGCTCAACTATGTTTATATCAGCATTATTTGTAATAGCCAGAACCAGGAAACAACCTTGATGCCCCTTGACTGAAGAATGGATAAAGAAAATATGGCATATATACACAATGGAGTACAACTCAGCAGTAAAAAACAATGATATCATGAAATTTGCAAGCAAATGGATGGAACTAGAAAATATCATCCTGAGTGAGGTAACCCAGACTCAGAAGGACAAACATAGTATGTACTCATTCATAACTGGATACTAGATGTAAGGGAAGGGATGGCCAGACTGCAACCCACAACTCCAGAGAGGCTAGCTAACAGGGAAAGACTCTAGGAGGGACATATGGATGACCCTGTTAAGGAGAAGTAGATGAGATCTACATGAGCAGAGACTGGGTGTAGTGGAGAGGCAGAGGGCAAGGAGTGGGGGATGAGAACATAGGGAAATGGGAGGGTCAAGCTGGAACAGGGACAGAGTGTGAGGGCAGGGAGGAAGATACCATGATATATGAAAACATCATGGGAGAAGGAAGAGGCAGGGTGCTTGGGAGGCTCTCAGTAATCCACAAGGATGACCCCACCTTGGACTGCTGGCAGTGGTCCTAAGGGTGCCTGGTCTAGTCTACTCTGGTGACTAGTCTAGCAAATAACCTAAGTGTCATCATAGAGCCTTTATACAGTGTCTGATGGAGATAGATGCAGAGATCTATGGCCAGGCACCAGTCTGAGCCCAGGAATCCAACTGATGAGAGAGAGGAAGGATTCTGAGGCAAGGGATGTCAAGATCATGATGGGAGGACATGCAGAGATGACCAGCCACACTAGTGGAAGCCTATAAACTGTGTACTGGTGGCTGTGGAGCCCCCATGGGATTGGACTAGGCCCTCTGGATATGGAAGATGGTTGTTTGACTCAAACTTTTGGGGGGGAGCATCCAGGCAGGGGGATTGGGATCTGTCCCTGGTGCATGAGCAGACTTCTGGAAATCCAGTGCCTGTGGTGTGACACCTTGCACAGCCTTAGTGCAGTGGGAAGGGGTTTGGACCTGCCTGCCTAGGCTCTCAGTGTGCTGGGCTCTGCTGACTCCCTATGGGAGACATTGATTTGGGGGATGTGGGGATGCAGGGTGGCTTGGGAGAGAAGGCTGGAGGGTGGGAGGAGGGGAGAGCTGTGGGTGGTATGTGGAGTGGGTAGAAAATTTCTTAATAAAGAAAAATGAAAAAAATCTTCCAATGGTATCTTTTAACACACTGGGAATTACTTTAAGTAGGTACTGTGAAGGAAAAATTTTCCCTATCCTGTTCTTGTAAAGGTACAGTTAAAAAGCAGTCTTTTAAATCAACCAGTATAATAGACAATCCTTTAGGTAACAGAGAAGGCAAGGGAATTCCAGGCTATAAAGAGCACATTGCCTGAATCACCTAATGAATAACTCTTAGATCTGTTACTATTATCCATTTTCCAAATCTCTTTTTAATGGTTACCTCACTCAGGATGATTTTTTCTAGATCCATCCATTTGCCTGCAAACCTCATGATGTCATTGTTTTTCTCTGCTGAGCAGTACTCCATTGTGTATACATACCATATTTTCTTTATCCATTCTTCAGTTGAAGGGCATCTAGGTTGTTTCCAGGTTCTGGCTATTACAAACAAAGCTGATACGAACATAGCTGAGCAAATGCCCTTGTGGTATGATTGAGCATTCCTTGGGTATATGCCAAGAGTGCTATAGCTGGGTCTTGGGGGAGATGGATTCCCAATTTTCTAAGGAAGTGTCATATTGATTTCCAAAGTGGCTGTACAAGCTTGCATTCCCACCAGCAGTGGAGGAGAGTTCCCCTTGCTCCACATCCTCTCCAGCATAAGCTGTCTTCTGTGCTTTTGATCTTAGCCATTCTGACAGGTGTAAGGTGGTATCTCAGAGTCATTTCGATTTCCATTTCCTGGATAATTAGGGATGTTGAGCAATTCCTTAAATGACTTTCAGCCATTTGAACTTCCTCTGTGGAGAATTCTCTGTTTAGTTCTATAGCCCATTTCTTAATTGGACTGTTGGGCATTTTGATGTCTAATTTCTTGACTTCTTTATATATTCTGGATATCAGCCCTCTGTCAGATGTGGGGTTGGTGAAGACCTTTTCCCATTCTGTAGGCTGTCACTTTGTCTTGTTGACCGTGTCCTTTGCTCTACAAAAGTTTCTCAGTTTAAACAGGTCCCATTGATTGATTGTTTCTCTCAGTGTCTGTGCTACTGGTGTTATATTTAGAAAGTGATCTCCGGTGCCAATGCATTCAAGAGTACTTCCTACTTTCTCTACTATCAGGTTCAGAGTAGCTGGATTTATGTTGAGGTCTTTGATCCACTTGGATTTAAGTTTTGTGCACGGTGACAGATATGGATCTATTTGCAGTCTTCTACACATTGACATCCAGTTATGCAAGCACCATTTGTTGAAGATGCTTTCTTTTTTTCCATTGTACATTTTTGGCTTCTTTGTCAAAAATTATATGTTCATAGGTGTGCGGGTTAATGTCAGGGTCTTCAATTCGATTCCATTGGTCCACATGTCGGTTTTTATGCCAGTACAAGCTGTTTTTATTACAGTAGCTCTATAGTAGAGCTTGAGGTCGGTGATTGTGATGCCTCCAGAGGTTGTTTTATCTTTTTAATGAAAAACATAGGAGAATTCCAAGAACTGGTCAATTCTTCAATATGTTGAGCATTTAGCTGCTTCTGTACAAGCTGTTCTAATGCCTGTAATTTTTCTGATATCAAAGGCCAATGCTCCACCCAGGCAAGTTTGTAAGTCAACTATTTTAAAGAAAGGACTGCTGATATCTTCAAAAGATCAGCAGCTGTTGTACCCTGCTTATGTACAACTTAAACAGTCAGTGACTGTTCTTGATAATACATTTTAATAATTTTTAGAAGCATATGTTAGTTTACAGTTGGTTTCTGAAATTGGAGGAATTTTACTCTGGCTTTTCCATTGCTGTAACAAATCAAGTTCCCATAAATTCATTGCCATGTTAGCCACAAATGGTTTTAATTTTCCTATCTGTCCTTCTAGCCCTATACACTCATCTTGTACTTAGTTTTACCTGAGAAGTTCCAATCCCTAGGAGCTGAACATTTACCTCCCAAGGAGCAATTTGATGCCAAGATTTTGGTGCAATTATGGTTACATCTGCCCTTGTGCCTACCAAACCCTCAATTACAATGCCATCTATTTGTATTTTTAATGTTGGTCAGTGATCATCTATAGAAGAATGCCAAAATTACTTGTTTAATAGTTAGGGTTAGGGCCCTTTCTAAGACCTATCCTACCATTTCCTATCTCTCTATCTGTCCTCAGTCCTCCAGAACTCCTATGGTTAATTTTGGTCAGCTAGTAGTTAGCTCCACCCTCTGATTCAAAGCAAATTTTATTGGCAGTCTGGAGAGCACCAAAATGTGACCAAAATATCATACCACAATGACTGATATAATTCAACATGTGGATAAGAAGAAATCTGGAACCTTTAATATCATGTATAAAAGGTGTACACTAAATTAATTTAACATCTAAACACAAAGGCACAACCATTAGTTAATGGAATAAAATATTGGAAAAATTTCTTTTCAACAACTAAAATTGGAAAAAATCTTACATTTTAAATGTGCAAACCTTTCTGAGAGGCTAATTCAATTGTAACAAATGATTTTTGTTTATTGAAGAAAATCACAAAGTTAATAAATCCACAACTGTAAATCAAGAAGAAGCAGCCAGCTCCCAACAGTCAATTTTTGAAGAAGAAAATCTCAAAAACTAACAAGTTATGAAGCATTGCTCAGAGTCACCAGCAATCAGGTAAAGCAAATGACAAGTAGGTCCCAGGAAACGTGTGTACATCTATAGTTGATAAAATGCAACTGTGGTGGGGGTGGAGTAGATTAGCAGAGATATGGGAACACAGTGGCCACCATCATGTCCCCAGGCAGGCTACCCTGGAGGGAAAGGTATAATTACCTGTACATATATCCGGCACTCTTTCTCCAGGGTACACAGCACAAGAAATGATCACACAGGTTCATCAGGGGACATTCTAGAGCACTTTCCCCTGGTGTTTCTTTTATAAAGAAATGGAGCAGAGTAAAGAGAAAAAGCACTAACTTGAGGTAAGGAGGAAGGACTGAAGAAAATATAGTCTTGATATCCCTCAATAACTTGTTAGTAAAAGCAAGTTCTTATATACCTTAGTAGACCATAAAGTATCAAACAAAAGCTCAAAGAAATTACCTTGAGTTCTTACAGTATTGTCAATGGGTCAGTCTTAACACTGCATTAGATGAAGAAAAACACAGAATAGATTATGGTTACATAGATTCAGGACACATGCATATAAAAATGATATGTGTTTTGATAGAACACAAGACAAAAAAGTGAGGGACATAGACAAAATGGCTTCTCTTTCACCCCCACTTTTCCCATACGCCCTACACAACTACACTTCTTGTGCCAGCAATTCTGAACTGCTTTCATTCTCAGACTCAGCTCTACTGCCTGCCTATGTAATACTGTCCCTGCACAGTCCCTACCATCTAGGTCACTGAGAGATGGGCATACCGAATCTTACTTGTTTTGAAATCATCAAAGTGTCCAACTTGTTTGGTGGATAGGTTATTATCTCAGCAGACAGTGTTGACATCAAACTCAAGAGGGCACCCTCAGCAGGTCTATCCTATGTCATCCTCATAACCACCCTTCTCCCAGCTTCTTGTGTTACGGTTACTGGCTATTGAACACATTCTGTGGGGTAAAGTTGTTCAGGAATACATACTTAGGATAAACACTATGGCCATAGAGGTCTCACATGCTGTCTTTCATTTAAACCCCTTCCTGTTTCCTCTTAATGTCACTTATTCCAACTGTATCCAGTGTCCCTGGTTCAGAACCTCTCAGATTGGCTGCCTTCAGAGATGAACATCAACTCTATATCAGGGCATAAGAAGAGGTATCATTTAAGGAACAGAACTAGACAACCCCAGGCTTCTTGCCCACACCTTTGACAAATCTTCCTTTTCTAAGGTTTACCCTGAGTCTGTTCAGAAGTTCCAGAATCCAGAACATTCTGAGAAGCTTCATGATAGTTTTGTTCTCTATCCTCTGCCATCTTACATATCAGCATCCTTGGGGTTTCTAAAGCCAGCTGGAACAGCTGTCTGACTCCTCCAGCTTCTAATCTTGTCATTTCTTAGCTCTTGTTTAGAGATTCTATGCCATACTCTGCTAAGGCTAAATTCAATTTCACTTTGTTGATATGTAAGTAGAAACTGGGTATGTTTCACATACCGTCTTTTACCAAAGTTACCCACTTTCACACAGCTTCAGTCATATTGTTAGCTGAAGGAAACACTGGGGCCTTAGAAAGGCTAGTCTGCACTTGTTTAGACACACAGAGCTTCAAACTTCAGAGAACACCTCAATCCCTCTCAAGCGTTCTTTCCTCTCTTCCCCAGACTGTAGCCAAGCTCCCTCCAGTATTCATTGAGATTATGTTCCTGTGCACCATAAAAAGTATACCAAGGAAACACATAAAAAGAAGAGTGGCTGGGGAAGGTGGGTCATTGGGAGAATGCTGAAATAGTTTAGTCCCCTCTTCCTGAGTCAGTGGCTCTCAGTATGACCTCTCTGAAAGACTACCATTATCACTGACTAGGGACTTAGAAAACACTGCTTCTTGAGCCCCATCCTAGGCATACAGGGCCAGAAATTCAAGGGTAAGAGACAGGGTTCTACCAAGGAGACCCTAATGCATACCAAAGACCACAAGCAACTTTCTTGGAATCATACCCCAGAAGGAGTAATTCTTAACTAGAGACATATTCTATGATTATGAATTGTTGCCCAACCCTCCTAGTAATTAAGTGTTTCCATTTACAAAAAGCAACAGCTGACTGCATATTGTCTTGTATTTAAAATGGCTCCTCTCTGCCCCTTCTCCCTGGCATTAGGGGTTGTACCTAGGACCTAGTGTATACTAGGTAAGTTCCCTACCACTGTTATTTATCCCCAGCCCATTTATTTGCTTTCTGTAACCCAGACTTGAGGGTCTGTTCCACCAACCAGAGCCAGAGCTACAATGTCATTTTTATTCAACCCCATGCTGCCCAGTTATATTCTTAGAAACAGCTCTGTGCTTAACATACGGCCCATGGCCTTCCAAAGAGCTTTGATCTCACAAGTTTATTTTTTTCACCAAGTGGTAGTTAGCAACATAGATGGTAAATGTCCTCTGTTTTAATTCACACAAGCCAAAGTAAACAGAGAGAGGTGAACCTGAAGGACATTTTCCACATCACCAAATGTGTTACTATGATTCAGAGAAGTTTCCTAAAGATTCAGCAAAAAAGTTGGAAAGTCATAAGTCATTATACTCTGTTCACAGAGGCCTCTTCTCCCCCTCATCTGATTTGTGCCCCATGCCATCAGGACTCCACTAAACCAAAGATCCAATATGGTGAGATCTTAAAACTAGGTCCAATTTTAGGGTCTCCTCTGTGCAGAGCAATGCACAAAGTTGTTCCCTGTGTTCTCTCAATATACTCTACTTATGACACTCTTGACTTTATACTCCTGTTAAATATAAAGAGGGTAGAGCCTATGGAGTTTCAATAGTTTGACCAAAGCCATGTTAATCAATCAAACTTGTTCAGTTCAAATGTATCTGCTTCCAACAGTCAGAAGCTTAACTATCTACTATGCTGGTTTTATTAACACAAAGAACTGTTTCAAGTAAACTGTTTTTCTGTTCAGAGAGCACCATGTCTCTTCAAATAGTATTAAGAATTGTACTCTGCTCATAACACATTCCAAAACTCTCCCATACCTAGAAACCTTGATTGCCTAACAAAATACCTCATTTTCTCTGAGACCCAGTTCAGGAGCACATTCTTTATGGAGCTGTCTGCCATTCCACATCTGTATCAGTCACTCATTATACTCCACTCTTGTTCTGTTTGTTTACTTGACTATCTCTTCTGTAATCCATGAACTCTAGAAAGGTTTCATTGGCTTGAGCACTTACATCACTGGTGCCTAGGACAGGACCAAATAGATCAAATGTATTTAGTAGTTTATTAACTCAGAAGATAAAGTAATTAATGAATGGGTTGACAAATGTATAGATGGATGGGTAGGATCAATGGATACATAAGTGGATGGATGGTAGGTGAGTGGGGTGGATGTATAGGTTGCTAGGTAAACGAATGGGTTGGAAGTATAGGTAAAAGGAAGGTTAGATGTATGGGTGAATGGATAGGATGAGTGGGTAGGTGGGTAGATGTGTGAGATGGATAACTTGGAGGAGGGAAAAATAAGTAAAGAAAGAAAGAAGCATGGAGGAAGGTGAAAAGAAAGGGATGGAAGAAGATAGTTTAATAAGTTTCAAAAATGGAAGCAAGACAAATACATGATCCTAGTATTCATAAATCAGATACCAATTCAGTAAATCTAAAGCCATTGAGCTGCAGTGGCACATTAAGTCCATTGTCTCTCACCATGGCAAGTCTTTGATAACTCATCCATATTTGTGTTTCCTACTTTCTCCTTTCCTTTTCCTTCTATTCTCTCTGTCTCTCTGTCTCTGTCTCTCTCTATCTCTCTCTCTATATATATGTGTGTGTGTGTGTGTATGTGTGTGTTTGTGTGTGTGCATGCATTATATATATATATATGTGTGTGTGTGTGCATTATATATATATATATATCTTTTTGTTTTAAATACCTATGCTATAGAACTAAGACCACACATGTAATATTTTCACTTTGTCATTAATGACTCAGATATAAATAATGTTTTTTTTCTTTCTTAATGTCAAAATCCAGTGGATGGAATATTTTTGTAATGTCTAAAAATAAAATCCAAAACATAAACACCTACAATTCTCTCCCTTGAATTTATAATGTACAGTAAATTGGGTTTTTTTTCCATTTTTTGTGAGTCAGCAACCATCAAGAGAAAAGGAGAAAACTTTCCAACATTGTTGAAAGGTAACAGTGAACATGATTTCAGCACCTACTAAGTGCAATCCGTCTCCCCACTCTTGTGTGTGTGTGTGTGTGTGTGTGTGTGTGTGTTTAAAGATAATCTTCTTATCTACACTTAGAAGGAGACAATGGAGATTCAAAGAGGCCGAGTAACTGTCTCAACACTACAAGCCAGTAAGGACAAAAGAGAATGATTTAAACACAGGACTCATGCTTTTGTCTGACACAAAATTAAAGAAACTCTATTGGTAGAAGGAAGAGAACAATCCCTAAGATCAGGGAGTACACTTTTCAGCAAGAACCCAAGACTAAATGCCAGGGTGTTGTAATCGTGGTATAGAACAGGCATGCCCACATTTCCTATGATTCAGCCCTGCCATGCTACTTGGCTCTTCACAAAATTAAACCATGTTTAAGAAGAGGAAACCATAATAGACTTACAATTTCTGTTTCATATAAAACATATGTGCAAGCCCATAGGATGACATAGATTTTTATCATGATTTCAAGTAACAGAAATGTTGAGTGTGAAAACCATGAATTACAAATTCCAGAAACAAAACTTTCTTTGCTGGTTCTGGAGGCTTCTCACATACTGTTTCACAACCTACACACTCTACGCCTCCACACCTAAGGTGTCTGCTTCTTCTTCCTCCCCCAGCCTAAGCCGTGAACCCAATGGCATGCCCAAGGGAGTGGAAGGCGGGGAGAGAAGAACCAGAGTGCAGAGCCCTTCTTTGCCCAGAGCACCTCAGAAAACTACAGACTGCTTCTCTGTGGTCTTCTCAAGCTGAGCTGCTGAGCCAGAGTAAGAAGAAAAGCAGACAGGATGTCAGCCCCACTTGTGTTCTGAGAATTACTGCTTGGCCACAGGTTTCTCTGGCTTGAATAGTATCAGTGGGCATGGTAGAAAGTGTAACAGTAGAAAGTGCAGCCAGTGCTGTTGGAGAAGCCATCTGAGTGAAAGCTGGAGTGGACTCAGACTTAGCCAAGAGCCTACTTGGCCAGTGTTCTACCTGTAGACCACACCCTAGTGAGTGAGAGCATCAGTAATCTTCATTCACATCTCATTTGGTCTCTACAGTATTTGCATCGTCAATTGTGGGAAGGCACTTGTCTTGGTAAATATGAGTTTCCCCCAAAGCCAATCCCATCCTCTGTTCTTCCAAGCCTCAAGCTGACAAAGTTTTAGTCTATACATACTTATAGTGACCTGTGAGTTGTGGGCTTAGGCAGGCCTGAGTTCTAGTGTTCCAAGCCTGCCAGTTGCCAGTTACATGAACTTCAGAAAGTAACCACATCTCTTCATGTTACCCTCTCCTTCAAATTCTCATCCACACCTCCATGTTCTGCTAGATGTATGCTAAATATTTCTACTTGCATGTTTCCTTATTGCCCCTAATGGAAGAGCAAAATCCTGCTTGTCTCCCATGCTCCTGAAACCCTTTGCATGGCTCGTCCTTTGTGCCCCTGGAACCAGCAGTTACTGAGAGCATCTGGAAGTCTCAATGCAGGACCACACCTTAGGTCCTATGGATTGCTCCTTCACAAACTCTCTGCTCACCAGTTTACACCATCATATTCCACTGCATGATACTCCTTGAAAATAGCCTTCATACCACAGACAAAAAAAAGGTCTTCTGTAGCAGGAATCTTAAAAGTTCTTATTAATAAAATCAAACCTGAGGCCAGTTATTAAGGTGAATGCTGGAAGATCAGAGAAGCAGAACAAGCCACAGCTACCTCACCTTGCCAGTTCCTCAGCTGATCCTTTTTCCTCAGATTGGAAGCCTCTGAGTCCTCATCCAAATGGGACTCAGCTGAACTGTGCTGCTCCACAGCCTAAAAGCTTAACCAGTCAAATGCTTCTGGTTTCTGGCCCTCACTCCTTATGTACCTTTCTGCTTTCTACCATCACTCCCTGGTATTAAAGGTGTGAGTCACCATGCTTGGCTGTATCCTTGAACAGATGGATTTCTGCCTCTGGAATGCTAGGATTAAAGGTGTGTGATACCACTGCCTTTCCTCTATGTTTAATATTGTGGCTGTTCTGTCTCTGACCCCAGGTAACTTTATTAGGGTGCACAATATTTCAGGGAACACAATACCACCACAGTCTTCCTGACTCCTTTTGGCCAAAACAAGCTACACTGTCACCTATACTGTTAAGGAGATACCATGCATGAACTTTTAATAGTTAATTCAAATACACTGTGCTGAGTCTGGTACCCATCATCATCCAAGTTTAGCTTTCTCTTCAAGCATCTTCTCCCAGACTACCTCTTGTCATATAATTTCATTTAATGCATATTTCTTTAATCAACACACAGTTGTGGCTCAGTTGTAGGGCATCTGCCTACAAGCACAAAACCCTAGGTTCAATCCCCACTTGCTCTCCCACTCACACCATGCAAAGTTATAGGATGCCCCTTTGAGTTGTTATGAAGGATGCAGTGGGTAAACAAATAGACACAGCATCTTGCTGGTGGAGGGAGGGGAGAGGAAATAGATTTTAGGCAAGGAAACTCATATAAATGAGCTTGTAGTTAAATATGACAGTTTTAACACCAGCATTTATCTTTTGTTCACCTGAGAAATTAAACCCCTCAAAAAGTTGTTTTAAGGTGTAAGTGAATGGTCATGTTTAATTAGATTATTGAAGACAAGATAAATAGATGTATGGATAGTGATTGATGGTAAAGGGAAGTTAATTTAAAAGGCCCAGAAGAATATACTGAACAAAATCATTCCATATGTCAAGGTTCCTAGAGATCCAGTGCCCCACAGAAGCAAGAAGCAAGACATGAGCCCAGGAAAGCTGAAGCCCATAGACTCCTTCTGTCTTCTGCCTTTGAACTCAGAAAGCCCAGCTGTCACTCATAAGCGGAAGGCAGAGGATCCAGAAACTCCAGCTCATCTGTCAGACACAGAGGACACAGGGCTGGAAATGACCATGCTGCTAAGGTGTTACCAGGAATCTCAGAACCTAAGGAGGTGTAGATGGAGACAGAAGAGTTAAGATCATGTACCAATAAAATCAGAATGGAAATCAGGCCTCTATCAGAAATGCTCCAAGTTATAAAATAGCTGGAGAAAGCCTTGAAAACTCCAGAGGAAATATGCTATCAAGAATCCTTCACTTATCTAAACTATCTACAAATATGGGAACATTTGGACATTTCAGATATTTTATCTCCTAGACACACCCTCATTTTCAGGAAGTTGCTAAAAAAAAAAAAACTGAACAAATTAGCAAAGCTAGAAAGGAGAAGATGGGGAGGGCGGTGCTAAGAGCCAAGGAGTCCAAAAGCAGGAGAGCAGAGAAGTCACAGGATGCCAGCCAGCGTGGCAGGATGCAAAAAGAAGGACAAACACAGTCAGAGCAACTGAGTGGAGGGCTCCAGAAAAGGCCTGTAGAAAAAAAGAAATAACAATAAAATTATTAAGACTAATTTTATGCTATCGTTTAATGTTGAGTAGGGAAACTCCAGTCTACAGGCCAGACTTTGCCCATTATTTGTAGAATGTATCTTTAAATAACATTTTATTGGGACATAGCCATGCTTATTTCTTTCTAGATTACAGTTCAATTACATACTAACCATGACCTTTTATCCTCCAAACAGTGAAATCAGTATAGCTGCAACAGACTCTCTGGACTAAAATAATCCTAGAAATATTTGCCAAATTGAGGTGGGATGGAAAGACAAAATCAAGGGGACCTTAAAAGGGAAAGGCATCTCTTACCCTGGAGTCTAGTTGAAGTCCCTTGTCAACTGGAAGTCAAGTATACTAGCACAGGTACCTAAATAGAAAGAATAGTCCTTTTATTTAAGGTATGTCCAAATAAGTGTATTAAAACAACAGTTATCCATGCTTAGGGTCTGAGCACATATGACCATCCAAAATGACCTTACTCTTTCTCACTTGTGAACTTGCAATTTTCTGGAAATTTCACAACCAAGATTATATACTTTATTTTTTAGTAAAAATGTGTTTTAATTCCTTGTGAGGCCGGGTTTTACCTTGTCAGCTGAAACCTATCCAGTAAGGAAGCACTCTATAATTTCATCTATGCTCTTTAGCAACTATTAAAAATGTAACTTCAGAAGCTTCCCAAATCCAACACATGGCTGTTACAGAGAAGCCCACACCCATGCTTTTGGGTATATGCCCTCCTTTTGCTCAATGCTTCCCTTTCTATAAAACCCATGCTTACATATGTGGGCTCTCATCTAGCTAAACTCCGACTCATTTAAAAATTATTTCTGCAAGAAAGTGAGGGCTCCTGGCTTGACCCAGGATAGAGAGCTCTTCCAGCAATTACTGGCAGCAGTGTGAAGCTGTGTCTTTGGACTCTAGCTACTTCTGTGGTCAGTATGATCCTTTACAAAAAAAAAAAAAAAAATGTAAGCCTCTTACTTAAAAGGAAAAGTGACATTAACTGATGAAATAAGATTTTTTGAAGATAAGAAACATGAAAACGCCATCTGTTTATAAAGAAGGAATTTTTGGCTTAAGAAGTAGCTCTACAAAAAAAATAGCCATAATATTCTACAAGGTTAATTTTATGGATAATATTTGTATTATCATCAAACCAAGAATACTGATTCTGATTTATCCAATATTTATGAAGTAAATATTTAGGGAAGAGGGAAAATGAAAACATATGTAAAAGGTCAGTTTTTTATGATTTCTAGCCACAAAATACAGCATATCAGAGTTAGAAGCTATTTATCCAGTGATCAGGACCAAGTAAGGTAGGAATTAGTACAAATTAGTATGGTTTCCATCATAAACATTTAACCATTTTAATTGTATATACTATTTGATATTATTGTATTATATTATTGTATATATTATTTGATAGAATGCCAATTAACTTTCAAAAATAAGGTCTCAAGAATAACAATATTCAATAGGTGGTATGAATTCACAAAACAAGCTTCTGTGAGAGAAAGAATAATGATAGCAGATGCATTAATTACTTTTCTGTTGCTGTGATAAAACACCATGACCAAAAGCAAAGTATAAAGGAAAGAGTTGATTTTGGTTTCTGGTTGCACAGGGGTAAAAGTCTATCATGGTAGGCAAAAATGGCAGTAAGTGGCAGCCATGGTGACCAGAACAGCAAGCTGAAAGCACACATCCTTAACAATGAGCATCAGCCAGAGAGAACAAACTGGAGTGGCACAAGGCTCTCAACTCTCACTCACTTTCTCTAATAAGGCCACATCTCCTAAAGCTCCTGGCATCTTGTGACTTCACTGCTTTCCTAAACAACACCACCAGCTATGGAGCAAGTTTCGAATATTAGTCTGTTGGTGACACTTCTCTTTCAAACCACCACAGCAGAAGAACTACATACGCACTTCCACCTTCAGAGAAGATGGCTCTAAGAAAATGAGACTTCAATGAGAACTAGAAGATTAGCCAGCCTTGTTGAGGAAGGAACCATCCAAGTAAAGGTATATTGATATAGATAGATAGATAGATAGATAGATAGATAGATAGATAGATAGATAGATGCTTACAAGACAGAGAACAGTATTTAGAGCCTCTTCCTTTCATTGGGTCTTAGTTTATTTTCCTGATGCTATCAAAGTGTATCCTAGTTAATGCAACTTAAGGGAGAAAGAGTTTGTTTTGGCTCACAGTTTGAGGGCACAGCTCTTTAGGGCAAGGAAGTCTCGGAAGCAGGAGTTTGAGGCAGCAAGTCACATTGCACCTCCAGCCAGAAAGCAGAGAACAATACTTGCCTGTGCACAGCTGGCTTTCTTCTTTGTAGGCAGTCCAGGACCAAAGCCCAGGGGACAGTGCCACCCACTTTAATGATGAGTCTTCTACCTCAGTTAACCTAATCAAGATAGTCCCTCACAGGCATGTCCAGAGGTTTGTTTCCTAGGTAATTCTAGATACTGTCAAGTTGATAATATCAACCATACCATGGCATTTTTAAATATAAATAGATTCAAATACACAACCTAACAAGAGAAGCTACCAGCCCATAGAAACACAGCTAGTCCATCTCTCTTTCCTTTAAGATAACATGTCAAACTCAACCACAGCTGGTGAAGGATCCTCCCCATGTCCCTGCTGACTCTGAAAGTGGCCAGTTGCTCCTATGGAGTGTCTTATTTCATTTAAGAGTGGCAGATCCCTTTGGAGCCACTTTCTCAAGTAAATTTCAACTGTGCTGCTACGGGGCCTGTTCCTGCCTTTTAACCCATTGGAATTTTGCATACCAGATTCCCTATAACCTCTCCTAGGTTCCTACTGGCCTTAGTCTGAGCAAACAAAAGTCTACCATCACTTCATCGGCTCTCTAAATGTCATATTCTGTTCTCAACCCCTTCTTCAATCCACTTCAGACTTGGATATCTTAAGAAGGAACCAAATGATGTTCTACCCCTAACTCCATGAGAAAACTAGAGCTAAGAGAAAGAAGTTATTTTCCCAGTCAACACCACACAGCAAGCAAATGGCAAAATCAAGATCCCAATTCAAGGATTTGGAATGTGGAGTGTCTCTTCCAGAAGGCAAAAAAGAAGCAGGAGTGTGTGGTATAGCTACTGAAGCTTGATAGTGAAATCCCAACAGGCAGTTCTCTTCCTTACTCTCTGCCATAGAGAGAGGCTCTTTGATCCATTAAAGAAACAGAAAGTAATATTTGAGAAATTGTGTTCTAATTACATTTACAATCCATGTCCTTGGGTTAAAGCGTGCCCAGATGTAATTATTTTTGTAAAATAGCACTTTATTGATTCTTGTTTCCTACAAAAGTAGCAGGAAGCACCTACATCATCACCATTGGCTTTTTCTTGTAAAAGTATTAAAGATTAATTAGAAAGTCTTTTTTATTTTTCTGGGATTAGAGAACACTGGATTCATAATGTGCCCAACCCATTAATGTAAGCAGTGCTCCTCAGTTGTTTGGGTCTGAAAATTCTTTTTAAAAACAAAGAATCCAATTGTTTGTGTATTTATGACTTTGGCTATGTCATACTAAGAAACTTTTAAAATTTTTGTAAACTGTTTTCAACATAGCAATAGTGATCCCATTACATATTAAGATAAATGTATCATAATTGAAAAAAAAACAATTTCTAAAATTACTAAGAAGAGTAGCATTGGTTTTACAACTATGCAAATCTGAGCTGATGTCTGGTAATATAAGACAGTGGGATTCTCATATTTTGTGCCTTCATTCAGGCCATTGCATACATTACGTATCACCAAACCTCTGACAACTCCTTTTATACCCATAAGAAAGTGAGATGGAAAAAAAGCCCAGAACAGGTAGGTATTGCCATGAAAATGGTTTGACCTCACTGACCCCATGAAAGGATTTTAGTGGTTGCTATGGTTTAGATGTGAGCATTCCCCATAGGCTCATGTCTTTGAACATTTGGCCTCCAGCTGGTGTTTCTGGAACATTGTAGATGCTTGAAAAGTGGAGCCCAGCAGAAGAGATGAGCCGTTGCATGTCAGGCCTTAAGGTTTATGCCCACCCTAACTTCCATCCCTCCTACTTCCTGCTTCCTAAGATGTGAGAAGGTGAAGAGTCCCAGCTTGAAGCTGCTGCCACAAACGGACTGCCTGATGCCATTCCTTCCCCTTAGTGTATCTCCTCAAACCATGAGCCAAAGCAAACCCTCCTTCCTTCCCTTAAGTTGCTTTTGTAAGATGTTTGTTCACAGTATGGAGGAACACAATTAATACAGGGATTCCTGAGCCACATGCTGAGACCCATGGGCTTGATCACAATAATACAGCAAGATTCACTTACTCAAACATTTTATTTTAATATTCATTATGAGGATGTTACTTGGGTCCATCATACCTCCAATTATCTCAGTTCCACTGCATCTGAATGAATGTGAACATGTATGTGGCAGGCAGAGGTCAACATGGGATCCATTCATCTGTCACTCTCCACCTTATTTTCCAAGACAAGGTTTCGTGGTGAACCCAGGGCTCACTGATCCAGTCATACTGTCTGCCTAGCAAGCCATAGGGATCTTCCTATTTCTACCTCCCCAGAGCATAAATATCAGCTTGCTTTTATGTATTTGTTTGCTTATTTACTTGTTTTTGTTTATTTTATGTGGGTTCTCGTGATTGACCTCTGATCTTCCTGTTTATGAAGAAAGCACTTCACCAACTGAGATATTTTCCTGGCTGCTCTTCCAGAGGACCCGGGTTCAATTCTCAGCACACACATGGTGGCTCACAACCATTTATAACTCCAGTATCAGGGTATCTGATGTCCTCTTCTGGCCACTGTAGTACACAGACAAGTATGTAGGTAGATCACCTGTACATATAAAATAAAAATGAAAGTTAAAACAAAAATTAATATCACAGACAGGCTGGTTTTTTTCTTTATTATTATGTGTTTTAAATTTTATACATCAGCCATGGGTTCCCCTGTCCTCCCCACTCCCGCCCCCCCCCCCACCTTCCCCCCAGCCCCTCCCCTCCATTCCCATGTCCTCCAGGATCAAGGCACCCCTGGGGATTCATTTAAACCTGGTGGATTCAGTACAGGCAGGTCCTGTCACCTCCTTCCAGACTGAGCAAAGTGTCCCTGTGTAAGCCCAAGGTTTCAAACAGCCAGCTCATGCACTAAGGACAGATCCTGGTCCCACAGACTGGGTTCCTCCTAGCAGATCAAACTATTCAATTGTCTCACTTATCCAGAGGGCCTGATCCAGCTGGGGGCTCCACAGCCATTGGTTCATAATTCATGTGCTTCCATTCGTTTGACTATTTGTCCCTGTGCTTTTTGCAATCTTGGATTCAACAATTCACGCTCTTGCAGACCCTCCTCTTTCTCAACAATTGGACTCCTGGAGCTCCACCTGGGGCCTGGCTGAGGATCTCTGCATCCACTTCCATCAGTTATTGGATGAGAGTTCCAGCACGACAGTTAGGGTGTTTGGCCATCTGATCACCAGACTAGGTCAGATCAGGCTTTCTCTCAACCATTGCCAGCAGTCTACAGAGGATGTATCATTGTGGATTTTGGGGGACCTCTCCAGCACTCTGCCTATTCCTGTTCTCATGTGGTCTTCATTTATCATGATAAATGAAGACAGGCTGTTTTTTAAAAGATAAATTTGGGCAAGAGAACTGTACAATTTACCCTCAATCTTCACCAACTCCATGTTTCCAGAATTTTTTTTCTCACCAAAAAGTATATGGGTAAACTTCAAAATCAATATCTCATGGTGTATCGTGGCTGATACACAGCCCTATCAGATACTAAGGAAGGACATCTTTGTGTTGTTTTTCAAACTCCTTATACTAAAGTTGTATTTAGAAATTAGTTCTCTAACTAGTAGGTTTCCCTGCAGGTGGAAGGTACTTTTTCTCAGTGTGGTATTCTCATCTTGCTTCCTCTGTGTTTGGCTGACAACTCCTGACTCCACCCTTCCTCTTTCCAGCATTCTCAGGTTGGCTTTCCTGCCTAACTTCTTGCCCGGCTACCAGCCTTTCAGCTTTTCATTAACCAATGAGAGCAACACATATTCACAGCATACAGTAGGCTATCCCATGTCATACTCCTAAGGCTTTGTCACATATCCTTAGTTGTGATCAATTCTCCCACAATTGTTTCCTCTCCCAAATTCCCCTACCTCATCCCTACTCAACCCTTTAACCCCAGGGTCCTCTCCTTCTCTCTTTCCACATGGGTTCTACTGTCTTTAAGTTGGATTGCTAGACATATGGCTTTTCAAATGCCCCTTTCCTTGAGCCAACCCTCCCTTCACCCAACCCCTGGCTTGTCCCACACCCCCATACTCTTTTCTATTTAAGCTTTTCCCAGTACTCTACCATGCTACATTCATTTTACTTATGACCATCTATCTAGTTTCCCTTAGTATGCCCCCCACCCCACAAAGACCTCTTTCTACTTTCCTGACTTCCATTTGTGATCCTAACACTAGAAGCCAGAAACTAGAATTCACATATGAGAGAGAACATATGGCAGGTATGTGTCTTTCTTGGCCTGAGTTACCTTATTCAATACTTTTCTTCCAGTTCTGTTCATTTACTTGCACATTGCATAATTTCATTTTTCTTTGCATCTGCGTACTATCCCATTGTGCATTTGTGTCAAATTTTCTTGTCCTTTAGAATTCTCACCTCATTTATCTGCTGATGAACATATAGGCTGATTCCATTTTCAGGATATTGTGAGTAGAGCAGCAATGAGCATGGATGTACGTGTCTCTACCATAGGCTGCAAATTTCACCAGATGTATTCCCAGGAATAGTATAGCTGGGTCAAACTGCAGTTCTATTTCTATGTTTTCAAGGACAAAAGGGTAGCCATCCTGTCTGATTTCCTAACTACATTAGTTTATACTCCCACCAAGAGGGAATAAGTGTTCCCCTTTCAGTACACCCATACCAACATTAGATGTTACTTGTATTCCCAATAATAGCTCTTCTGACTGGGGTGGGAGAAATCTTAAAGAACTTTTAATTTGCATTTCCCTGATGGCTAAGTAGAGGTAACAACTACTTTTATTAAAGTGAAAGGATGAAGAATTAACACACAAAATTCAGTAGCATTTTTATATATAAATGATAGACTGAAAAAGAAATAAAAGGAACTGGTGATATATTGTGTACCCTAATAAACTTGCATGAGTATCAGATGACAGAGCCAGCCACTAGATTAGACATAGAGGTCAGGCAGTGATGACACACATCCTTAATCCTATCACTCAGGAAGCAGAGATCCATCTGGATGTCTGTGAGTTCAAGGCCACACTGGAAACAGAGCCAGGCAGTGGTGGCTCACACTTTAATCCCAGTACTGAAAAGCACACATGCTTTTTATCCCAAGAAGTGAGGTCTGGGCAGAGAAAGGTATATAAGGAGTGAGGAAACGGGAACTCAATCTCTTTAGGCTGAGGATTTCATACAGGTAATACCTGGTAGTTGGCTGTTCTGAAGACAGAAGGACATTTCATGCTTATGAATTGGGAGAATTAATGTGGAAATGACCATTCTACCAAAAGCAAACCACAGATTCAACCCAATGCCAATCAAAATCCTAATGTCATCCTTTACAGACATAAAAAACAAAAATTTATATGGAGGCACAAAAGACCAAGACTAGCTTAACTAATCCTGAACAACAACAAAAATACTGCAAGGGATATCACCATACCTGATTTCAAATCATAGTATAGACTGCACTAATACAAACAGCATGAAAATGAGATGGAACAGGCACTCAAACCAATGGTATAGAACTTAGGACTCAGATGTAAATCCACACAATTACAATGACCAGATTTTTTACCAAGAAACCAAAAATACACACTGGAAAAAGAATATTTTCAACAAGTTGTACTGGGAAAGTGGGATTTTAAAATGCAGAAAAATACAATTAGATCTTTATCTCTCATTCTACATAAAACTCAACTTCAAATGGATCAAGAGCCTCAAATTATATCTTATACCCTGAAACTGTCAGATGAGAAAGAAATGGGCATGATTCAACTTATAGGCACAGTTAAGAACTTCATGAATAAGACTCTGTTAGCACAGGAAATAAAACCAGCAATCAACAAATGGCATCATGAGAAGCTAAAAATAACCAGTACAAAGGAAGCTATGAAGTGAACGAATGAACAGAAAGGGAGAAAGTCTTTGTCAAGTATTCATCTGAGAGAGAATTTATGTCAATAATATACAAAGACTTCAAAAAATTAAACCTTAAGAAAAGTAACCTCTATATAGGAGATGGAGACATGGCGATAGATTTATTAGTAAGTATTTGAAGGAGGGATGATGTGGAAGCAAGGTACAGGCTTCAGAAAGTGAAGAGTTTAGGAATGATTTGGGGTCTGGCTTAAAAAATAGAGAAGGAAAAATCAACCCTAATTTAGACTTCTTTTATCCTTGCTAAATATCCCCATCATGCATCACTTTAAACACCAGATGTGTAAAGGTTTTGCCACACACCAAGCAAGCCATTCTGCAATAGAGGACTTTAGTTGGGTGTCTCTTGAATTCAATTCAATTATGAAACTACACAAAGGAATTTAGCATCGGTTCCCCCAGGTTGAGGCTCAGTCTCCATGGTTGACCCCTCCTCCCAGTTTAAGATGTCAGCAGAGGCCCAAGTTGGCACACTGTGCCTCCTAAACTACATTTTTTAACTTTTTATTGATTCCTTGCAGATTTCACATCATGCACCCTGATCCCACTCATCTCCCCATCCCCTCCCCTCTGCCCTCTGCCCTTGCAATCTCTCCCTCAAAACAAAATTCAGAAGTAAACCACCCTCCAAGAAAACGAAACAAAACAAACAAATAACTCTCAGCATGAAAGCTGTAGTGTGGCCTAGTGAGTTGCAGGAGGCTATGGGAGTATACTACAGGTGACAACTAGTATTTAACAGGTCGACCCATCAGATGAATAACTCTCTGTTGGGGAGCACTACTAGGAAAAGTCCATGGGGTCACTGGCTGTGGAAACTGGTTGTTTTCTGTCTGTAACTTTCTCATGTGCCACCACTTACCTCCCTCCCAAAAAAAAAAAAAAAAAATCAAACAGCTGTGGGGTTCTTTCCACAGTCTGTTGGTAGTGAGTGTGTTTTACATCTTTGGGGACACTTATATGTTCAGGAAGATGATTTCTGCTTAAGCTGTATGATTCTGATGAATAGAAATAATACCAGAATGTTTTTCTTTACTGACTCAGCAGAGTAACAGTATTCTCAGTCATAAAGATTGCTAATTTTAGATTTCAGAACAAATTCAAAATAGACTAAGCTGCCCTTGCAAAAAATACACAAAAACTAGTTCCCAGGTGTTTATTGCTAAATCAAGGTCAGGATGTTTACATTGGGACATAACCCCTTACAGTAATTAACTTCACGTACTCCTAGGCTCAAGGTTCAGCCAACTAATTGTTTATTACTAGTCCTGAATTTCATTGTCATTTTCTGTCTGGGGACGCTAAGTACTCAGGCTACGGGTTTGGCCAAGTGTTACTCACTGCTCAGTCAATGTGACCTTCTTAGCCTGAGAGAAACTGTGTGATTCCTTACATGTATCAGTTTGGCTCTGGCTCTGATTGCTTATTCAAGAAAAGCTTTGTGACCTTGAAAATGTAAGTCATAATTGTACAAAGTTTGGCTGTGAGGGGGAGTGTGCAAAGCTATGTAGAGGAGCTGTGCAAGGGAGCTGGGCAGTAAGTGGCAGGGTGAGCAGTAGAGTGTGTGAGTGAGGTATGTGAGTGTGTGTGTGCAGAAGGAGCTGAGGAGAGAACATGAGTAGCTAGGCAGGAGAGAGGGCAAGAAAGATTTTCAGAGAGAATTTTTTTTCTAGATGAAGTAAAAGAGAAAGTTACCATCAGAAAGTGTGTGTGTTTCTTCATTTTTCCCCTCAGGTAGAAAACATCTATCCCTCACCACATTCTTGGATTTTTTTGTTTGTTTGGTTGGTTGGTTGGTTGGTTTTTTTTTGTGTGTGTACATACTGTGGAAGTGGCCTGGGAGCAGGCTCTCCAAAGGCCACCAATAGTGAGTCACACAGTATATCCTTTAATCCATACATCTTTAATTGTAAGTTTTCATTGCAACGAGCAATGGTCTGGTTCGAGGCCTCTGGCTCCTGCTAAACTATTGATACTGGGCCCTCACTGGGATTGCTCTTGATATCCTATTGCCTTGTATCATGGAGATCCTGTAGATATGGATCTGCAGGTCTGGCCCCTCACACATTCCAGCAGTTCATAGATAAGGTAGATGTTGGGGTGGGCTACCTCATAGTCTTGGTTCTGGGCCTGGGCCTGGGTGGTAGCTGGGTAGTCAGCCCATCAGCTTTCCCTAATCATCATCACTGGAATGAACTCTCCAGCACTGCCCCAACTAGCTCACCCAATGTAGGAAGCTAAACTATTATTTTAATGCCAGGTAATCAATCCACTTACCCAGAAAGTGTTCACAAGAGCTTTCCTTTTTCTACATGGCCTGAGTGTGGGGGTTTTTCTCTCTCTCTCTTCATTCTCTTTTCCTTATATAAATCTTCCTTGGGCCCTCCCTTGGTCAAAAAATATTTATCTCTTATACACAACCAAATAGTATGCTGATAATTCACCAAATTTCTCATGATAACTCACTGACATCACTCACACAAGTAAAAGTGTGTGCTAAAAATTCACAGGGGACATAGGTTATAGAACAGACAATATTTTCATCTCCCAAAATCAGACTAAAAGATTAGCAGCCGTGGTTAACTCACCTTTGTTCTTAAGAGATTTCTATTTTATTTCATTGAAGACTCCTGACTTTATTCATAAAAAAAGTCATCACACTCAGAAGTTGGCATGAAGGATTGGTAGTAATGATAGCACATTTTAGACCACAGCCAGCATTTCAAAGATAAAACAATGCCTGCTGCTAATAAAAGCACAGGAGAGATAACTGAATCTCTCCAGTGGTTTTCTGATAACCGACCCACACTTTTCTCCTGGGAATCTATCCAGCCCTGTCCTGTTAGATATTTCTATGTGGAGCTCAAAAATGTTCCAGGGGCGGGGAGAAGGAGGGGTACTGGAGAGATGACTCAGTGGCTAAGAGCACTTGCTGCTCTTCCAGAGCATCTGGGTTCAATTCTCATTGCCTATATCAGGTGGATCATAAGCTTCTATAACTCCAGCTCCAGGGGATCTGATGCCTCTGGCATCATGTGCACATGTCCAGATGCAGGCACACATCCTACACATAATTGAAAATAATAAAATTAAAACTTTAAACAGAGTGGCACACCTTGCACCAGAGACTAGCCCAACAGAGACCATTACTGAAAATCACAACTGATCAAAATGCAGAGAACAAGTGCCCATGTGGTGCCCAGTGTTGTAGAATATTATTTGAAGGTGGGTTACTTTTGTTTATGTTGCATTTGTTTAACTCTGTGAAGCTGTGTTACTGTGCCTGTCCAAAACACGTGATGGTCTAATAAGGAGTTGAACAGCCAATAGTGAGGCAACAGAGAGAAATAGACAGAGCTGGAAGGCAGAAATAATTAACTTAAGGGGAAATCTGGAAGGAAGAGAGAAGAAATAACCAGAGAAAGAGGAGGACTCCAGAGGCCAGCCACCCAGCTACACAGCAAGCCACAGAGTAAGAGTAAGATTTACAGAAGTAAGAGAAAAGCCCAGAGGCAAAAGGTAGATGGGATCATTTAAAGTTAAGAAAAGCTAGCTAGAAACTAAGCCAAGCTAAGACTGGTATTCATCATTAAGGATAAGCTTCTGTTTGTGATTTATCTGGGAGCTGGGTGGTGGCCCCCCCAAAAAGAGTAAAAGACAAACAACAACGAACAGCCCAGCCTCAACTGATCCACCTTCAACGCAACTCCTGCACCCAAGGTTCAGGGAACATTGAGAAAGAGAGGGCAGATTGTAAGATCCAGAGGAACAGAATGTCTGCTATGAGATTTCGTTTCCTAGAAATGTCAGAGAAGTATCCATGAAGTTGCAGCAACATGGCTGCCCAAACAAGGATAACACCAACAGACATGCTAACACGAAAGGGGGGAATCTCATGGGCCCAACCCTACAGGAGGAATTACAGACAAGTAAGGAATACTGAGAGCAAGAGAAAATAGCCTTTCTCAACCCTCAATTCAGCACCAAGTGGTCAGCCCTGAAATACGCACAGGCAAAATGGGGATGTGTAAAAGGAATTGGAGAGAGAAGGGATAAAATATAATCACATTTCAATTTCAAAACACAAATGACATTTCAAAATTAGTATTTAAAAACAGAACTAGGCATGTTTGCATGCACCTTTAATTTCAGCACTCAGGAGGCAAAGGCAGGTGAATATCTATGAGCTACAGGCCAAGCCTAGTCTGCATAGTAAGTTCCAGGCCAACCATGGCTACTAAATGAGACCACATCTCTAAATAAATACTTACATATACATTCATACATACATACATACATGAAAATAAAAACCAACAAATATAAATGTTCTATGGATCTGTTGAAATTGCTTATAGGTAAAGATACTTGCTGCAATGACTGATGGCCTGAGTTCAGTCCCTGAGATCCATATGATAGAAGGAAAACACCTACTCCTACAAGTTATCCTCTGACCTACACACATGCCGTAGCATACAAATGTACACATGGAAAAACACACATGTGAACACACACATCATAAATAAATAAATTCTGCCATATCCCATGTCCTCCCTCACCCAGGTCATACATCCTGTACACTGACTGAGTCTAACATGTACACCTGACCCTAGCCCATCCACACCTTATGCAACCTCCAGTCACATCCAGGTTGCACATCCTGTGCTCCAATCCGGTCTGGTGAGTCTACCTAATCCTAGTACCCCTGTCCCCTCCTCAAGCTCCAAACCTAGCCCAGGTGGCACATCTCGTGCACTGGTCCAGCCTAGTGAGTCCTGCCTGTGCTGTTCCCCAACATCTTGCCTTAGCCCAGGAAACACATCCTGCCAGCTGGTCAAGTCTGGTGATCCCTTGAATCCTAGATGGCTTGTACCATATCTACCCTCCAAGCCGAGCCTAGGACACACATGTGTGATGTGTGCCCAGGCTGATGAGTCCCTGGCAGCTTACCTGCCTGTGCCATCTCCAGTCCTCGAGCTTAGCCTCCTTCCTACAACCTGTGGACTAGTCTCATTTGATTAGTGCCTATTTTAGTTAATCTTCTATTGCTGTGATAAAATACCATGTCCAAGACAACTTATAAAAGACAGCACTTAATTTAAGTTTAGAGTATCAGAGGGTTAGAGTCCATATTGGTAGAGCTGAGAGGGTACAACTTGATTCAAAAGTTGAAGGAAGAAAAAGAGAGGCACTAGGAATAACACAAGTCTTTGGAAACCCAAAAGTCTGCCCCCAGTAGCACACCTCCTCCAACAAGGCCACACCTCCTAATTCTTCCCAAACAGTTCCACTAACTGGGGACCAAGTGTTCAAACATATGAACCTATGGGGATTGTTTTCATCCAAACCACAGCGGTGTCCATGACTCTGAACCCACCACACCATCCTCACACTCCCAGACAGTTTGAATAGCACAGCTTGCGTACCAGCCCAAGCAGATCTAGCCACTTATCCTACTCACATTCTTTTCTTACTTACTGCTGAATTGAAATCACCCCACCCTTCAAAATCCAAGCTCTACACTGAGTATCTGAAGGATCCACCTACCAACTCGTAAATCAAACTCGGGCAACTGTAAAAGCAGAACGAAATTTCCATTCAACAGAGGCAAACTAGAGTTTCCTTCAGAAACACAGCCAATGAAATAAATCCACATGCCTAAGTATCATCACAAAACACAAACAGTATTAAAGGCCAAGACATCATATGCCACTCCCAATCCACCGGTGCTGTAGAAATGTTCTCCAATGAAATTTAACTAGATGAACACCAGGACACAGAACTTAAAAGAACAACCACGCTGGGCGGTGGTGGCACACGCCTTTAATCCCAGCACTCGGGAGGCAGAGGCAGGCGGGTCTCTGTGAGTTTGAGGCCAGCCTGGTCTCCAGAGTGAGTTCCAGGAAAGGTGCAAAGTTACACAGAGAAACCCTGTCTCGAAAAAACAAAAAACAACAACAACCACAAAAAAAACCAAAAGACAAAAACACAAACAAAAAAGAATGACCACAACTTCATCACAGAATTCAAGGAGTTTATGGAAATAGGAAAAAAAAACATAATGAACTTAAAGTTAATAGCAGTAAATGCATGTTCTTTCTTCTTTGTGGCTCATAGTTCTAAATCTTTAGAAGTTAATATATAAGCTGGGATAACCCATACAAACAAGAGAAGTAAAAGGGATGGGGAAGGGAGCAAGAAGGAACTCTACACAAGGAGGCAGTAGGGCCTAGGGGATGTGAAGGGAGAAAAGGAGAAAACCATGGGGACTTCATCTTGGGAAATAGGAGGGGAAGTAATACTGAGGGAGAGGAAGGGAGGAAGAGGGAAAGATAGAGAAGGCAAGAACACTAAGGACAATTAAAAAGCCATAGGAAAACATTTTGTGTTTAAAATACATCTATGTGTGCATATATGTCTAATATATATTGATATAATTATATATATATATATATATATATTAGTATATATAATTTAAAAGAAGTTATGCTACTTCAGGTGTTAATGATCCCCACAAGAGCCAAAGAATACCTAACAAAAACTTTGGTGTTAGCCATGGGACACATGAATTGAATTTATTCGTCAGAGGACTCCGAGAAACTCCAGAAATGACATAGGCTGTTCCCACTGACATTGGTTGCCTCACAGAATTTGAAGGTAAGACCCTAATGCTGAAGACACCACATACTTCAGGCACAAGACTTGGAGGAATCCAGCTGAGACTGATCTGGAAGCCTACTCCTAAAAATTAGTTCTCATTGTACCTCATGATGCTATGCAAGCCATCAAGGAAGAAAAGCAATTCAAAGTCCTACCCAGCTGGAAAGCCAACAAACCACAACAAAGAGCATCATGGCAAGATATATTCAAGGGTTCAATAGAAGCACTTATGTCTAGGGGCTTACCAACAGCCACCCACTTGGACTTAAAGCCAACTCAATAGAAAGTTTATCATTCCTGCTTCAGTAACTCTAGCTTCACCACCTATGGTTGGTGAAGTCATAGACCTCAGAGGAAAACTCACTGCTGCCACTCTCATAAAGCAGTGTAATTCTCAACTACATTTGTAATACTTTACTCAACTTTGAAGTGGTCAAAAGTAGATAAACATAATTTTTAAATTTAAAACAGAGTTGTATGGCCCACCCCTGCCCACAACATAAAGCCCTAACTCTCTACCCTGGAATTATTGTACCCATGTGGTCTGCCTTGTCTCTCTTCAGTCTGTCAACCTCCACTTCCTCTCATGACTCCTCTAGCAGCTTCCTACAGATTCCAAATAGCCCATGACAAAACTTCTTGATGAAGAAAACACATTTGCTATCTCTTTGATTCACACAACAGACGTTTTGATTGGCGATGCCCAATAGTGCTCCTTTCTCTGGACTGGCTTTCCATTGTTGGTAGCTGAGAACTATCTATCTATCTGACAAAGTCCCAGTCAAATGCTGCCACCCTGACCAAACCCTCCATATTCACCCCAGCTTGTGTTACACATTGCTTTGCCCCTGTCACCTGTTAGCATTGTATACATGTAATTCCCATGGTTCCCAGATTGTGTTAGGAAGGGCTAGGCCTTTCATGCTTGTGTAGATGCCCCACCCTCCCTGGTACTCTATATAGATTCCAGCATACAAGTAGTGTTCATTAGCGACTTGAAGCACTTAAACTAATAAGATGATAGTAGGATACTAGATGTAAAACAAAGATGACTAGACTGCTACCTAGAAAACAGAACCCTAAGAAAGACACAGGGATCACCCAATGACAGAGAAATGGATGAGATCAACATGAACAACCTGGACGACAGTGGGAGTAATGAAGGGCAAAGGTTCGAGGGAAAGAGATCTTAGGGGAGCAGGAGATCCCAGCTGGATCAAGAATAGAAAGGGACAACAAGGAATAACAGACCATGATAAATGAAGACCACATGAGAACAGAAAAAGGCAGAGTGCTGGAGAGGTCCCCAGAAATCCACAATGATACATCCTCTGTAGACTGCTGGCAATGGTCAAGAGAAAGCCTGATCTGACCTAGTCTGGTGATCAGATGGCCAAACACCCTAATGGTCGTGCTGGAACTCTCATCCAATAACTGATGGAAGTGGATGCAGAGATCCTCGGCCAGGCCCCAGGTGGAGCTCCAGGAGTCCAATTGTTGAGAAAGAGGAGGGACTGTAAGAGCGTGAATTGTTGAGACCAAGATTGGAA
The DNA here is from genome assembly GCF_903995425.1 of Onychomys torridus. Taxonomy (NCBI): domain Eukaryota; kingdom Metazoa; phylum Chordata; class Mammalia; order Rodentia; family Cricetidae; genus Onychomys; species Onychomys torridus. The sequence continues at coordinate 82,227,264 of NC_050444.1, read as the reverse complement.
AAGCATAGGGACAAATAGCCAAATGAATGGAAGCACATGAATTATGAACCAAAGGCTGTGGAGCCCCCAGCTGGAGCAGGATAAGTGAGACAATTGAATAGCTTGAACTGTTTGGGAGGCACCCAGACAATGGGACCTGGACCTGTCCTTAGTGCATGAGCTGGCTGTTTGGAACCTTGGGCTTATACAGGGACACTTTGCTCAGCCTGGAAGGAGGGGACTGGACCTGCCTGTACTGAATCCTCCAGATTGAAATGAATCCCCAGGGGAGTCTTGGCCCTGGAGGAGATGGGAATGGAGGGGAGGGGCTGGGGGGGAGGCGGAGGTAGGGGCGGGAGGAGGAGGACAGGGGAACCCATGGCTGATATGTAAAATTAAAACACAAATATAATAAATTTTTAAAAAAGGAGAAGAAAAAACAGATGATGAGTTCAATCTGCATGACACCCTCACTCCTAAATTCTGTCCATGCCATTTACTTCACTCACACTGAAAACAAACTTTCCACTGTCACTGTCCAATTTTCACCCTCGTCTAGCACTACCTCCTCTTTGTCCCTACAAGTTCATACCTCCCTGACACATCTCATAGACATATAAAGTTGTCCAGCTTCAAGACCATCATATATATCTTTACGTATCTTTAAAACTCTCTCCCATTAAATACATGATCTACAAATTCTGACATTTCAGGTTTCAATACAAAAGCCACATCCTCAAAAGATCCTTTGAAGTATACATCCATCGGGGTAATGTCAGGAACCAGGTGCTGTAGACAAATGGGGTAAAATGTTCATAAAGGGCTATAAACAAGAATATAGGGAGAGTTTAGAGACACAAGAAGAGACAGAGACAATCCATTTGCCCAGGCTAGTGATAACAAGGCAGGAATCAGGAGGTAATGTATCATATCCGAGGACCTAAATAGGAAAAGTGCAAACAGAGGGACGCCTCAAAAAAAGTCGGTGGCAGGCTAGGCATAGTGGCTCATGCCTTTAGTTCTCAAGGGGCAGAAGCATGCAGATCTCTGCAAGTTTGAGGCCAGCCTGATCTATATAGTGAAGTCCAAGACATCTGGGGATACACAGTAAAATCTTGTCTCAAAAACAAATCGGTAGCATTCAGTACAGGATTTCACACAAGCAAGAAGATCTCATAAGAATCTGATAGGGATAACCAGCTCTATTCTCCCCCTACCATCTGGAGAGCAAATTCACAGGGGAGAGCAGAGGGTTTTTTAGGGAAACCCATGTTGATCAGGCTCCCAGGGCTAAGGAAGAGTGAAAGAAAGAGACCAGCACAAATAGCTACCTAGCACATTACTCAGTCTAACAAGACTAATTTGTTTATCTATCTCCCCCAGCTCATTATTTTTCTTCTTAGTAGTCAGTAAAATTTCCACCTCTTTATTTGCCTTTTCGGCTTATTTTGTAAGGACCTTCCAAATGTGGATCTCATGGGCACAATGTCACAAGCTTTGTTTTATGAGCACATTATGGTTTCCCCAGAATCTAGCCTATTGAGATACTAAATATTTGCCATGGAGTGGATGGACTGTCTGTATCATTTACATGTGTCATCATCAGGTGTGTAATGCATATGTAATTATACATTTAGAAATCTCAGCTTCAAAGGAATAAACCTCATATATGAAATTAAGAAACACAAGAACATTTCATACTTCAGTCAAGTTAATGGGGAAATTCTGCCTGGTATAAAGATTTAAACTCTTATTTCAAACAGAATGTACTATGTTCTAGAACTGATGGGGAAAAAAATTTCCTACCACCTTCCCGTGAAAATGCCAAGCTAGATGAGCTATGACCTACCACATTATACTAAATCATTATCTTCCCCAGTCCACAGTGAAGATTTAAGTCACTTGGAAGCATTCCACTTTGAGCTCTGACCTTTATAACAACTCTATCGCTTCTACAACTTCAAATGAAGAAAGATACTAGAAAAGTCTGTACCTAACAATTCTATACATCTTCCCCAAACTGTATTTCTCTGGGTTCTTATAGTAATGTTGAAAGGAATCCACACACAAAATTTTCTAGTTAAATTCTCCATAACTTCATGTTACATTGCATCTAAGTTTCACTTATGTCACCATGATAAAATATTCTGACTGACTAAAAGCAACTGGGAAAGGAAAGGGTTCATTTGGTTTGGCTTACAATTTCAGGTTATATTTTATTAGTTTGGGGAAGTTGAGGCTAGAATTCAAAATTTCATTCTTATCCACAAACAAGAACAAAAAGAACTAATGCAACCTTGCTTTCTTGTTCACTTTCTTCACTCAGGAATCAGCCTAGGGAATGGTGTCACCCACAGTAGGCTGGGTCTTCCTATATTGATTAAAAATCAAGATAATCCCCCACAGATCAACTTGACCTAAGAATTTACCATGAAGACTCTCTTCATGGGTGATTCTAGGTTGTGCCAAGTTGACAGTTGAGTTAACCAGCACATGTATTAATATATTTCTATACAGCTGTATTTGACATATAATCACAAACTTCCTCATTTGCTTCTTTCCTACCTTCTCCAACATAATCATTTTATACAGTATGATTCCAGATACTTCCCTTCAGTTCCTCAAATGACTAATGAACCATGATCTTTCCAACCACAAGAACTCTGCAGTTCCTCCTTTTTATTGTAAAACACACCTTTCTTTCAAAAGAAAAATCCTATAAACAAAAAGGTTAATAACTAGGCCGTGGTGATTATGAGAAATTACTTAAACAATACATAAAAATCATGTAGTATAAAGTTCTGAACTTTATACAGGAAGGGCTGAAAAATGATATTATTATCATCATAAGTTATTGCTTTATTTCCAAATTATCCTTTACAATGACTAAACCTCAGAGTCAGGTTGACTACATTTGGAATTACAAAGGAGATAACGCTTCTGGCATGCCACCGAGGGAGTTTCTAGAAAATTTTAATTTAATAGTGAAAACCCGCCTTGAATGTAAGTGTTACCATTTCATGGGCCAGGAGTCCTAAACTCAATAAAAGGTGAAAAAAAGAAAATATGGGTACCAACATTCATCTCTCCACTCCCTGTCTGCAGATGCAAAGTGCCCCAGCTGCCTCCTGCTGGCATGCCTTCTAGTCATTAGCCACAGTGAATCCTTCCTTTCCTAAGTGGCTTTTGTCAGGTATTTCTTTCATGACAATGAGCAGTGTGATAAATATGCCCTCCAAGTCCCTGTGCAAGTATTGTTCTCACCCCATAAAGTTTCTATGTCCCCAATCAAAGGGGAGCAGTTGCCCTTATCATAGTCATATATATGACCTGTTTCCTTTTCTACACAGAATTATTTGGACTACATCATTTAACAAAAGGCACAAAACTAATACAGATCTCTAAGGAAGAAAATTCCATGAGGATTATTCAGCAAGTGCACTAATTATGGGTCACCATTATATAAAGTTTCTAGAAAACTGTTTTGGACTTAGTGCTCAGAAGACACTTGGAGAAGAGATGAACAGTCAGTTCTCTATTTCTGCCTGTACTATGATAGTCACTACCTTTACATTAATCTCCTCCCTGCTCACTCTTTGAAAACCTTTGAAGATGAACAGTTCAGGAAACTGATGCATCAAGAAGCTACATGTGTAGAAATTCCAATTCTCAGAACCACAGGAGGGCCACAGCCCAAGGAAGCATATTTCAAATCATGAAGTATCCTGGGAAGGGGCAGAAAAGTGGAAGAAAATATGTTATGAAGTAAATACTTAGGTCCTCTTTAAATTCGTGTGCTGAAGCTCTCATCCCAGTGTGCTATCATTCAGAGTAAAGAATCTGGAGGTACTTGGGTTTGCATATTGTTGTAAGGGAAGGGTTCTCAGAAGAGAGTATGGTGAGCCCTTCCTCCTCCCGTGAGAATGGCAAAAGGACAGCTGTCTTCAAGACAGAAGACGAGGTCCTCAGAAGTCAAGCACGCCAGCACAGACAGGAGAGAAGTGAAGGTCTGTTGTAGTCTGGTATTTTATTACAGCAGCCCCAGCAGACTCATGGTCTCCTATTGAAAACTGGAGTGAGAGATTCTTTACTGCAAGTATGAGACCATGAGAACTTCAGTCTTAATAGAGACTTTCCTATATAGTTGTTAAAGTCGGGTCTTAAGGCATAATTTTCTTTCTTTATTTTTTCTTTTTCATTTCTTTCAATTTTTTCTTTTATTTTTTGTTTTTGTTTTTTTTTGTGGGGGGGGGATGACAAGTTTTTTCTTCTCTGTGTAACAGCTCTGGCTGTCCTGGAACTCACTCTGTAGATCAGGCTGGCCTTAAACTCAGAGATCTGCCTGCCTCTGCCTCCCAAGTGCTGGGATTAAAGGTGTGTGCCACCACTGCCTAACAAAGAATAATTTTCAGAAAGAGTGAAAAATGCTTTATGATCACCACAGTATTTCCTCTTGCAGGATACACACACACACACACACACACACACACACACACACACACACACACACACGCACACGCACACATACACGCACACACACATGCACAAGTGTGTGCAAACACATACACACACAGGGGCTCAAGCACACACATTGTATTTCCCAGTCTCATTTGTACTTGGATTGGGGTCAGACTGACCTCCAGCCTATAAAATGCAGGCAAAAATTGTACAATCAACTCCCAAATGTGCCCCAGAAAATATTCTATGTGTGATAGTCCACAGTCTCCTTGCTGCTAGGGTCTGGACATTGATGTTGCCCAGTACTCATGTGCCAAAGGCTTTGGTTTCCAGGTGGGTGCTGCTAGGAAGCAATAGAACCTTTAGAAAGTGGAACCCCATGAGAGGTCATTGGCAGCATGCTCTAAAAGGAGACTGTGATCCATTCCCTTCTCCTTCCTCATTGGCCTCTTGACTATGAGGGGAACCATTTGTTCTACCACAGGTTCCCTGCCATTAGCATCTAGAACTCCACTTGAGTCATAGTAGAAATGGATCTACTCTATCATGAGCTGGAATTGCTAAAACTATGGGGCAAAATAACCCTTTACTTTGTAAGTCAACTGACTTAGGTAATTGGTGATAGAGAAGGGAAATTCACTAAAGCCTGCCCCCTACTTTTGAGGCTACCAGAGCTACCTGTCACAGATTACATGTCATAGAAGTGAGAAATAAATTGATATTTTCATAAGTCCTTGATACTTAAAGGTTAACAGTTCGTGGGTGCTCATCCTTGTACTGTCTTGATGCCTTTGAAGACATTTTATACATTAGAAAAGGAAAAGAAAGAATCAAAAGGTTAAGGCCTACATTTTCCTCAGTTTACAAAGTAAGACTAGAAAGCCACAGCCTCTCTATCCCCAAATTACTCACCTGTGTTACTCACACATGAAGAGATCACCATAGATGGTCCTTGATTTCCTCATCTCTATCTGGAAGCTGAAGTCAATGTTTCATTACAGCTTTCCCGCCCACACCTAGGCAAGGCTCTGTGTGCACTGGTGAATCATGTTTTCACTGAAACAAAAATAGACTATGCCTAGAGTGGCCATACAAGTCCTGCAGTTTGACTAGAACAGGTCCCGTTTATACCTATGTCCCTGGTACGATTCAATGCGGTTACTAACAGAACCCTGCTCCATACCTTCTCTCGGGGAGATACAAATGAATATCCCTTTACTCCAGATACCGCACCATCAACAGACTGAAGTCCAGCTTAGTGAACCACTGATGCTATTTACAGGAGTATGAATGAAGGATTACTTATAAAGTCATCAATGTCTTAGAGGCAACAGTTAAGGATATTGTTAGTTGTTTTTTTGTTTGTTTGTTTGTTTGTTTGTTTTGTTTGTTTGTTTTTTTTCCTGTATCCAGACATTCCAGGGAAGGAAGAAACCACAAAGGTGCAAGGCAGGGCTGTAAGCTTCAGGCACAGGCTTCACCAACCATAGATAGGGCCCAATTCAAATGAAGTAGCACACAACAGCCCCCTTTGCCTCTTAGGCATCCAAGTTTAGACAATAACTTGTAGAACTAAAGTAACTATAGTAAACACAGCATCCAACAACACTTACCACACCTCTCTCTGCTCACAATGTTGTCCTTCCTTCACCTTGAAGTTCTACTCTCCCCAGAATCTTCCCTGGACTCCTTTACTGGGTCTTCCACACCCAGTCATCTAGTTAGCTGAGAAGCTCTTCACAGATTGAAATCATAGGTCCCTATCATAGTCTGTGGCCTCAAGTTTATGGCAAGTCCCTATCAACCTGTAAGAGAGACAAGTGGTTATAGACTTCTTGGTGGGCGTGAGTGCTCTGGTGCAGTGTTAGCGAAATGCATTGTTCATTTCTGTGGGAAGTGGCTATGGGTTAGTCTTACAGCATAGCTTGTTCCCTGGAAGCTTTTTCTTGGTACAAGTAGAACAGCTTCATTAAGGGGGAGAAGTACTTTAATCAATAAGCTGCAAATGAGCTAGGAATAGCTAGTGAGAAAGAATAGACTTGGATTTCCCACAGAACAGGGCCTGCCTGGAAGATTCTGGTTCTTAGAGAATGTGAAGCTTTTAAGTGGAGTGTGGTGCACACCTTATGTGTTCTCATGACAACATTACACCTGTATCACCAGGAAGAGGAGGATGACAGCTTGAGAACTGCAGTGAAGACTCCCACTGAAGAGATGTGCGGAGTGCTATCCTGTTGGCCTGCTAGGTTCCCTATGCCTTGTTCTTCTAAATGAAATAAGTCACTGTATGAAAGTTTGACTTTCTCCTTGTGTGAAGGGAAAAAGTTTTGTGTGGCCCTTGGTAAAGCAGCACCAACCAGCATGTCCCAGGAATTTCTGGGAAATGCAGTCACCTCCACCAGCCTGTGTGAGTTAGAATCTGCATTCTCAGGAGTTCCCTGGACAATTCTCATGCACCATTATAGCTGGAGAGTCAGGAGTACATATAAACCAGTGCCTGAATCAGCAGTCATACAGACCAGGAACAGCAATGAAAACCAGCCCACTTGTGAAGCACTTACCTATTTGTAGATGGACTCAATGTTCATGGGTGTATTCCTTTTCATTGTTCCTAGTTTCTGTGTGGCTTAACAAGAACTAGAGCAGGAGAGCCATGCTGATGCCAAAAGGCAAAGTAAAACTGCTGAGCTGCCCCTAAGAGAGGGGAATGCAGCCCCACCAAAAAAAAAAGAGCTTAGGGTTTTATAGGGTGATTTTACTTGGGTGGGAGTGTGACAGGAGAACATTGAGGATAAAAGGAACTATCATAGGCAAAGGGACAGTAACTAAAATTTACCAGGGGTTCTCAGCAGTTAGGATAGCAGGAGGCTGTGGTCAAGATGTTCTGCTGAGACAAGGGCCAGCAGGCTTCTGAGAAGTACAGAACGTTTATTTTCCATTTCCCCAAAAGGGTTAGTTCCCACACAGGTCATCCATCTTGGTGTCTTAGGTGATTCCATCTTGGACCAAGGATCTGGGTTAGCCCAACAGTTTCCGTCTTTAATTCCTAATCATAGCATTACTAATATTCTCCAGGAGACTCAGTAAACAAAGAAATCAAGTCCGGTTTTAACCCACAATTAATCAGTTAGCTCATAGTCTCAGTGCAGCATGGACAATGTTACTGATGTCTTAATTGTACCCACACTTAGGCTTCATTTTTTGCCCCCACATTGCTGGTCAAGCGCCATCACATCAAAAGAAGAGAGCAAACAAAAGGCAAAACCACACAACCTAGGAGACAGAGGTTCTCCTACTCCAGTGGAACCCTGGGAAGCTGAATTGGTTTTGTTTTCTTGGACTCTTCAGTGGACATATACGGAAACCAAAGCTGAACTTCACAGAGAGAGCATGAGGCCAACCTGCCCTTTGCCTACCTTGCCTGGCTCCAGATCTCTAAGAACACACTATCTTTTAGAGTTTGACCAAGCTGGCAGGACCATACTCCTGGCATAACAGCTTCTCTCCCATTTCCCCAGGGTTTGCAGCCTGTCCTACTAGTGGTCAGCTGTGCCAACATTTCATGAGCTGAAGAATGAAAGGGTTACCTGAGAAAGTGACTTGACAGAGAAAGGGAAAAGGATGCACAGGGCTGGGTCAACCACTCTGTGCACTGGGTTTAGAGAGAGAAGCTTAATTCTATTTCTATTTATTCTCATTCACTGGAAAGAGGTAGTGAAAAGTGGTATATGGTATTCAGACAAGGAAACACTAGATTTTCCTATGACACATAGGAAACTACATGTATCAGGGAAAGAAATAATACAATTCAGTATGATTCCAAGATATTGTCTGTAGCCTACCCTAAGTATAGGGGTTATGGGTTGTTTCTAGAACCTTCTTCATAAAAAGCAACACCTAATCATTACAAACATTTTGGACAAAATGTACTATAAAAAAGAAGTAATGAATATACTTGGTGAAATTGCAGTTGGAAAGTTATCCAATAGGCTATAGGAACCAGAAGAGAATGAGATCAATAAGGCAAAAGGGGGAAGAGTATGGAAGTGTGCCCCAAAGACCACCAAGAGAACAAATCTGATGCAAAAGCAAAGAGTCTTTTTATTCCGAGTTCACTCGGGACTCTCCATCCATCTGACACAGCAGCAGAGCAGAGAGACCCTAAGTAGCAATATGGCAGGTTTTTAAAGCAAAGGGGGCTTGAAGTCTACAGACTATAGAAGAACAGACTCAGGATTGGTTTATGCAAGTAGCAATTATGTTAGTAACTTTTAATTGGCTAGAGTTAGTTGGGGGTTACAGTTATCCATTTGGGGGCAGGCCTAAACAAGTCCCAGGCTTTGTCCTTGAGCTGCCATGGAGGCTGACTGGCCTACCATGCACTAACTATGGGGTCTGACTCAGTGATCCAGGCTCCATCCTTGAGCTGCCATGGAGGCTAGCTGGCCTAACAGGTTCACATTGACCCATGCATATAGCTCTAAGTCCCAGACAGTAAAAAATTGGCCGAACCTTGAGTAGTCCGAGTATGTGCAAAGAGGGAGCTGCTGCAAGGACTGTCTTTTGTTCATGGCCCTCCCAGACTGCTTGCTCAAGTCTTGGGAAACTGAAATCGAGGCCTGATCTCCGAGAGAAGACTGAGTAGCCTATTATGGCATCTGCCTGGTCCTTTCAGAAGCACAGAAGGAAGCAAAAGGAAAAGAGAAAAGGACATCTTTGTGGCCTAACTCGAGAAACGGGAGAGAGAACGGGAGTTTAGCTGTCTGGATGTGCAGCCTAGGTGAGATGATATGCTAACGTGTCTCACACTTCAAATCAACAAAAGGAAAGTTCAGGTATATTCTGAAAAATGTAAATCAAGTACCCACTTTGTACCTTAATACATCCCATGATTTCTCCAGTCTACAGCATCTCCCTCTGAACTATACTAAAAGTAAAAATGATCACTAAGTACCAATGAAAGCAACCAAGATTTGGGGTGGCTGAATGCCTCCCCAGCTCAAAGGTTGCAAGTAGCTGCCCCACTTCAGAGGCTCTCATCAAATTTTTGCTTTGAAATAGAAGGACTAGAAGGGAACCTGAGCTCAGGTCTCTATCCCTTGGTTTTCTTTACAAGTGGTCTTTAAATACCCAGCAGCTTGTACCACTTCATCAAGGCAGGATTTCTCACTACGACCCTCCACCCAAGCTTTCCAACTTGGGCCCCCATAGAGTGGTATCTATAGCCCATAGCCCACAGATATCAAGTAGATACACACACTTGGGCATTTTTAGCCTGCCAATGTACCATGCATTACATAGCTGGAAGCTTAATATTAAAAAAGGCAAAGTTAGGTCAGGATGGTTTTGTTCTCAGTAAACAATAATTACTGTGTAAAATGCATTGGTATAATCTGTTGTGGTTCACCTGTTTTTCCCTAGCTTGTCCTTTCCCAGCTGGAAATATTTGCCCCCTGCACAGCTAGTGTAGCCAACCGAGGCTTTACTAGGTTGCCCTAACCATCTGGAGATAAATTGATTTTCACTTCAAAGTCATGACTGCTGAGCTTACATATTTCCTAGAAATTTTAAGAAGAAAATTTAGCCCACTGTAAAGAGAAAAATGTCACTTCCTGATTCTGCTTGCTCAGAAAACAGTTCTGCGGGACATGGTGTCTACTCCCACCTCCCATAATGCTCCACATATCCAATGCAATGTGCAAGCCAGATTGCTCACATGAAATATTTTATTAGTTGACTCAGAAATGAGCCATTTTCATAAAAGCAACAGCAACAAACAGATTTCTACTGAGTGCGGTTGTGTAAGCATTTGATCCCAGCACTCATGTAGCTGAGGCAGGAGGATCGTAAGTTTGAGGATAGCACAAAGTAAATCCTGTCTAATAAAAAAATAATACTAATAATACTACTACAAATAACAATAAATCAAAAACAACCCTCAGACCCCAAACTTCTAAAATGTACATAGTTCTTCTCCATCCCCCTCCTCACTTCTCCCTCCTTGTAAACGACACTGCTTTGTTCAAACTCTCTTCACAGTAGTTATCAGGCATCCATTCTGTCACTAGTGTGATCATTTCTGTCTGTTCTATTTAGAAGGTATGCATGTTTGCTTATATGTAAAGGAAGAGCTACCATGAGGAGAGAGAGCACTGGGGAACATATATAAATGCTGACACTCAGGGGACTCTTGTGGTTACAAACAGTGAACAAATACATTGATGAGAGAATGACACAAGGTTTACCAAAATGCAGACAAGTTGTTGAATTCATAAAATAATTTTCTTACTCTAATCATCATTAGTAATCAGAGGAAGAAGCATGTTATAAAAGCCAACAGAGGAGAGGGGTTTAATGTTTATTGGAAGTGAAGAGTAGAAAAATAAACAATATTTCAACAGCAACTTGAAACAGGTACATACACCAGGTGGTGGTGGTGCATACTTTAATCCCAGCACTCGGGAGGCAAAGCCAGGCAGATCTCTGTGAGTTTGAGGCCAGCCTGGGCTATGGAGCGAGTTCCAGGAAAGGCTCCAAAGCTACACAGAGAAACCCTGTCTCGAAAAAAAAAATGTACATACAAGTAACATTACACAAACTGAGCAGGTTGTAGCTGTGTATTTAGGGGTGTGTGGTGTGTGCACACACACACACGCATGCATGCGTGTGTAGTAACTATTAGAGGAAAAGGTCATGGGGTTGAAAGATTGCCTGGTGTTTAAGAGCACTCAATGCTCTTGCAGAGGACCTGGGTTCAATTCATGACACCCACATATCAGCTTATGACTATCTGCAACTCTAGTCTGAAGTAATCAAATGCCTTCTTCTGAACTCCTCAGGAACCGGTTACATATGCTGTGCAAAGACATACATGCAAGCAAAACACTTATACACATAAATAATAAATTTGATGAATCTATTTTTTAAAAGAGATGTCATGATATGAATGAGGGCTTCAAAAATTGAAATAAAAAATGTGGTGAACTTCAAGAGCGAGAGATGCAAGAAAGAACTTCTGATGTTGCAAGAAGGATATTGGCCTTGCAAAGGAGGTATCACGGAAGAGGTTAACAAGCACATGGGTTGGAATAAAGCAATACACCTCTAGTAAAGGAATGGCTCATTAGGATCAGAGGCTGAAAATGAGAAGTAGAGGGAGGCAAGAGAAGCCTTGTAAAATGATCCAGCCAGGATTCTGCAAGCAACAGCAGATGCTGACAGATTTCAGCCCAGAAGGGGAAGAGTTGGATGGCTTACTAAAGAACTGGTAGCGGATTCCTTCTTGTTAGTAATTTTACAACTAGTATAGAAGAAGTCAAAGAGGATACTGCCTCCCCACTACCACAAGTGAACCTAAAGGATGGTAGATCCGCATGAGTTCCTCCGTGTATGCATACAGCACTCTGAAGCAACTGTTAGGAGTACCTTCCATGTTAGGTTACAGTTACTTATTTAAATGAACTTCATAACAGCATGTCCATGCATGAAAGGATGACACTTGCCTCCCTCATTATTATCTTGATAATGTGATGATGCTTGCCTCCTTCACTGTTATCTTGACAGTGTCTTACATATAGACTCTCTATGCTCAATGGTGATGTACTGTTACTTTTACTGTAATGTTACTTATCAGCAAGGAACACTGTTTCCTCAGCTTAGTATATAAGTGCAGTGTCAACAGTACTCTGAAGGACAATTTCAAGCATTTGAGTTTTCTATACTAACTACACTGGAAGAGGTCAGGAAATTAATATATTTTAATCTCTTGCTTCTATGGTTGGTTTTCCCACTTTTATCATTAGTTCTGTGTCACTGAAAATTAAGAAAGTAAATTTCTTTGTGGAGGCAAGTTCTTACTAGGTACTCTAGACTAGTCTCAAACTCAGGGTCCTCTTGTCCTTCCCTTCCACGTGCTAGAATTAGAGGCATGCCTTGCCAGGTCTAGCTAAAATTACATTTGTTTTGAAAACATGTTTGAATATTTCCACTTGTTAAGGTTGGCTGTTATCCTAATTCTCCAGAATGGCATGGTGTAAACAATCCTCAGTCATTTTATGTATTTCAAAGTATCTTTATAACCAGTAAATTGTGCATTACTATTTTTGAGCTCCTCTGCTTGTCATGAGGAAAGAGCATTATATGATCCAATATGCTTCCTTCTTTGCCCTGATGATCAAGAAACTTATAGATGTACCTATCATATTTAAATGTATTTCTCAGTACATTAACCTTACTCCCTCCCTTCAAATCTCTGGCTTTATGTTAATCATTTCCATTATTACCTGAATGTTTATTTTTAAATTGTCTTAAAACATCCACTTTAGGGGTTGGGGATTACGCTCAGTGGTAGAGCGCTTGCCTAGCAAGCACAAGGCCCTAGGTTCGGTCCTCAGCTCTGGAAAAAAAAGGGGGGGGGCGACTTTCCACTTCAAATTAAAAAAAAATCCACTTTAATGCATATAAACAAATGCATGAAATGCTGAGAGTATTTGTGAATGTGTCAATGTGTCTCCCCAGTGTTCTCCACCTCATCTTCTTTTCAGATGCTATGTTCTTTCCAACAGTCAGTTTTTGCATTGCACCATCCAGTACACATAGCTTCTGCACAGTGGCAGAATCCTTGAAAGTATCTTATTATATGAAAGCATTGGTTAGCAAGATAAACATTCACAAGGATTTATGAAGGAAGCTGAAACCTGTCTCTGTTATTCTCCCAAGACTTCTTGATTGTTCTGCTTTTAGTTAATTTCAGTATTCTAAATCAGGAGTCAGCAAACTCTACAAAGAGCTAACTAATAAAGATCTCAGATCGTATGGACTGTGGTGTCCTTATTGCAGTTACTCATCTTGACCATTATAGAAAATACAGCCGTAGAACGTGCATAAGCAAATGCTCATGACTATTTCAATAAAGCTTTATTGACTAAAACAGGCAACTGCCAGATTTAACCATGGGCCATATTTAATTGACATTGCCTCTAACCTCTAACCTCTTAACTCACAATGACTCTTAGAAAAGGGTCATTATGACTCAAGTCTAATGTACACGTTTTTCAGGTTAGCCCCAGAAAGATTGAAGGCTCTCAATTTAAGGGGACAGATACCTCCTCCTCAAAAGGTAGTTTAGTTCTGTGCTTTGTTGCTTAAAATATACTCTAAGTGAGTTCATCCCCTCTCACAAATACTATGTATTTTTTTAAAAAGTATTTATTACATAGTGATAATTCTAGAGAACTATAGGTGCAAAATCATGTCTAGTTTGTTCTAGATATATCTCCATCTCCATGGCCAATAGTAGCTTTAGATCCCTTACTTGTAACTGAGGTTAGATAGATTGCTAACCAAGGCATTGGAAAAACAGTCCTCAAACCAACACTTCTCAACCACATGACCCTATGAACTGACTTTATTCCTCTTTACATTTTACAATTACACAGAAGAATAATAGTAGCTTACCTCACAAGTTCTTTCTTATTCATTACACTACTGTTTGCCAAATGCCTCCAGGATAGTCTGAGGTGCTTTCCCAAACATGGCTTCCCCTATGTCAACCCAGGCATGTGTTTCAGTAGCCCCAAAAGCTTTTAAACTTCACTCTTCTCCTAGTGATGCTGGCACTGAAGGTGCTGAGCTAGAGAACACTCCTTAAGTGCTCCTAGTTTGTGTGATGGAGTTCCCAAAATGAGACTGTTAAGAAGCAATGAAAGGTGGGGGAGCTACAGCTGTGTCCTTCCTTCTGTTTTCAAAATGATATTTACTCATCAAAGGATGAGAAATTAGTTTCATTTAACACAGTGTCAGGTACTGGAACCACATCTGAGCAACTACTGATACACTAGAAGGACACCAATGGATAATTTCACTAGAACATGCTAGAATGGAAATGCTGCTAGGCAGATAAGTATGGAAGATGGGGACATAGGAAACAGTTGAAAATCAAAAGAGACAGAAATGCCATCGCACAATTCTTTTGTATACCCAAACCTCTAGAACTTTCTTGTTCCACAAACACTAAGTCAAGACGATCATTGATTGAGGGTTGACCATTCATAGGCTCAGCCCTAAATCATGAAGAAAGGATGCACGGATGGAGAGAGTAAGAAAATACATAGTGTCTTTGAGACTCTGTCATCTCACAAGGTAGGCAAAATTTATACATGTTCACACACTTGTAAACAAGCAGAGCCAGGCAGGTAATTTAATAATTAGGTCACATGGCCTGGACTTGAGTATCTAGAGAGTGTGTTGGTAGGCTGCTGAGATGGAGACAGGTTTTACCTGAGGAGATGAAGCCAGATGGCCAGAGTTCAGAGACTAGAAAGCCAGAGATAGAGGAGGTAAGAAAAACATTCAAAGGAGCCTGATTGGGCTGAGCATAGCATAGACAGCGGGAGAAAAAGTAGAGGGGAAAGAAGCCTGTTTCAACCCATCCCCATGTTAACCAAGTCACTCCATCTAAAGAAAAGGATGTGTGTGGTGTGCATGTTCATGTGAGGAGTACAAATATATGTGCAATTGTGCATATGTGTGTGTGCAAGTACACAACAGAGGCTACAGGTCAACTTTCAGAGTCTATCCTCAAGAACCACTGGCCTTGTTTTTTGAGATGGGGTTTCTCAATAGCCTGAAACCCACTGATTAGGCTGGGTTTACTGGTCAGCAAATCCCAGGGATCTACCTGTCTTTGTCTCCTCAACACTGAGGTTATAAACACATATCCAACTTTTTTGTGTGAGTTTTGGAGAGCAAACTTGGGTCCTCATGCTTGATCACTGAGCAAGTTCCCAACATTTCACTTCATTTCAATGTGTCCATTTCCTTCTTTGCTAAATGAATTTGAGCAAAAAAAAAAAAAAATTACAAGCCTCCTTATTTTATTTATCTTGTAATGACTCTGGGTCTGATAAACCAAGCAATCAGCTAAGATCAGTCTCTCTGCCTGGCCCTCCTCTGCTCCGGCCAGCAAGTTCTCCTTTTTTTTTTTTTCCTTCCATTTTCAATTTTACACTTCTTATGCAGTTTTTCTTCCAAGAAGGATTTGAAAATCACTCAACAAGGAACTCTGTAGAATCCTTCTATTTGCATATCATGTGGCTTAAGTAGAAACAGAAAGGAGCCTATTGGCACAGGGAACTGACTATCACATTGGCTGGACCAGATTCTACAAGTGAACAGCATAGAATAATTGAGAACAATGGGAGTATGGAATAGAGAGCCATTGAATTTTCACAAGCAGAGGAGTACAAAGCAAAAGAAGTGAAATTTATCCCCAAAACTGTTAGTGACTGATCTGAAAATCTCAACTGTTCAGAAGGTTCTAAGAACAAAGGGTGATTTTCCCCCTTGTCAGCCTTCTCTCCCAGGACATTATACAGTATGCAAAACTGTAAGTGTAAGACAAACATTTTTTTCCACTGCCTGCTCAAACTCACAGGCCTTCAGGAAGACCTGAACTTTAAGCAAAGCCTTTTTATTTTTCAACACCCACAGCTTCCATTCAGCAATCAGAAGTTTTCCATTTTGATCAAAGGGGTTAAATAGAGAGGGCCGAGGGAGCAACCCATTCTCAGCAGCCCTGGGCAGATTGCCACCCACTCCTTGTCCGTACCCAGCAAAGGACAAGGCCTTCTCCCCCATTCAACCAAGTGCACCCCCAAACTACTAGTTTACCTTGCCCTATATAAACCAACAGGCAAACGAGTGTGGACACATATTTCTTCCCAACCCAAGCTCAGCTTGATACCAAGGGGTTTCAGCTTCCTTGAAAGTCAACTGCAGATACTGCCTGCCATGAAAGCTATTCACCAGTTCATCCCTCACTGCCTCTTCCACCTCTGTGGATTTTAATTTTATTAAATCACCAGAAAGGGTCTTTAGACCATCTTCTAAGTCTAAGCTGTCTTAAAGAATGCTCAAAGAGAGGTCTACACAGAACTAGAATGGAGACTAATCCAAGGTTGACTGTGGGCACGGCATTTCTTTGGGGTTCCTGGTGTCTCCCATGGCTCACAGAGACAGATTTCAACTGAAAGGGAAGGATGCCGTCAACACCCAGGGAAATAGAAAACGAGGTTTCCAAAGGCCACATCTGGAGGCAACTATGAAACAATGATAAGTACTTCTAGAGGTATTCCAAAACAAAGACCGTTCATATCCACAGATGTGATCCAGCTCTATGTCCCAGGGACTCTATTTATTATATTAAATTCCAGACATGGCCCAGAGGGCAACTTGGGCTGTTTAACAGGAATTGTTCAGCAGCAGCTGCCAAGGCAGTTCCCATTCAGGAAGCACTCTTACATCATCATGTTTGATCTTCTCAGTGACTGTAAGGCAGAGGGGGTTAAAGCAAGGGCTGTCGTGACTTATTCGGGGGCCAAAGCTAGAAGGAGAAAGGGCCAAGATGAGATATGAGGTTTTCAGCCTGGAATAGAAGATTCCTGCAAGCTTTCGAGACCATGCTGGTTTGGACACACCAAGTTCTTTCATTAGAATAGCACCAGTAGGTTTGATGGAAAAAGTTTTCATGCTTGTTGGGCCTCTGTTTCCATTCTGCAAAGAAGAAATGTTACCTGCCTCTGAGAGCAATGATGAATGTGAAGTCAGCCATTATACCAAGTCCCCAAGACTGTACCTGAGCCAGAATGGTGAATTCTAGCAACATCCATAATACAAACTCATCACAAACACGTGGCACACCATTTGTACCCTGGCACACCACCACAGACACCTCACACACATGCACACACATTCCACATGGCTCAGCCTCCCCGTCCTGACACCTCATTAATTTCTTCCCCTTATATGAATTTTATGGTAAGCCGGCTTCCTCAGCAAATTTAACAGACTCCAAAATCACACTGCAAGAGTTTTAGGATCTTTAGTTCAAAAGTGAATTGTTTACAAATTCCTAGTCTTTCACCATATCTTTGAAACTACCCTCAAATTTCCTACAGCCACATGCTTGTCACCACGTAGGTGAATGTCCACACCGTGGGCTCTTCTTTCCCAAGAAAGGGTGTATTTCCAACTCACAGCAGGCCATGACAGTCAGACAACCTTAGCTGTACTCATACTGCTGACAAAGGGACCCAGCAAAGAGATTAATCTGGAAGCTTTTCGGGGCCACCAGGATGGAGAAGGCAGTGTGCAGGGTCCCCGGGGGGAAGGCGTTCTGTGGCTGAGCCTAAAGGAAACAGAAGTGGTTGGTGCACACACATGCGGAACTATCTCCTTCCTACCGCCCTCTGACGTCAGCCATCATCTCTCGCTACAATTTCTCTGCACTCAAATTAATCCCGGGCGATGAAAAATGAACCTCTCCCCCACCCTTCCAGCCACCCTTCGCTTCACGCCCCCAGAGAAGAGTTTCTTCATCCGGCAACTGGTGAAGGCTTTTTTCCAAGTCACATGATCCAGGATGCAGGGGGAAAATCCTTTTTGGAACAGAGCTGAGGGCAGAATCGAATCAGATGAGAAGAGATAAGGTGTGATGTGGGGCAGACTATATAAAGCATGGAGCCAGGGCTGCAGCAAGCAGGCAGCCGTGGGGCCCCTTCCCCTGACCCAGCCATGCAGATGCCACCCGACTTGGTGGCCAGCCCCTGGAGAAGCACGAGGCCCTGGAGAACCACAAGCCACAGCTACTTCTACGTCAGCACCGTCGCGCTGGTGTGCCTCGTTGTGGCAATGGCGATCATCCTGGTCCTGGTAGTTCAGAAGAAAGTGAGTAAACTTCTTTTCTTTGTTTCTCTTTTCTTATTTATAATCTACATTCCCCTAGAGGAACAGCTCTGGGAGCTCAAGAATAGATAGATTGGGAGCAAAAGTGTAAAAATTGCAAAAAAAATAAAACTGTGCATATATATAGATGTCAGAGAAGGGGAGAAAGAGATAGAAATGAACTCCCTGTACTAATTTTCAATGTTTTTAGAGGAATGTAATTGGACATGAGCTCAAAAAATTTCCAGACTGAGTTGAGCCAAAAGAGCAGAGAGGAACTATTGGCCTTGAAAAATGATGATTTAAGCCCAGCTGAGGGAAAGCCTCCCAGCATATAGAGAGAAGTCATCTCTGCAAGGTGCTCAGCCTAGTTCTAGGGTTATGTCCCCTATCCAGACTCCCAGGACTTCTGAAGCCTCTCTATTGCCAAGAGTTGGTTGTTGCTGTTGGTTTTGTTTGTTGTTTGTTTTTGGTTGTTTGGGTTTTAGCTAAGTTTCAGAGACTGTCATATAGAAAAAAACAAAGCAAGAGAAGCCAAGGCTCCCCCAGAACTCTGGGTACTTCAGTGTTAAAACCCACAAAAGAAATCGAAAGCTTTCTCACAAGCCACTAGCTTTGAAGAGCCCAGGGTGTTAAAAGAAGTAGAGCCGAGGAACAGAAAATAGCAATGTTTGTTCACCTGCACCCTCTGAGATGCACACCCAACAAGCAGGACCACACTGTCTTGGGAGATTTACTTGTTTGAAATGAGGGAGGAGGGGAAGACAGAAGAATTGAAGGAGAAAGCCAAAATGTAGAAAATAGAAAAATAGCTTTGAGAGAAAACCAACTCACCATCTAGAAAATACTGTACCGTCAGCATCATGACTCACAGGCTTGGGGTGAGATCGAGTCATGATGATTTGGGTACTGTATGAATTATACCCACATTTGCAACACCCTGGCCAAGTATAAAATTCACTTGTTATTATTTCATAGTTCTCACTTGTCATTCCATTATAATCTCCCAGATATTTTTTGTCTAGCTTTCCTTCTTTGTCTTGGACCACAGGTTCTGCAACTTACTAGTTGCTGAGAGAGAGCTAGGGCATTACAAATGTCATCAAGTATTAACATCTAAAGGAAGCTTTGAAGCTCCTTCTTCCATGAGTGTAAGGGAGTTATTCACATTTGAGTTGGCTGTCAGAGCTGGTGGGACTCATCATTTAATGGACTATCTACATCTGCTAAGAATGACTCTCTTAGACAAGGGTTTGCATAACTTTTCTTCTGTCCACATTCTCCACTTTCTGCCACTGTGATTTGCAGTATGCCAGAAATGTGCTGTTTTAAAGCAATGGCCAGATAAGATAGACCAGAGTGGTCTTAAGAAGTTTTCAGTTGAAGGGATACAGGTAGAACTGCTGGGTGTGAGGGAGAAACCAAAATGGGGAGGGGTGACGATGGTGCTGTGTAGAACCAGAGAGAACTCCAGAAGAGTTGTCATGCAGTTCCAATCTGTTGTTGAAATGATTCCTCCTGGGAAAGTTGGACAGGCCTTGTCCCACACTGTTTCTGCACATGCAGAAAATTAAGCCCACGCAGGGCACAGTGGTTGAAGTCAACCCACTCTGAGCAAGTGGTACAGTGGGGACTGCTTGGTTGCTTTAGATTGCTCCATGAGCATGCTGCTCCCTTTGCTTGCATTGATGGTGGCAGAAGAGTGGAGAGCCTTGGTTCCCATTTTTCTCTGAGCTGTATCATCTGGTGCATCTATTTGACTTACCTCCACGCCTAAGTAGGGAAAGATGTGCCTCACAGTCTTAGTCTATGCTTTGGTGCTCTATGATTTCCTAAATGTTGGGTACCTGCTCACAGGCTAGGGCTCTCCATTTTAATAGTCATGATAGAGAGAATCTGATGCTTTGTGCATATCATTTCTAGTATGTTTTCAGGCATTAACCATGGTGAGAACTAGGGAAATGTGAGGCCCCTGGGACTCAGTTACCAGGGATATATCCTGTAGGAAGAAGGATGGGTACTGTTGGAAGTAGATGGACTTGCCAATTGAAGAAGCTCAGGGGGAAATCTGTTGAAGAAACCAAAGAGAGGGTCCAAAGAGCTCTGACTCAGACCCTAGTATTAAACATGAAATGGGCTATGGCCACATAGCACTCTGTGTGCCTCTGGGACTGGGTGGGGAACTGTGAGAATAGAATCTCTTTACTGACATACACAGGACCACTTTGAGACCTCCTGTGAAGGAGTGTTTCCCCAGCAGACTGAAGAAAATATCACTGAAAAATACTGTCTGGTCAGAGTGGGAAAGAGGAATGATTTTGGAGGAGTGGAAGAGGTGAGAGGAGAGATCTTTACTAGGACAATGGCAGAGTATGAGAAGAGAGATGCACGGGGCAGTTAACCAAGTCATCCTTGAGACTCGGCTAGAGGACCTAATAACTCCAAGTGAAAGCTCCACAGGGGAGACAAAGGGGAAATGGAGGCATCAATCTTAATATTTATTGAGCATCTGCTTTGCACAGAACACTGTTACAGACACTGGGCATATAGCTTTAGCCAAAACCTTTAGCAAAGTACCGGCCCTTGCACTATTTCCACAGCATTTGCATGATGTCCTTGAAGCCTCCTGCAATATCTGTATGCTTATTTACATTTAGCAAAACAAACAAACAAACAAACAAACTTATTATGAAATACATTTACTTTGCTTGGGAAAACTAACCAACAAATAAGGGGAAAGAAATGGAATGTTTCTCCTTGCAGCAACCTCTTTGCTGAGATAGCTACCATGGGCAAATTCCTGTGTGCTCTTCTGTAAATCTGAGTATCTATAAATACATAGCACATGCATGTCATTATGCACTCCATTCCATGCACTTAGTGGTATATCCTGGAGATCATTCCACACCTATATAGAAGTCTGCTTTGTGCCACTGTAGAGTCATATCTTATTCTGCTTTTGCCAATGCTTCGTGATTTATCTGTGCCTTGTAGAAGGCTGTTACATTTCCCTCAAGGACCTTTTGCCCTTTGTGTAAATAAAGCCCTAGAAATAGGAATAGAATGTGTATTTTTTTACTTGAATAAGTGTCTATCAGCATCCACAGAGATGGTACTATTTGGAAGAAGGGAAAGCCTACCATCAAATGCGTATGTCTTTACATCACTATGGAAAAAGGAAAGAAAAATCTTGTAATTCAAGTGTGTGGATACTTTCCCCATAACCTGGAAAAGACTAGAGTCAAGGTGAGCTTTACACAGAGCAGAGAAAAAGAAAAAGAAAAAAACCCAACATAATAGAGCTTCTCTTATCTACCCCTGAGAAAGAGGAATCCATGATGGCACCAGCTTTCCAGGCACTTTACAGATAGGTGTTTACATTTTAATAAAGGCTCTGGACCCTCAACCTTAGTGATGTCTTTGCTTCCTAAACCAGGAGGCTGGGCTTATCCAAGCCAATGTAAAAACACACACACAGTCTGAAATGGTAGAACCAGGTCTCAGGTTGTCTGATTTTCACATATTGCACACCATTTCTAGAAAGAGAAGTTTACCTTTCTCTTGAGAGAGAGATGGGGAGGAGTCTGGGCCCAGAGTGAAGTGGAGTGCTGACTTACTGACTTTAGTACACTGATTAATAGTAAACATAATATAGGATTGGAGCTGTTTGGGAGGCTGCTTGCTTTTCAAACTCAAATAGTGGAAGTGAGTTGAAAATGCCCTGAGACACTTCTCTTTTCTTAACGGACTCCCTGCATCTGGCTTTCATTCTATTTAAGAATGTGTTTAATTAATTAAATTTTTCCTGATAGCTGAGAATTTTCTAAGAATCAAGTCTTATGCAGGGTTTGAAGGGAAGACTTACATGGACATGTAGGACCCATTCTGGGAACTCTCCCAACGTGAGAAAATGAAACCGATGAACTTGAGCCTCAGGCAGAATGCTCTTTACCAAACAAAGAGCGGGTGGCCTCTGCTTAAGATAGGGGGGACTTTGTGCAGTAACTAGAATATAAGCTGAACCTGAGAAAATTTAGAAAATGTCCAAAACTAGTACAATAAAACCCATATAACCTCCCACCTAAACTGATTGAGCATCCATTGCATTCATGCTGCCTCTGTAAGTATATGTAAGCAAGTTGTAGGCAGTGTGACTTCACTCAAATTCTGTTATCCATTCTAATCCACTACAACGCAGTTACTACAGCCAAGAAAGTTCATGTTAACTCAGCAATATTGCCTAATAACATGCAATCAAATACAGTTAGTGTTTCATTTCCCCACATCCTCTGTGGCTGTTTTGTTTTGTTGTTATTTGGGAGTCTAGTATTCAAATTAGGCTCACATACTGCCTTATGTGTGATAACTGCATATGTTTTCATCTAAAACATTGTGATTTAGTGGTTAGCCCTACATGCCTGTGATGCTAGCTATTCTCAAAGCTAAGGCAAGAAGCTCACAAATTCCAAACCATCCCTGAGCAACTTAATAAGACCTTGTCTTAAAATAAAAATGTTTAAAGGCCCAGGGGTGTAATTCAGTGCTAGGGCGCTTGCCTAGTATAGGCAAGGTTTGGTTTCAATCTCCAATAACACAAGAAAAATAAAATAAAATAAAAAATCAAACCCATAAAAAAATTGTCCTGGGAGCTTGTTAGAAATACAGACTTGTCTTAAGAGATTGCTCCATGGTTAAATCCCTTGCTACCAAGCATTGGGACCTGAATTTGAATGTCCAAAGTCCAGATGCACAACTAGAAAGCCATGGCTCCAATAACAAGACAGGAGGTAGACACAGGAGAGTGGCAGTAGCTCTCAGCCAGCTAGTAGGTAGTAAACACAGTAGTGACCAACAAAGAGACAAATATGGCAAAAGCTGAGCATTGATGGCCGAGGTTGTCCTTTGACCACCACAAGTGCATCATTGCATATACATATCCACACTCAGACCCATCAATATGCACAGACACACAAACACACACACACACACACACACACACACACAATACACACAATACACACAAACACACACACACAAAGAGAGAGAGAGATTAAGACTTCCTAGCCCCATCCTAGAGCTACTGAGTCAAACCTGCATTTTAATAACGCAAAACATCTGTAAAATCAATAAAATTTGAGAAGCCCTGAGCTAATCATTACACCTACCCTCCAGCCTTGGTTTTGTGGTACAGACTATTCTGCAAAAGGCAGGTTGATTCTGTAGTAGAACAATTCACATTCTGGGAATGTCTGAGGTTTATCCATGCTTGGTATTATTGTAGCGTATCTAGGGACATATGTCTGGTTATATATGGTTACATGTTTAGTCACTTCATTAAGGGGACAGCTAGCAACAATCTGGTTCCTCATAAAAACCTAATCTATGGGGTAACATTCTGAAGACATGAATGTCTTCCACTCAGCAGTCTGGCATTTCTTGATTCTTATCTGAATCCTTTACCATCTTGAAGATTGATGATGGAAGATTATTAGATGATGTCATTCCTTCCACTCACTCGCTTTGTCCTATAAAAATGAGCTCTCCGTTAGCAGGATGGAAGCAGGTGGAGGTGGAACCCAGCAAGCCAGACAATGAGTTGAGGCATGGCTTAGAGAAAGACAAACTGGACTGAGACTGTTAGTTACTGTAGTATGAACAATGGCCATCCTCCAGAGCAAAGACAGCAGGAAGTGGGACTAGATGACAAAATATACTGATAGATGAGGCCAAGAGGACAAAGTGCTAATTCCATCTTCAGAGAGGAAGATTTCCTAATCTCATATTTGAGTCCAACTCCCTGGAGCCACCTTTCAAGACCATAAGTATCATATTTGCCTATTGTGTCCTGCCTTGAAGCCAGTGATGCTCAAAGAGTATCCCATGTCCCAGACATGCTGACATAGATAGGAGACTGGCTAGAACTACATAACACCTCAGAGACTACCCCAGACCCACTGAATCAGAATCCCTATTTTCATTAATATCTCACAGGATGGTAAGACCTTTGCAAGTGGGAGAAATGCTGTTTAAGCCACTGTGGTCTAAATTTCAGACCAGCCAAACCACGAGTTTCCAATAAAAATACTTTCCCTAGGGGTCTTCTATGACTGTCATTCAGTCTCCCATTGGGTTTTAGGAGAACATGCTGCTGTTTTGTCTGCCTTTATCTAGAGAGACAATGCTGCAGAGTGTTGGCCTTCACAGCCAGTATGACCAAGTTTCTCATTTCTGAGGTCTTTTGTAATCCTTAAGTCACTTCTTTGTGTTTTAGACAATTCCAGATTCTTGGAATCCAGTTAAAGATCAGTACAATAAAGCTAGCTTGAGGATAATAAAGATCTCCATGTGCTGTGAGCCAGAGACCATCTTAGAAGATAGTGAAAGCAGAAAAGAAGGGGCTATGAAGTTCTCTCTGGAATATTTCACACTTTAGTTCACACTTTGATCACTTTCAGTAACAGAGGATTTTGTTTGAAAAGTAAATTTGAGAACCAAAGGCACTTACACAGATTTGTTCCATGCCCTCCACATCATTGCTCTGAAAGCAAATAGACCTTTCAGGGAATTATGACAAATTAAACACATTATAAGGCTCAAAGCAGTCCCTCTCAAATAGCTACTGTTTTCAAACAATTGCTAATAATTTACATCTTGTTATTACTCCAACAGCCCAGAGTAGGAATCATTGGCCCTCTAATCACAGTAATTAAAGAGAGAAGAAAATAGTTCTAGGCTAATGATTGAGATGGGGGTCACTTCCCCTGTGAATAGACTAAGCATGATCATACTTTCCATCATAAATAAAGAACCCTAGTACTGTTGGAATGCCCAACCGATGTCCACGGAGGCTAAAAGAAAAGAGGAAGTATGTTTACAGAAATGTATCAGGGCTTGGTAACCATGGTGATTGTTTTTCCTGAGCTATTCTATGGAGCTGAGATGACAGCCTGGGGGGACCTATTTGTTTGTATCTAGGTCAAGTCTGTGTCCTACCTTACTCAAAACCAAGTCACCAAGCAGCAGAGTTCTCATTTCCCCCAGCCAAGGTCTCGAATTCCTGGGCACAGTTTATTAAAACAGTTTACAGATGGCATCTCAGCATAGTGCCAGGAGTCTAAACAATCTCTGACAAATCTTAACAGTCATCACCATGGCTGGTAAATGCAAGCAGTCATCATTTCCTTAGGCTTTGCTTCTCCATCCTCAAATGCAAGGGCTGCTTATAGATCGGGGAGGAGAGAACAGTGAACTAACTGCTCTATCCTTCGCCAGTGGAAAGTTCACCTGAGAATTTTATCCCAGAATTGGCCCTTGACTAGAGTATCTTGGCATCATTCCTTACAAAATCAACTTGATGGTCTGAAAGATGTTTGGGCCTGTCTCTCACTTGGAATCTGGAATCACATCTACTATAGGTAACTAGAGGAAACTGTAGAGACCCTGTGTTCTTCAAAATAGAAACAGTCACACTTCTGTCCTGAATTCCCCAGGCCCTGGGTAAAGGATGAAGCTACAGGACCCCCTACCAATGTTTTGGCATCTCCCTGCCTAAAGGGAAAGAAAGAACTCCCAGTTAACAGTCAAAAGCAAGGCCTTCCCTTACAGGACTACACCCCCATCCCATACAAGTGGTCCTTCTCTCTTATACAGCACTTATACTCTTGATGGTCAAAGCTGTTCTGGAGGCCAGGAGTATCAGCATCACCTTGGAGCTTGTGAGAAATAATGGCAAGCCAAGTTCTTCCCAAACCTGCTGAATGGGAATTTACAGCTCAGAGATCCTCAGCATTGAAGCTCCAGAAATTCTGTCTTTGAGCACTCTGGTCCATTCATAGCTTGTGCCACAACTCACCATTATGATTCCATATTTATTAGTAGTTCTTAAATGGCTGCTTTTCATGAACTAGGTCCATAATGCACACCACAGATCACCCAAAACTTGAGTGAATGATTTTCTGTCCCTGGAATGGCTCTACTGGGTGTTTCCTCTTTTACTGTTCACTCTAGGTATCTAGTTGGATACAGAGCACTTGGTGCATTCAGTCCTATTAAGCTTCATCTAAATGGAAATACCTTTCTTCATGTGCTTGCACTTCACGCTAATTGAAAGTCATGCTTGGCATTATGTCAGCTGCTTAGTAAATATTGAAGGGCTGGCTGTTGTCTCACAGCAGCAACATAAAGGGGAATTTTGTGATGTCAGGTTTTCCTAAGAAGCATATGGGTAATCATGTAATCACAGATGTAAAGCAATAGTATCCAGGTTAAGAACTCTCAGGGCAAAAAAAAAAAAAAAAAAAAAAAAAAAAAAAAAAAAAAAAAACACAATCAGAAAACAAACAGAGAAGAAAAGATCTTCCAAAAGATCCCTTCCCCTGAAAAACTGAGGCCCAAATGTATAGACTCTCTCCAGATTAGTGTGACACCAAGGCTTCCTGAGCTCCACCCCTTGGGCTAGAGAAGAATCCTATTTCTCAGCTAACAATGTGTCCACAGAATGACAGAGCTTTGGGGGACATAAATTAAAATGGTACCTCCAGATGGTCATCAGCACTTACACAGAACACTAAGAAAGCCAGATGGAGTCAGTGGACAACTTCCAGTAGACAGTGTTTCCGTCAACCTCTTACTCATTTACATGAAAGTCTATGTAGACATTTATGATTATTATAGAAAGCATCATATGTAATATAATGTAAATATATAAATAAATAAATACAATGTTTGTGCCACATATTTATAAATAGTTGCTAATTATATCTGAGTATAAACTTGCAATAAATCCATGAGGTCAAAAACCAGTTTCTTTACAATATCATCAAATCTTTGGAATATAAACACTAATTAATTCACAATTTCCAACAACAATCAAGGTGGAAAGGTATTTTCCATGTATGTTTACAACACTTACAGATGAACTAAATATGGAAAGAAAAAAATACATCATTTATTCATTTCATTTATCTTATATTGACTTAAGGAGGAAAAACCAGTAGCATGTGTGGAGGGGAAGAAAGCTCTTGACTGGGAGGCAGACATTCCAACTGTGGTCCTGTGTTCCATGAATTCACTGTGTCTCCCTGGACAACACACCTTGTCTCTTTGCGAGATGTGAATGATGACCCTGCTCTTCTCTCTTTTCTTCCAGGACTTCACTCCCAGAACAGCTGACAAGGTTCCCCTTAAAGGAGGTAAGATCTCAGATGTAGGAATGAATGTGTAGTGAATCATGCAGATGACACCACAAGGTGTAGTGCCTACTGATCAACCAGAAATGTCATGACTGTCCTCAACAGCAGTGGGGCAGATGGAGGTGGGGGCTGATAGGGCTGAGCTATCGCTTCTGACTCATCTGGGTAGCTCCTGATCACTGTGCTTATCCACACAAACCTCCCATCTGCCTGTAACACTCTCACTAATAACACTCACCATTGGTGTAGCCATGCCGCAGGGCCTGGCAGGGACACAAGGCAACCTTGTACTTAGAGCCAGAAACCATAAATTAAACAAATTTCAATATGACTCCACTTCCCACCTGGAAGTTTCAGTTACACATCCCTTAAACAGGAATCACAGTGCTTACCTCACTGGGGTTTTAGAAAAGCCAATCAGGGCAAGCTCATAATATCTTGGCGTAACAACCAGCATATAGAAATAGTCAAATAACTGGCAATAGCCAAAATATCTAATGAAGTGGACGACCTGTGAAGACAGGCTTATTCCCTCTACATTACCAGTCACAGAAGCTATTGACTAACATATTGCCCCAACTAGTCCCTATGCAGAGTTAACACTGAAGATTAAACTCAAGATCATCTAATGAATGTTGTCACGGTTCAGAGAAGAAAAAATCAGACTTAAAGAGAGACAAAGTGTTTTGCTCAATATCATATGGGCTAAACAAAAATGTCCTTGACTCTGATTTGGTGTCTTTACATTCAAAATGTCAATCCTCACTTAAGTCCCACCCACAATTTTCACAGCCTGGGTAGCAAGCACAGCTGGCTAACCACAGAACTAAATGAGGAAAGGAAAGAAGATGGGATAGGTAGGTAGACCTTCAGGGATATCAGGCTAGAGATACTGGGCATCCTTGGAACCAGAGGACACAGGGAAAGTGATACGGCTCCTTACATCAAGAACATTGCCCTTGTAGTTTCTTCCCTTCAGGACATCCTACTGGAGACTTAGAAAGAATGAGCAAGGAGCCCTGGATGGACAGGCCTCCTGAACCTTTGAAAACAGGTAAATAACCTTGCCTTGATGGGCAATGTCTCAATATTGGCCAAAGTCACTTAGCCCTCTAGAATGTGGTCTCACTTCCTCTGCCTATGTAGATAACCAGTTATGTAATTAAGGAGCAAGGTAAAGTGTAGAGGCCACAAACATTGTCCACAAAGATCCAGATTGTGAATGTTCCAGGCTTTGCAGGCCTTCTCATCTTGGCTGAAATCACTCCTGCAGTTTGCCATGATCAGGTCAGACAAACAACACACAATTCTGCATGCATGATTGCATCCCCCTAGAACTTATTTATGGGATGAGCAGTGGTTGGATTTATAGACAGAACAGCAGGCTCTTGTGGTACAGGCAGTATGGGTTTTGGAGTTAGACATCCTGCTAAGGTGTTGCACGTATTCCCATGGAGCCTTGCAAGGGACAAGCAGCATTGATTAAATGTAATTCCTCCAGTCTGTGCTTCCATTGGCCTACCACCACCTCCGCTTAGATATTTCTCAGTCAAATTGGAAGTTTGCATTTTGATGAGGGGCAGTAGCCACGTCCCATGGACATAGTGTCAGTGACAAAGGTAGACTTGATTAGGCATCAGGACCCCAGCCACAGGGAAGAGCTGTGCTTTCCTGTTGGTGGACACTCCAGTCATAGGTTGCCAAGTACAAAATTCCACTCTAACTAGCAGTTTACAGTTAGCACCAGATCAGATGAATAAGAAATAAAGAGCAAACTTGTCCTCTTGCCAGCTAGGCAGTTACACTTAAGGTGTAAACACTCTTTCTAGGCACGCCCACCCTCCTGTGTTTTGGTGAAAATACCCCTCCCTTCATGGTAAGAAATTAATACAGATAGATGCTAGATTGTTTACTCTGTCATTTGTCTTGTTTTAAAGAACGTAAGAAGAAAAATAAAATCTGTCTTCTCCATGTTGCTCCCCAGCTTTTCATTTGAGGGAGAAATTTCTTTAGTTCATGAAGTCCCAAATTTGGGGGACAGTGGATTAGACCATTTATGGGTTCCCTCCTTACTTGACTCATGACTCAGAATATCAGAACGAAAACTAACAACAATAAAAAAAGTAGCTTCTGATTCAGTGTTTCTACAACTAGATTTTGTTTGTCAATGCTGATAACACCCCACCCACCACTTTCCTTATTTCCTTTGAGTTGGTCTGAGTACCAGCCCCAAGAGCTAGCAGTACAGGCTTGGAGGGATGGGGCCTATTCCCATTCCCATTTGTAGATAAGTTACTGAGATCTGAGAAGTCAGAATGACTTGCCAGGGGTTATGCAGGAGGCAACAGTGTGGCAAATGTGAGAATCCAACCTTCCCTCTGTTACCCTTACATGATGTGCTTCAGCTCTGAGGAGCTAGCAACCTTTGGTGTGCTGCCCAGGACTCCCACTTAATGCACACCTACACCTGCCTTAGCTCCCCAAACTGTGGACATTGTAGCCGGGTAAAAGAGAAAGTAACATCTGAAGGCAAAACCTGGGTCCTCACACCAGCAGGCTAGGTCTTTTTAGGAAATTCTCTTCTCCTCTCCAAACATACTACTAAATATAATAAATGGATTTGAAATTAGGGAAAAATGTTCACTGCACAGACTTGTAAGTAGGTAAAGCGCCTATTGTACAGTGTGAAAGCCTGTGTCAGACCCCATCAACCACAGAAAAAGCCAGGAGCAGCTATGTATACTTATAATCCCAGCATTGAGAAGGCAGAGACAAGAAGATCTCCGGGGCTCACTGGCCAGCCAGTCTGGCCAAACTAGAAGGCTTCAGGTTCAATGATAGACCTTATCTTAAAAAATAAGATAGCAAGCAATTGAGGAAGACATCCAGCATTGACCTCTGGCCTCTACACACATATACACACATGAATACACACACACACACACACACACACACACACACACACACACACACACACACACACACACACACACACACACACACACACACACACACACACACACACAGAGCAGAGTTCTTCGACACTTCCTGA
Organism: Onychomys torridus; assembly: GCF_903995425.1. Taxonomy (NCBI): domain Eukaryota; kingdom Metazoa; phylum Chordata; class Mammalia; order Rodentia; family Cricetidae; genus Onychomys; species Onychomys torridus. Next base: position 82,196,862 of record NC_050444.1, on the reverse strand, counting down.
GACTAGAATTCTCTTATCCTGTATATAAAGACAGAAAGTAACAGCCTGACACTTGTCTGAAGAAACGCTGAAGCTACAATGCCTGTCACCAGCAAGCTGGTCTTAACCCTAAACAAGAAGCAAATTGCCCCCTTTGAAAAGGAAGCAAGGAGACTGGGGAAAGGAGGACACTGTTGCAAGACATCCCAGGCATCCTACCTACCATCCAGAAATTCCTGGGAGGAAATCCCAGGGGTGGCATGAGGTTTGTCACAGATCAGAAGCCACAGGATAGGGAGCCCTCAGCCATGACCGCTGTTGTAAATCTGCCACCTTCAGAAACCAACAGTGGCCAGAGCCTGGAATGCAGGCTCTGCACACATGCCGGAGTAGCCCAGCACAGGATATCCTTAGCTACAGGGAAACCACAGAAAACCACACCCATGTTGGTGATGATAACTTGCTATTCCTGGCCAGAAGCAGGCCCCAGCCAACTGCCAACCTGCACTCCCTCCACTGTGCCTGAGACTTGTGGGTCATTCTGAGGGTTCATTTGGATCCATGGACAAGCAGAGATACTGGGAGGCAAAACTTTCCCTTGCTCTTCTCACTGGATTTTAGTCTCTACTCTAGCACACAGAGGCAACTTGCCTCCTGCAGGGAGCCCACCCTGAACATGAAATGGAACCAAAAATATACCTTCGTTTTCCTGCTTGATTGAACCTGAGAGCACCCAGATATCTGGTCCACCTTGCTCTCCCATGTTCCATGAAATGACCCTACCTCTCCCATATACCAAGGCTCCCACAACTCCTCATCATTTCTTCTTCTTGTTCTGCTTCCACAGAATGTTGGATCTCTTACATTGCTCATGCTCTGGGTTTATTTGTTTAAATCTCAGATTGCAGCCCCCTTCACCTGGATTTCCTAGGAGTCCCAACAGAACCTTGCTTCTTTGTATAGCAATGCCTGCAGGAAGATTTGAAACATAAACAAAAGCTAGCATGGCAGCAAAGCATAGCACAGTGTCTTCCAGCAGGTGGTGGAGACCTCTGAGGCTCTTTCTTGTAAGACAGAAGCTATTTCAGCTACTAGAAACTTCTCAAAGGCTAGCATACTCTATCCCTACGTTTTGGGACAGAGGGGGCTACTGTGGCTTCTGGGCATGTTTGAGAAGGTCATGTGACCTGGGTTGATTCATTAGAATCTGGGTTGTCAGTAGAAAAAGATTTTTTTTCCCTGTAAATTCTGTGTGGCTCATAGTACCCAGAGGTACTGGAAGCCCAAAGGAAACTCAGACATTAAATGCAGTTTCTGGGTCTCCTTTGCTCACTATCCAGCCTGGCTTGAATTCTGCTTCCAGCTGAAAATGGACACCAAAGACAAAGAAATAGACTGGAACATGGAATTCTTGCAGTCAAGTCTTGAAACATGAAGCACCTCTCTGTTCCTCCCAGAATCTTGTTTCCTACTTCTGAGGGTTTATCTCAGGGTTGAACCATATGGTTGAAGCTGAACCATATGGGTGAATGGATTTTGCTTCTGATATAAAATCTGTGAATTGAACAACTATCCTAGAATTCTCTGACCATTTCATTATGTTGATTTTTCTTACATATTTTGGCAAGCTGCCCTCCTCACCCTCTGCAACTAAAAGGAGAATACAGGCATCAAAAGACACTAAATGAGGTGGTCCTATAATAACGAAATACTGAGGGTGAGGAAACTGAGCAGCCAAGGAGACTAGTTTCTCCCCAGTATTCCACTGACCCGGTCTGTGACCAGGTGCCATGTAGAAGCAGCACTTATGACAGAGAAGACATAAGGAATGGCCGCCTTCCTTTTCCTTACAATCCCTTCCCCTCAGGAGAATAACCACGGGCTGGCAGAGCCCCGCTTGGTCTGAGGGGTAGAGCTGCATCCAGAATGCCTGTCTCCTTTTGGTTTCCACTTTCTCTTCTGTCCCCTGGGCAGCATTGTAGGATGCTTTCCTGGGTGAGGTGGAGCCAGCTGAGGGCAGTGGTAAATTGCTTTCCAGCTGATTACTTCACTGGTCACAAGGAACCGATTTATTCCTCCATTCACTCTGAACACACTCACTAAAACCCACTCTTAAACCCACTTTCTCTTTCTCAAGGCAGAGCTAACAGAAATCAGAAATCTTTGTGTTGAAAATACCCAGGAAGTGAGCCCTTCAGACTGAAGAGCAATGGAGTTCTGGAGAGGCTCTCTAGGGTTCTAAGGCCACCATTCCTAATCCTCACACCCTAAAAAAATGAGGAGGGAGGGAAGAGAGGCAGAGCAGAGGAAAGGAGAGAACACAAGGGAAATGAAAAGGCTGAGATTTGGTACTAAAATTGGCAGATACAATCTGCCAGTCTCTAATTCCAGAGGCTATGTCTCCTTTCCCTACTATCCAAACACTTTAAGAAACAGGGGAGGTGAAGGGGGGGGGGGGGGAGAAGAGGTGGAAGAAGGGCAGATATTCCTAGACCTCAAACTGGTTCCTTTTTTTTTTTTTTTTTTTTTTCAGTTCAAGCCCCCAGACACAACATCTGTGGTCTTGAATCTCTGCCAAGCAGGTAGCCCAGGCCCCAGAACAGAGAAGGGGAATAAATTATTTGCTATTGTTTGTGTGGTATACAGCAGGTTCAGTGTTGTACCTTATTTCATTTAATCCTCTGGCCAGCTGTTGAGGTATATTTTATCTTCACCTTGAAGAAGAAAGAACAGTTCAAAGAGGCCTACACATTTGTGCTAAACCATACAGCTAGCAAGTAACCAGGGTGAGATTCAGGCTTCTGTGTCTGAGCCAAACCTAACTTCCTGAGAGTGCTTCTGTACTTCCGCATTGCGAATAAGCTGGAGCATTATAAAGGTTAATTAGAAAATTAGAAGGACTTTAAGGTGTTTCTTGATGACCACCCCCCAACAATGTCAGTTCAACCTGCCTTTAATATACATTAACTCCAAAGAAGTACTCCTAGAACCAAATATATTTACCTTACAAACCACAACAGATCGGGACTTAAAAGGCTTCCCGCTCCCAAAAGCCTTCATAGGAGTTATGTGAATTCCAACTTGGTTTCAACCCATTTTTACCCACTGTTTTCTCTGTGTTCAACAATAAGCACGCCATCTCTCTGGGGCGTCCCAAGTACTGTTGTGACTCGAGTCATCCATCTGTTCTTTTGCAAATGGCTGCTTACTTGCTCTTTACGTCTGCATCATAAATGTTCTTGCCTGACAGCATCAAGGAAATGTTTAGATTTGAAGGCCTGTGAAATGACCCACCACTTACCCGCCTTCCTGCCCCCACCAGATTAAGGGCTCACTTTGGTCCCAAATGCTGCTGAGAGTGGAGACTCCTCTAGATGTCACTGTTGGGACTTCCCTGGGTGTTCTCCAAGAGAGATGAAACTGAAATATAGGCCTTTCCATTTCCTCAGAGATTAAAATATTTCCAAGAAGTCTTCATCCTTCCCTAAAAGTATCAGAGAGCCTCAAACAATTGTGTACAGATCGAGAAATTCTAGTCCGACAGGTAATACCATGGGTTTCATTTTAATGAGCATCTCCTTAGCCAATCCTCTCTGCCATGCAGTGTCACAAGAAATAACAAGAAAAAAGAGACAAGAAGAGGATGGACCTCACATTTGCGGTGCCTCCAATAGCCATGTGTTGGGCTGGTTATTTGACATCTGTAATCTTGATGGGTGTCACATCGGCTGCACATCTGTGTTGATTGTTACTGTCCTCAATTTGGTGATACAGTAGCTGAAGTTCCTGGAGGGGAGATGATGGATCCAAAGCCTTCACTAGAACCACATGCTCTCTGAGAAGCACCATCTGCCTGCCCGGTCCTTACCGGAGAGGTTCTGTAGAGCCAAAGTTGACTAGCATTTAGATCACATGTCGTCTGCCTAGAAAGCCCAGTTGCCCCAACCTTTGACTTGACCCAGTTCCAAACATAGGCTTGAAGTTATCTTCTGACATTCTCCCACCCTGGATCAGGAAGGCTCTGAGGCTGCTTTCCCAGCACCTCCCTCCAGCTGTGTCCAGAGACTTTGGTTGCATAGTGTGAAATGGCTACAGAATCATTTCTTCCTTCATTTAACACTCACTGCTCCACAGGAAGACTAAGAACTATGGACAGAGTGAAGCAAGCACTGGAAGGAAAACAGTGTTCTGAACCCAGATCTGCTGCTCTTTTACCTGCTGTGGGGTCTCGAAACCCAGCATCTCCGGGCTCAACCTTCCCACTAATAAAATCCATAATCTCCATTCCCATGACCCTTTGGATCCAACATTATAAAATCTCAAAGAGAGGGTCCAGTTTTTAGTTTGTCACAATTCTTACCATCTAGTGCCTGGCCCTTTCGCTCACCATCAACAATCTCAATCCCCACCCCACCCCTTTCCTTCTCCCTCCTCCTCTCTGGGAAACTAGACACTGGAATACCATCGATACACCTTTCTCTCCAGTTTTTCTAAGCAAAAGAATAGTCTTCCATCCTTCTAGAAGCCAGAGCTTGTCAACAAAACACTGACTCCATCCATCTGAAAGCTTTGATGCTCAGAGGAACATATGGAGTCTGCAATGATCTGAAGACAGGATGGCCTGCCAAGGAATCTGGAGTTTTAGACTCTTGTCCCAGCTCTGTCACTAACTCACTCTGTGACCTAGGACAAAGCCTTCAATGGGAGCAGCATTGGGAGCATAGAAGTCATATGTTTGCTAGGTTTGGATCCCTGCTCTTGCAAGCAGCTTCTATTTCAAAAGTCATACAAATTCTTGCCGAAGCAGGATGTTCTGAACTTAGATTGCCACCAACGTGAAATTTTTCTCTTCTGTGCCCTGGGTCTCTGAAAATCTGAACATGTACAGACATAGTCTCCTCCTACATGGAGTTAGAACAGCAGGAACATAAAATCAAAAAAATTGGAACTAGGACTGACTTCCTGGCCCCAGCTTCCAACCCTGCTGCCCCCACATCAATACTGACAGTGCAGAGATACATCAGTACTGGCAGTGCAGAGATAGTCTGCTAGAATCATCTAGAAAGGCATTTCCAGACCTCAGTCTACAGTGCTCTCCATCTAGATAGGAACACTAAAATCTAAAAGAGAAACTCCCATAATCCCAACACCCAATGCAGCAATTTAGCCCCCATCTCCAGACAGTTCTCATATTCCATTTCTCAAACTAAGCCCTCCAGACTATATTCCCTGGGAAAACAGAGGGCACAGATACAATTCATAGTCTAGGCACCCAATTCCCAAAGCTCTGGGGCCATGGCAGGGTTCCTACTTTATAGGGACCCTTCTAGAAGTCTTATCATGGATTTGAAATAGTCTGTCTTATCATGGATTTGCAAGCTGATGAGACTTGAGCTACATGGCTGGTACCCCACACAATATTGTCAAGGTCATAAGAGCCCTGTAACTTTCAAAGCATCCCACCCACTCCTTGGTCAGCACTGACTGGACAAATATTCAAGCTTCTATCTCTGTGACTTGGGTTACAACCTGGATGTCCTTGGTGTAGGTCTGTCCATCACCAAGTTGGAGAAAGGGGGTCGGAGTGGTGTTATCCATTGGCTAAGGGCTTTCGATCCTACAGAAACCACTGAGACCCTTGATGGGCCCCACCAAGCATCTGTTACTCTGACAACATCTCCAGATGTGAAAGAACAGAGATGTTGCCTCTGGGGTCTTCCTCAAGCTCAATAGCGCCACTCTCCCAAAAACCAGCCCCTTCCTTGAACCAGTTCCAGCAATGGCATTCTTAGAAGGAGAAGCCCATGTTTTTCCTTTAGCATGAAACCATCTAATCAATTCTTTAAGAAAAACTAAAATTATACCTGCCATTTGACTTCAGGAAATGCAAATGCTTCAAAATAAGATTGCTTTTTTCCATCGTTGGGTTTCTCAGAATTACAGCTGAGGTTACCCCACTATACACGTGAAGACTAAAGGGGAAAAACAGAAGAAAAAAAAAGCCTGAATGTATGAGAGGCAAGCCTGGGCTTGTACTTCTGCCACCATCTGTTTGTAGATGTTCAGCTCTTGCAGATGTCACCACAAGCCACCTGATACAAAGGGGCCTTTGGACAAGAGAGATAGAGTCTACTTTATGTAGCATCCTGCCTCTGGTCAAGGGTGTGAGTCCTACTTTCCCAACTAACTTTGGCAGACTCTGTGAGAGTGAGGCCAGTGTTCTTCCTGTGGGGAGGAGGGCAAGCCAAGCATCCCTATTCACTACATTGATGCTCTAAGTACTGAGTTGGCTCCTACTGAAGGAAATAAGAGAGATGGACTAGATGGCTTCATTCAGCAAATGCTTATGGAGCACCTTCATGGCTGAGCAGTAGGAGAGACTGAACTGCAGTCTCCGCCAGGGTGTGTTTCAAAGGATAGCTGGCTTGATGGAAGAAGGGGTCCCAGGGAGCGGTATGGGAGGCGTGCTGGTGGAAGCATATCCATGTGGTTGTTTAGGGCACTGCAAGCCTCCAAACTCCAGTAGGTGGGGGGAAATCTGTTTGGGCACTAGAGTATCATCGGCTGAGTTTTAATCTCCACCCTACCAGCAACTAGCTGTGTGGCTCAGAACAAGCCAGTTAACCTTTCAAAGCCTAGGGTTTCTTACATACATGATAGAAATAACTATAAACTGCCTCTCACAGGACAGTTGTGAAAATGAAATTAAATCATGGCTGTAGCATGTTCAGCAAAGTACCACAAAAATAGTCAACACTAGTTATGATGATGGGTAGTGGTGGTGACATTGATTACTATTAAGACATAGAGTAAAAGGGGACAAGGGATGGTACAGGCTGAGATTAGAGAGATCAGGAGAAGTAAGAACCCAAGATGTCATGAATGGCACCAGTAGAAGCTGTAGGCAACAGAAATCGGAGAGTGATTACCAGAAAAGAGAGTCAAATTTGCATCCCAGATGAAACTGGACAACAGGGAGTCAAATGTAGTCACAAGCCATTAAAATATCACACTTTGGGATCAGGGTTCTGATTATACACACCGTATGAGTATGTGTAGGGCAGCAGCAGGCCTCACAAGAACACTGCTTAGATGAGCATAGGATAAGATCCAGAGAGTGGGTCAAGAAGCTCTTTTCAGGTCAAGAGCAGCTAGGGATGAATACTGTCCCCACTTTGCTGGGGGTTCTAGTAATGAACTTGCTCAGACAGCAGAGGGAACCCTTCACTCAACTTTGAACCACTTTCAGGCCCCAGAGACTTTCTCAAATCTGGGTGGAGAAAACAATAGGATAGGTAGGGTGCTTCTACTATTCAGAGAGTAAACAGAGTAGGACACTGTTCCTAGTGCATGAGCTTATTTCTAATGGATGGACTGAGTGCTCATCTCTGGTGACATCATCAAAAAGACATCAACATCAGGTTGGAGAGCTTCCAGTTTATAGATAAGGGAGCCAAGGTCCAAAGAAGAGAAGAGATTTACTCCAAATAAATTGAATTCATGAGTCATTACAGGGAATGTATAACTTGGTTCTTACCATACAAAATAGCTTGTTATAATAAGAAAGAGCTATCATCCTTGGTGAAGATACTAAAAATATTTTTATTTTCTCAAATGCTACAATGACACAAAAATGTGTTTGCCTCTACCAAAGAAGCACCAGGTGGGAAGGCTTCCTGCTAAGATTTTGTTAATGCTTTGTCCTCTTAAAGTTGAGTGGGATGTTTTTGTCTTTGTTGTCTAGCAGGATGGCGAAAAGAAGGAATTCCATCCCCTGGAATGAGGCAGATGTAGGGAATTCTCACATTTTCACATACTGACTTAGCCTTGAGTGTGTCCTTGAGTGTCTTCAGCAAACTTGATCCTGGCTTAGTCTGAGAACAGGATCAGCTGATGCAGGTAAAAGCACAGAGTCCAGTGTCCACACAGCATGCTGGGCAGCAACATCTCCATCAGTGTTGCTGCTAGGGAGACCAGTGTTTGGACTGAAGGACATGAGATTCCCAGACTCTCTCAAGCTATTAGAGGTACTCAACAACCCCTTTCATGAGGACTGTCAGGAATGGTGCCCAGGACACTATGGGAACTCAGATTGTAGGTGTGTAACTTCTGTCGTCTTCTCTAACAGTCCAAGTGCAGTAATAAATAAAAAAAATAAACTTCAGAAAAGTGAAAATCCTAAGCCTTTTAATAACAAAATGAAAACAAAAGTTTGGGGTTGTTGTTGTTTTAATTTAACCCCACAAACAGAAGCAGAACCATAAACAGCAGTCTCAGAGGGTCACAGAAAAAAAATCTGGTTGTCTGTAGTACCCAGAGTTGTACAAGATGATTCACTCCTGATCTTGTTTTTAGGAAATTGCTCAGATGACCTCTTATGCACCATGAAAAGAAATCATTTCAAGAAGACTTGGGCTTACCTCCAAGGTCAGTACTCAAAGCCAGAAAGATCTAACCCCATAAAAGCCATGTCCTGTATCAATTTCTAATCCAAAAGACCCAGTTAAAGTTCTCTGGCTAAACATGACCTGCACAGGTGCTCTTAGCCAACATTATGTCTTAGAGGAAGAAGATGATAGTGTTCTCTCCAAAGCTACACCATTTGCTGGAAAAAAAAAAAGTTTAGTTGTGGATTTATAAGTGGCACAATTAAGTGGCACAATGAAATAAATAAATGAATGAATAAATAAGCCATGAGCTTGAGGAAAGCCGTGTAGGGATTGTATTGGGAGCAAAAGCTCCCTCAGCAGGTGGGAATAAATGCATTCACCCTTTTTTGTTTCCTACCTGGCCTTTAAAGACACTTTTGTCCCTCACTTCCATTACAGCTCCCTTCTCCCACTAACCCCCTGCTGTGCACCTACCTACTCATTTGGGCCAAGTCTTTCCCCTAATACAAAGAAAGAACAGCCTCCATCTCGACCTCTACCAAGTTATTCACAAGGGAACTACAAAATTGCCTGGTCCCCAGATTGACAGCCTAATGAGCTCAATGGTACACAGCCTATTTGCATGTTGCAGTGTGCTTCAGGTAAGAGTCCCTTGGAAATGAAACAGTAAGAGGCACTTAAAGCAAGAAAGAATGAGCTATGGAAGAGATGGCCAAGATTCTCTGAATAGCCCTTTTGCTTATTCAAAAAAAATCCCATTTTGCAGTTAGATTACTTCGTGCCTTTCCATTAAATGGCAACAAGGTTTGAAGAGAAAGCACTGAATCAATTAAAACCGGTGTGCCTGCTTCCTGGTTCTGGGAGCACCTTTACCAGTCAGCGCTAATTTTCATTTGTTAGGACTCAGAGAATTGGCTTTCACACAAACATTTTAGCTTAGAAGTTCAGTTAATTCTCTGCCTTTCTAAAGGTCCTAGGTAGCAGCCCCCTCACTGTGCATGCCAGAGGCCTATCCAAGGAAGCTTGACTGCCTTTAAGGAAAGGACACATTCAAATCTGCAGAGCATGTTAAAGGGTGTATCTCACTTTTATTAGCATATGTCAATTGCCTGTGACAATGGGTTTCATTGTTGACATTTTCATGCATGCACATAGCATACCTTGGTTTTATCTTAAATGCAAAAGTTAACAGAGATTCTCCTGAACAACTCAATACTGAAATTGAACAGTATTAAATGTCACAGCTTTGACATCTGCAATGCCTGTCAAAATAGTAGTCAACACTAAATGCTCATTCATGACAAATGACACAATAGCATAGACCTTGTTGCAAAATACAGTCCGGGTAGGTAGGATCTAAAAGAGAAAGGAGCCAGAGAAATGGCCTGAGAGGTAAAGCAATTGCTGCAACCTAGTTTTTCAAAGCCAAGCATGGTTCCTCATGCTTGCCATGCCAGTGCTGCTAAGGCAGGGACAAGGGGATCCCTGGAGTACACTGACTGACCAGCCTAGTCTACTAGGCAAAATTCTGGCCAGTGAAAGTCTCTGTCTCAAAAACACAAGTTAAGGGGATAGAGAGATGGCTCAGCAGTTAAGAACACTTGTTGCTCTTCCAGAAGATCCAAGTTTGGTTCTCAGCTCCACATCAGGTGTCTCAAAACTGCCTATTTTGAGTTCCATCTCCAGGGTATTTTATACCCTCTTCTGGTCTCCATAAACACACACACACACACACACACACACACACACACACACACACACACACTGCATATACTCATAGACATACACATAAATAAAAATAAACCTTTAGAAAAAAAAAAACAGAAACAAGGTAGATGATGTATAAAGACTGATACCCATGATTGTCCTCTGGGCTAAATATACACAGGTACATGCATGTACCTGCACCTGCATACATTCATGGGTCTAATACAAACACATACATACATATACACATAGGCACTGAAAGGGGGTAAAAAGAAAATATTAACGACCATATGATGTGATAGATAATAATTAAGAGAAAATCATCTATGCTGTCTTCTATTAGAAAACTCTCCTGCAAGGTCTTTCCTTTTCCAGTGTAATGCTATATGCACTCCAACCCTCTAGCTTTGAGCATGAAACAAACAAACAAAAAAATACAGATGGTTTCTTCTTGTGCCTTTTTGGTGTCAAAACATCTCAACAATACCAAACTGCCATGGAACCAAGATGGTGCCATCCATGGTGTCGGATACCAGGATGAGAGCCTGGTAGTCCAGTTCCCAGGCTGGTACTACTTCATCATTATTAAGTAGAAACAATGAGCTATTAAATAATATTCTGGAAAGAGTATTTTAGATGTTTAAATGTTTGGGATAGCAAGCAGTGTTCTAGAAAACAGGGCTGCTGACTGGGAACCTTGAAAGGCAGTTTTCCAACTTGTACCTAACATGTCAACAATAATTCTTCTTCTGCCTTTCCAGCGTCAAAACATCTCAACAATACCAAACTGTCGTGGAACCAAGATGGTGCCATCCATGGAGTCGGGTACGAGGACGGGAGCCTGGTAGTCCAGTTCCCAGGCTGGTACTTCATCGTCTGTCAACTGCAATTTGTTGTACAGTGCTCCAATCATTCTGTGGACCTGACGTTGCAGCTCCTCATCAATACCCAAGTCAGGAAGCAGGCACTGGTAACAGTGTGCCAGTCTGGAGTTCAGACAGAGAACATCTACCAGAATCTCTCTCAGTTCTTGCTGTCTTACTTACAGGTCAACTCCACCATATCAGTGGTGGTGGACAATTTCCAGTACGTGGATACAAAAACTTTTCCTCTTCAAAACGTGCTGTCCATCTTCTTATATAGTAGTTCAGACTGAAATGTGGCTCTTGACCTTTAAGTAGAAAAAATGTTGTCTACCATATAGTACTTCATCTGTCCAAACATGCAAAAAGAAATGTTTGGACAACTGAAGCTAAGTGTATGAACTAGTGTACTCCTCTTCCGTCCTTTGGAAAGATACAGCCCCTTGGCTTAAAAAGTGAAGTCTCCTTCAGATGGATAGCAAGGAAGGAATGTAGTATGTGGACAGACACCCACATGGGCACTAGAAGGGTTTGGGTTGCCCCAGCCTAACCACTAATTCACTGTTTGACTATGAGCCCCTTTTCCACTCCCTGGAACTCAGGGTCTGCATCTGAAAGAGTGGGAAGATGGGATTTGTGTCTCCCCAATGTTTCCTTCATCTCAGAAGATGAAATTTGTGAGCTGAGATTGCAGATAGAGCTCTGGAAGGTCCCAAGCAGAGGAAGGCCTCATATGTCATGATGAAAATGATACCACCAGGAATGTCTGCCTTCTTGTCATCTCAGATGGTCATAGGGACTCCATGCTGCCTTGTAGAGTGATACTCCACCTCCCTGTAATGCCCAAGGTGATGCTATCTCTTACCTAGGGAGTAGCTGCCATCTCCTTGGATGTACATGTGGCATTCCCTGCTTCAAACACTTCAGCCCACTTTTAGTATGGTTTTGAAGTCCCCCAAAAAGTTTTTGACAGACGATGAGGATCCTGAAAAAGAGGGGAGCTTCTGGGCAACAGATATCAACAGCCTTTCCTGACCTGAGAGGCCACTCAGTTCCCCTAGCCTCATCAGATTTGAGAGTTCTACACCATTGTGGGAGACAGACTTTGACAAATCATTTGAATTGAGCTATGCTTCAGTAAGGAAGGCAAGTCCTGCCAGTGCTGTGTGAAAGGATGGAGTAAAATATGAGTTTCTCTGAAGGAAAAGAGAAGAATAACATTTTTCAGATAAAGGCTAGAACAGATGTAAAAGGATAAGAATAAAAGTCAGCTGTTTTGATGTGTGAGTGGAACAGAGGGAAACAAAAATGACAAGAGTGGCTAGGTCAACCTCCTCTTTGGTCTCCTCTATAGGTAGGGGAAGAGGAATTGCATTGTACAGGTCCAGGTACTGTGTATGGTCAAATAGAATGAGGTACTGTGAACTCAGTGCTGGAGAGTAAGGGGATCAGCAGTATGCGTGTTGTACTCAGATGTGGGTCAAGTGAATCTTAGGTTAAAACAACTCGAGCATTCTAGAAAAGGCACATGCCACCTGTGTGGGAACTAAGCAAACGCTCTCCCCTCTCAGACTCTAAGTCAAGAAAGACTCCATGTTTATTTTTCACAGACTGTCCTCTGGACAGAGGTACCTGACCTTTGCACTATGGTTTGAATTGTTCCTAATTACAGTCTCTATCAAGCTGTGCTCAGAAAGCCATTCACTAAAGACAGGAGGGCACTTCGATTTAAAAAAAAAAAAAAAAAAGTGAAATGTAGCAAAATGAAAACAAATAATAGACAATGGTTATTGATAAGTCAACTGGAATGTAAATAGGAAGTGGACAATCCTGGGAGTTTAAAACTAAATTATGATCCTTTTGAGGGTTAACCAGCCCCTGGGGACTTTCTGGCACATAGGTAATAATTATATTTTTCATTGCCATGACAGAGTACCTGATGGACACACTGAAGGGAAAGATTGGCTTAAAGGCTACAGCCCCCCTCAGCTGGAAGGCACAGCAGAAGGAGGATGGGGGGGGGGGGCTGGTCACATTGCATCCACAGTCAAGAAGTAGAGAGATGGAGGCTGGCACTCATCTTACTTCCTCCTTTTTTCCATTTATTCAGTCTGGGATTCTATAGGATAGCACTGCCCACATTCAGGCTGAGTCTCGAATCCCAAGCTAAGTCTGTCTAGAGACTCACAGAAACAGCCAGATGTGTGTCTCCTAGAGACTGCAAACCCTGTCAACTTGACAATGATTAATTATCACCACACATATGTAAGTGCACATCATTTTTCTAACTGGATACTTAGGCTACCTAAGACAAATGCTTATTTAGTAAAAATTCAGTGAGTTTCCACACTATGCACTCACATGCTCCTTTCATGCTACAGTCATAGCATGTGGACACACATGTGCACACACACACACACACACACACACACACACACACACACACACACACATGCAGACACGCAGAGACACATACCAGTACCCTTACAGAACTTAAGGAAGATCATGTGTAAAGAAGATCATGTATAAGATGAAATTTTCCACCTTTAGTGTGAAAAAATAAAGTATTCCTGATGTTTAGAAGAGGGAGGGGAAGCTATGTGTGTTTCTCTACATTCAGAAGCTGTTTTTACCTGCTCTCCAGCACCCACAAGTGCCCTCTTCAAACTGCATGACCTGGTGGTACCTTTTTAGGATCCCCCAGCCATATAAAAAATGGCTCAGAGAGTCATTCAGTGCCCAGGAAAGGTTTGATATGAACAGACAAAACACTGAGGTAGAATTTGGTGAGAATTTAATATACAAAGATACAGATTCAGCATAATATCACTGATTATTTAAAACAGCCAAAACTTTCCAATTGAAAAAGACAAAGAAGCCAGCCAGTCATCTCTGTAGTGAGGTCCATTAGCCCTGGTGGAGTTCCTGCTGTGTAGAAAGCCAGGGGGATACTTAGCCTTATCCAGCCCTTGAAGAGTGGCACGCAGCCTCCTGACTCCTGCTCTGCTGTGCTCACCAGACTTTACAGGGCCTCCTTTAGCCTTTGTGAAAAACGTCAGGTCATGTCTTTCCAGCCCTACACAGAAGCAGTTCCCAGCATCCAGGGAATGCTCCACCCTCCTCTTTCTATGCTGGCCATCCCCATCTTCTTTAGATTTGGTCCATGACTGAGTCATAGAAAAGGGTTAGAGCTGTTAGAGTTATGACCCTCAGAACCAAAGATGTTTATGGTCAAGCCAGTATTATTTTTAATTAAAATAATGAAGTTTATTGTTTAAATTTGTACCTATTCACATACATAGGTGTACATACATGTAAGTATACATGTATTCTCGAATACACACACGTATGTTTGTGTATACATTTTTCCAGTCATGTTTTATGTATATCTGCTTAGCCTGATTCAGGGAGGAAGCCTGACGCTTGCTTTGGGAGTTGAAAAGTTTATATATGTTTATATTTATTTTTAATTAAGAAGAGAAGTGAAAATAATATTTCTCCTAGGCTTAATCAGCTTATTTAATAATTATTAATATTTCACCATATTTGCATCTGCTTCTTTGAAAATAAAAAAAAAAATTAAGATAGAGCTTAGCCCCACTTTCCCATCCCCCACCCTCTCTCCAGGGAGTCATAACCGCTGTCTGAAACTGTGTCTGCCTTTCATTTACATAAATTTACATTTGTTTTCTAATAAGGATATATAGTAAAATTCTGTGTGCTTTTAAATTTTTTAATAAAAGATACACTTTATGTAACATTTTGTGACTTGCATTTTTTTTTCACGTTAACAGTAAAGTTTTGGGGTTTACCCTGATTGACACATGAAAATCTAGTTCATTCACTTAAAGGTGAGATAATTATTTCATTGTTTCAAAATATCTTTGCCCATTCTCATAAAGAAAACATTTAATTCACATTACTACAATGCACTTGTGTGTGTGTGAGTGTGTGTGTGTGTGAGTGTGTAACTCTCACCTCTCACTGTCATCTTTCTATACAAAGGAAAATGGTCCTCAGAGTTGCTTGGCTGTGAGGGCATAAACACCCTATGACCACGTTCGAGAAGTGGACCTTACTCCCGGGAATCTGAAGTGCTCTTTCTATCTCATGAGAACAGCCCTTGTCTGTACAGGCATTCAGTATGTCTGTCCTGAGTGCCAGTGTACAGCAAGCCCGTGTGGGGTGCCAGTGTGACCCGGCATGGTGAGTGCATTTACACCCTGTCTTTCAAAGGTAGTCTGGATCTTTTCTGTATTTGGTTCTTTTTCTAGAGAGTAGTTTAAGAAGCACCAGCATGCATAAGGACAAAGAAAAGTTCCAGAAAGAGGCTCTTCTTCCAAGAACAAATGTCTAGATTCCTCATGTCTCATTCAGGTTGCTTTTTCTTCATCTTCCCCAGTATCTCATGGGATGACAGTACACTTTTGTGTCTTTGAGTGACAGTTTCCTTCAAATTCCTGTAAAAATACAACCCTATCTTGCTTTTATCCTTAAATCCTTAAATCCAGCCACATGCTTTCAGTAGTAGAGACTACTACCCATGGTTCTCTCCTGTGACTTTATAATGAAGACTGATATGTGCCAGCCAGTACAGTAGTTTTTCCATAATTGCATCCAACCGAAGAAATACCTCACATTGTCTGAGAGGACCAACATAAGAACCCTTGTACATCTTGGCTATATGATAGTCTCATTAGTCACACACTGTATTTCGTAAACCACTATCTTAGTAAGCAATCCAGATGTTTCATAGCTAAGATATACTTCCCTGACCCCAGAGTAGCTAGGACTCCAATGCTATTGAGTCTGAGACAGGCAGGACTTGGGACTGTTTGTCCACTCAGTCAGCAAGCACAGCTGTGGAGAGGTACTTGATTTTACTCTACAGCTGTATTGGCAGATGTCCCAGTGTTCAGTTGCTAGCAGAATACGTCACAGGGAGGCCAGACAGAGCAGGAAGAACATCCATTCTGGTAATGCAATGTCATCCAGAGCAGTGGAGCAGCTTCCTGACGGCATTGGTTTCCTGTCCATGACAGCAGTGTTGTGGTTCTCCTGGTTGCTGGACTGTTGAAGGGGTGACTGCTATTGTGGCATCTCACTTCCTGGGAGTGGCTGCAGAAGTTGCACCATAAAGGCTCGTTCTGTTCTGTCAGTCCTATTTAAAGCTCTGTGGTCAATCTCTAGTTAGCCTTGGTAATGTGCTAGAATGTAGCCTCTTCCCTCCCATGGATTCCTATTGGATACAATCTCAATATGTCCAAACTGGCTGCACTTAGCCATTGTCCTCTTCCTGGCAGTCTTTCATGATTCTTTATATTTCCTACCCAGTCAGCATCTGACCATTCCTCCTCTATCTCATTCCAACCACCATCAACTCACCTACATTATTCGAAAGCCTTCCCAACTCACATCCTTGGCTGTCTCACTCCTTACAAGCCACCTCCAGACAACATTAATAATTGAGAGTAGTAGCAGTCATTTATCAAACTCTTACTTGTTTGGCATTTTTCATACATTCATTTGTTTCATCTTCCAATCAGCCTTAGGACATAGACATCATTACACCTATGCTTCCAATAATGACACAAACATGCTTTGAATGGCATGGCCAACATCTCACATCCAGTGACTGGTAGTGTTTAATTCAGGAGCCACATATATCTCTCCTTTATGCCTGTCCCTCCTCCTGCTGTCTTTGCTCAAATCACATTTAACTCCTTCCCATTACTCCAGCCTTCCATATCTTCCCTGTCATCAGGTGTCTGATTTCTTCCTTCTCATGGAAAGCTTACTCACATTTTCCTTTTCATTGCTCTCTTTCCCATTTCCATGTTTCCTCCTGATGGGAGTTTTCTGGCTCTTGCAATGCTTCCCCCATCCTCAGTGACACCACTCTTCATTACATCCCTTGGTTCTCTCAATGGACATCTCCACTGACATTCAAATCCCAGGAGGCACCACTTATTCAGCACTAAGCACAGTCAGCACAGTTCCTGGGATATGGCTATTTACTGGATATTTCATAAAAGAATATTGAACAAAGCTATTTAAAACCCAAGTCCATTTTATGAAAATGACATTGCATAAGACATCCTGTTTCCATTTCAACACTTAAAAATAAACCCAAAATATAGAAATGTAACTTGAATGTGCTGTTTTTTCTTATAAATGGTTTTCAAAACTCAAGAGAATGCCTATTAAATAAAGATGGTGTGCAGAAGATAACATTCACCTGTGCTATCTGAGAACTTGGAAGGGGAAAGGGCCATTCTTCCTTGCCTTGACTGAATGGTTCTTATAGGCAAACCATAGTGCATATGCTATGTAATAATGCATATCCCCTCTTCTTACTCTAAGGTAAATGTTTGCTATTGTCATCGTATTGAAGTTAGAAATAATTAGTGGTGATACTACCCTTACAGTGTTTTTATTATCTTTTGGTGTATCCTAGAATCAAATGAAAGTTGTTTCTTTTTTTTAATCTTAAAATCCCAGGCTCCACACAAGAGCAATTAAATTATAATCTCTGAGGCTTGAATATAAGCATCAGGATTATTTTAACTTCCCAAATATTAAAACAAGTTTAAGAGTTAGTGGTTTTGGAGGACGGGAGTAAGGAGAGTTAGGGAGTGGATTAACCAAAACAAAGGATGTATGAAAAAGCTTTATAGAGACCTGCTCCATAGTTATAAGATAATTACAAAATATATTTTTAAAGGATCTTGAACAGAGGTACCTTGCATGGGTGGACAATATGGTTCCCAGAAGACAAGAGTTATTCAGTACAAACCTCAGTGCTCAGCATGGGACACCTTTCTATGAGTTATTGGTCAGGGAGGCCCCAGCAGTCTCCAAAACAGCACAGCCTGTTGTCATTGCTCTTAACTTCCCATCATAACTAGATGGTAAAACCCAATGAAGACACCACACACTTTGGCTGCAGAATACAGAGAAATCAATCTCAGATTAGCCAGGGCCAAAAAGCGCCATACTTGTCACTGAAAGAAAAAAAGACATCAGTAATCTTACATAGTTCTGGACCCTGCAAGCTCTAGTACTTGTCTACTGGATAAGATGTGCCCACTGGTGCAAGGATGGTATGACTGTTATGGGGATAACAAATTATTTTCTGGTTGAATTTGAGCTCTGATCCCCAGGATAGAGCTCATGTCTGATGCTATAAACATAGTCAAAAGTTCGTGGCTAGGAGAGCCTTGGCCCTAGGGACGATCCCACTGTTGTTATTTTGCTGAAAGGTCAGTTTGCCAAACTAGCTTCTAAATATTTATGTTTATACCCATAAATCTTTGCTAGACTCAACTGGTCAGAGAAACTTCTTTTTGCAGTGGACAGCAGTTGTAACTGGTCTGCATTAAGTAGCTATTAGAGCTCAGCCCTAAATGGGACAATTATAAACCCTTACCAGTACTTAGCAAAAGAGGAGGCAAAAGAAACGTAAGAGCTGGATGATGTGAAATAATGTCTTCTAGATACACTATGGCCCTTGTGCTTATGAACTCACAGAAACTATGGTGACCGTAGGCCTGCACATGTAGTATGAGTCTCAAAGAGTTCTTATTAATAAGAACAAACCTGAGGCCAGTTATTGGGGTGAATGCTGGAAGATCAGAGAAGCAGAACAAGCCACAGCTATCTCACCTTGCTAGTTCCTCAGGTGATCCTGTTTCCTCAGGCTGGAAGCTTCTGAGTCCTCATCCCAATGGCTCTCAGCTGAACTGTGTTGCTCCAAAGCTTAACTAACTACATGCTCTTTCCTCTTTAGTTCCTGGTCCTCACGCCTTATATACCTTTTTCTTTCTGCCCCCATTCCCTGGGATTAAAGGCGTGGGTCACCATGCTTAGCTGTTTCTAAAGTGGCCTTGAACTCAGAGATCTGGCTAGCTCTGCCTCCCAAGTGCTGGGATTAAAGGTGTGTACCGCCACCGCCCAACTTCTGTTATGGTTTACTCTTCCCATTTTCTAGCCACCATTTCTGGCTCTGTTCTAGTGGCTGTCTGTTCTCTGACCCCAGATATGTTTATTTCAGGGAACACACAATATTTCAGGGAACACAATACCCACCACATGCACAAGATCAAGCCAATCTAAATTCCAACACAGATGGGGAAGGAGCTCACAAGGCCATACTCCTAGCTGAAGATCTATTATTATTTGATAGAGAAAGGAGAATCATTTTTCTTTGAGGAGTGTAGCTGCTAATAGATCACCCAGGCTCCAATGTACAGCCCCATGCCCATGTGTACATGGATGGCACTAACTGGACTCAGTGAGATATTGTCAAGAAAGAGATAGAGGTAGAAAGACATGGAGAGGGACAGGAAGAGGGAGAGGTAGAAAGGAGGAGGAGGACATGAAATTGGGTTGAGGAGAGCTGAAAGGAGGAATCAGGAACAATCAAAATGCACTTTATGCATGTATGGAACTTTCAAAGAATAGCTAAAACATTATTTCAAAAATGAACTTGGAGGACACAAAGTTGGGTGGATGGGGAAGGGAGTGGATCTGGAATAAGTTGAAAGAGAAGGTAAATACAATGAAAACACGCAGTACAAAATTCTCAAAAAAATTAAAAAGTTTTAATTTAAAAATTCTACATGGGCTAGCGTGCAGTGTGTGTTGCTGTCTTGCGACACTTGTGTTTGTTAGAACTTCTGCATGTGTTTCAGGAAGCAAGGAGAAACTATGAAGAGATGAGGATATTGTACTCACTGCAGGTGCCCAGACTTGGAAAGAAACGACTGTGCTGGGTTTAAACCCTGCCCATTCCTCTTCCTGACTCCAGTACCTGAGACCATAAACCTGGGGTTATTACAAAAACATAAAGAGCTACAAACAAGGTGGTTGGTATTCACCTTTCTCTCTCTTGTTTGGTGAGATGATGATTAAGGCAATGATTATTTTTTAAACAGAATACTTCTTGGCATCATTTAAAGAATCAGATGGTGTCTGCCTGGGAAGTGGCCTGATTTATTCTCATGGAGAATAAAGTCAAAATGTGCATTTATTCTAGCATAAACAGCGGAGGGGCTCATGAGGCTCTACTCCTAGCTGAGGGGCTATTGGCAATGAATAATTGGGGAGTGCAGTTTTCCTTTGTGGCTGTAGCTGCTGGTAGATTGCCCATGCACATGCAGGCAAAACCAATTGAACTCAGTGGGTCATTAAAACAAGAAAAGAAGAGATGAAGGTAGGTGGAGTTTGATGTGAGCAAGATACATTTTATTAATTATACAACCGGTAAAGAATAAATAAAAATATTTTAAATTAAAATGTTTAATGTGTGCTAAAATAAGCAAAATATTAAAAATTGATGGTTTACATTTTTACCATCCAAATTATGTCCTGGTGTTTGGCATCACCAGACAAATTGCATAAAATGTAGCATCTTTTATAGGGATGAAACAATGTGGAATTTTGTTAAGGATCATGAGCTATCCCCAAGTACCATGATATCTGGAGAACACTGGCTTCTCTAGTAGAGATTGTTTAGAATCCACTGTGTCCCCATTCCACTTGCTCTATCTGCCTTTGGGAAATAGATTCTCCCTTCCCTTTCTACACCTGGACAAATATGACAGTCTAGATTTTAGAGAACACATCACGGAGTCAACATGATGCTACTGTTCATTGGTAATTATCATCAGTTTTTAAACCTTGCCTTTTAACCTGCTTTCTCCCTTGGGACTCTTAGGCAAGTGCTTGTATTAGGACAAGAAATCTTCAGACACCATACAGATGCTCCAGTGAAGGTTGTACTTTCCCTGTGGCAAAGAAAGGAGAGAAAACCTGCAGAGGTGGTCAGTGGAAAAAAGACAGTCTCTACAGCATCAGTGCACTTGAATGTAAGTCCTAAGCCAAGCATTTGCTAATCTTCTGACCTTGGCAAGTCTCAAGGATTCTCCATTCCTCTTCTTTAAAATAGATTAATCGGCCCCCCTGACATCAGAAGAACATATACACTAAGTTTGAAAAGTATGCACCTAGGGGCATTTTACTGGGCATGCTGTCTCTTCAAAGACCTTCACTTGTAGAGAGCAGAGCAGAAGAAAATGAGTCAATGCAGCTTTGAAAGAAATAAAGGTCTACTGTGCACACACAAAGGTGTTCTCTCCTGCATCAGGAGAAAATATCCATGGGCTCAGCAAAGATCTCAGTGAAGCAAACACTCAAAGGGCAAGTCTTCCCATAATCCCCACAATACAGAGAGCTCCTCTGCTGTGGGATGTCTTTCTGTATGTTGTGAATATGTGTTGCTCTGATTGGTTGATAAATAAAACACTGATTGGCCAGTAGGCAGGAAAGAAGTATAGGTGGAGTAAGTAGACAAGGAGAATTCTGGGAAGAGGAAGGGCTGAGTGAGGAGCCACCAGACAGAAACAGAGGAAGCAAGATGACAAGGCAGAACTAAGAAAAGGTACCAAGCCATGTGGTTAAAAATAGATAAGAATTATGGGTAATTTAAGTGTAAGAGCCAGGCAGTAATAAGCCTGAGCTAATAGTCAAGCAGTTATAATGAATTAAGCCTCTGTGCACTTACTTGGGGGATGTGTATGGGCAAGATTTGTCCCAACTGCTGGCCAACCAGGACACAGGACAACTACCAACTATACTCCTCCTATGGAGGCAGAGCACGCAGGACTCTCCCCTTAAGTATCCCTTGAGGCAACTCCAGACATGCCACATATGAACACCTTGTCCATACAGAAATGAAGCAAGAATCCATCTCCAAGGCAGCATAGAAACAGGTGTCTGGCACAGATCTGACTCTGGAAATAATAGGATCCCACCATCAGTAGAATGAGGGAACTACTAGCCCAAGTTATTGACTAAAATGTCTCAGGATACACTAAGCTGAAGGTCAGTCTTCCTCCAAGAGACACCAAGACTAAATAACTCACCATTCCATTCCCATGGCTAGGACCGCAGATGATGTAACTGTGGTGACCTTCTGATTACTCTGCCCTCTGTTGTCTCTCTGGTTTCCTTTTACTAGCTGTCCTATACAGTCAGCAGAAACTCTGCTGGCAAGAGGGAAAAGGCCTAACCCTTTCCAGGATGGACAGTGCAATTAAGGAACCAGCAACCAAAGGCTGAAGGAGACTTCATTTCTGCTTTTGATGTATATTCACAAATACACAGACCTCAACTGTGATCTTTTCATGTTCCTCTGATGTCAGTCATGGCATATTTATTTAATCCACTCTAAAGCACACAAACATTATTGCTAACGCTTACTGAATCCTTGCTCACCAGGTCCAGGCAGCATGCTGAAGCTCCCAGAGACTGTAGGCCATTTCCATCCTCCCTATAGTCACATGAGATTATTGGAGAAATGGAGGTTCCGAGAAATGCAAAAGCTTGTTCCAGCATAAGAAACTTCTTAGCTGAAGAACAAGAAGTAAACATTCTCCATCTGGCTCCAGAGTCTCATCTATCCCCACAGTGTTGTGAGCAGTCAGGAGACACTTGACCTTATGCAAGCATCATCCTCAAGGATGTTGCCCCACTCCTACCCCTTCAGATTAGTTAACTTGACTTCTTTGATAAAATCTCAAATCAGACATCATTTCTCAGGAATCCCTCTCAGGCTAAATTAGACATCCAGCATGAGCCCGATGGCCTCGCCACCACCCACTCCCACTCTGCACCCTATGCACTTGCCTTTGTTCCATAAGGATGGCATCTAAAGGAAGAACACACTCCCTCTCGTGTCTACAAAGTAAAGCCATTCTTCCCTTAGTTGCTCTGGCCTGATCCTCTACTATTCACACTCTACTCTGGGCTCTAGAAAAGGACTTGCTCCTTTGAGCCTCTGCAGAACCCTGAGTTCTGGTGCTGGTTGCTCCAGAAGTAGAGTACCTCTCCTTTTTGCTGCTGACACTGGGGAGTGAAAAAGTATGAACTGGATAATACTAATCACCCTAAGCCAAACCCAGAATAGCCAGGGAACAGCTCACTCCCGCATACAGAATCACTCAGATCTTTCTGTAATGTGGAGTCTTGCCACAATTTTTCTGGGCACCAGAGAGAGGAAGAAGTATGGCCACCCCCATCCCAAAGTGTGTACTCATTTCCTGCCCAGGATGAACAATTTCCCTTCACGAGTGCCTGTATGAGAACTAATTCCTTCTGGGGTAAAACCCCACCCCCACCGTCAGGCTGTCATCCTGCGCTATGAGCCCAACCTGACAAACACCCAACACTCCAGTATTAGTACCTTTTCTGAACTTTATGTGACTCATTCTTACTTGAGGAGAGCTCTTGACACACAGTGGGTAATTTGATGTCTATTTCTTCAATAAGTGAAAGGTGGAGCAAATGCCATCTTTGATGCCTGCACAGCACTTTACAAGACAATTACTTTGAATGACAGAGGAGAGAACTAAACAATAATGTCCACTGATAAAGACGGGGTGGGGGTGGGGGCCTGGTACTGCTATTTTTACCAGTACTATACTGTATAGGGGTCAGCAAGGGGCAGCCTCTGCCAATGGCTGACCAAATAGTGTAAAATCAGCTCAGCTTCACCCTTCATTGCTCAGAATCCGTGGCTGGTTTTGTGCAACAGCAGTGAGGGGAGTGAGTGGCTGTCCTGAAAATCTGTCTATTGGCCCTTTAAAGAAAATGTTCATTAACCCTGCTTGTTATTATTGGTGCCTTGTATGTTCGGATATACACAGTTCACTCCCACATATATCATAAACTCACACACAAAGAAAATAGCACTCTAACATTTCTACCTGAACCCCTCAAGACTGCCTGCAGTGATAGGGGGTGTGTCAAAGTTCTTCACAATTAGGCCTGTCAATGTTGGGAGAAATTCATAGGCCTTGATCATGCACTTGGTAGTATATCTTCATCCTTAAAGCATGGTGATATTGAAAAGAGTGGGAGAGAAGGAAGAAGGGAAGAAGGATGGAGGGAGGGAGGGAAAGAGGGAGGGAGGGAGGGAGGGAGGAAGGGAAAGAGGGAGGGAGGGAAAAGAAAAAGAGGCCTCTGACACAAATCTACGAAAAGTAGAAAGGATAAAAAGATAACAACGTGGACCCTCTAAACAGAGGTTAAGCCTCACCCATTCGTACAGTAGAGAAGTTGCCATAACACCGTGCTTTGACAACATATTTATTTTGTTGTTGCATCAGTGCTGTTTTGTTTTGTTTTTACTTCATTTTAAATCTTGATGGCTTGAGTTAGAGAATCAGCTGCTGAGAGCTTCCTACTATCAAAACTTTGAATTAGACCTGAAAGGCCAAGAGTTCATTTGGTTCTGAAAAAGTGCATTAGTGTATGTGGGTTACAAAAGTGAAGACTGTGTTCTAAAATAAGGAGGCTTTCGGTTGAGTATGTGAACTTTACAGTCATGAGGAGGGCTTCTGAGATGGGCATGTGGTGCACACCTAGAATGCCAGCCTTGTGGGGGCTGGGGCAGTGAGGTGGGAGGAGAGTTTGTGGGGGCTGGGGCAGCAAAGCGGGAGGAGAGTCTGAGGACACAGTAAATCAAGGCAAGCCTGGACCACACATTGAGACCTCATCTCACCAAGTTAAAAAATGTAAGGGAGTTTAATAAAAGTCTCTCTAAAGAAGATATAAGAACACAATGCTGCAGGAAAAGTGCCACATGGTTTTTGCTCTGTGAGGACTTTGTTTTGGTTTTCAGGTAACTACCTACCCAAGGAAGCAAGGACCAGAATTTCCATTGGAGGGAAATAAAAATAATCTTTCCATTTACACTAGTAAGGGGCATTTAATGAAGCCTGTGTAGATTTAAAATTTCTCTTTATGGCTATATTTTAGATTGAACTATTCAGACCTCTAGAATTATAATATCAGACATGAGGATTTGCTAAAACAAGTACCAAAGCACATCCCTGCGAGTAGAGAGACACAGTAGAAGGCCAGGAAGAACAAAATGCCACCACCATCTCTCTTGGAGTCACATGCAGAAAGCTGTTGTCCCTTACAAACACAAGCTTCCTGTGTTTATTCTTTCCTCCTTTTACATCAAGTATGAACAAGAATGATGCTCTGTTTGCAAAAAATATGAGGTAAAGGGGGAAATACTGAGACATAAGTTTCCTGGGAGCATTGCTTCATGAAGTGGGGCTATTTCAAGCTCCCGTTGTCTCTAAAATGTTATAATCCTGAAAGTTGTAGAAAATTGTAGCAATGCAATAAGCTTTACCCATAAAAGCATAATTTATGTCCTAGACAATAGAACTGATTTTTCCTCTGTGGTTATTGTACAATAATTCAAAGTTGGTTTTTTTTGTCTATTTTTAAACCTGCTCCACCCAAACTGTTAGTATCTGCAGAAAAACTGTCCCTGGTAATTGGTCTGCTTTCTTCACAGAAACAACATTGTCAACAATGTTGTGTTAGTGTACACACAAATTCACACACACACACACACACACACACACACACACACACACACACATGACTACAAAGTTGACACTGTATTCCAGGGGTTCAGCTACTTTTGAGGACTGTTCTCATCAAAGAGATGTGACTGCTGGAATAGTTTTAAATCTGAATATGGGAGAAAGCTAAATAATGTGTTAAAGGGGAGGCATCGTGGTCCCCCTCTTTCTGATGTGGAGATACAGATGCTGAGGCTGAGACACAGGGCACCTTGCTGAGCAGTGTTTCCACGGGACTCCAAACCAGATTTTCAGAGGTCAAATTCATTTTCATCCAATTTCTTTGAGAAGCTTCTTCATCTCTTCCCAGTGCTCAAAAGAACAAAAGGTCTGCATAGAGAGGCATAGCTGCCATCCACATCAGAGCTTCAAAAAGGACCGGGCTAATAATATTATCAGAAATACAGATTTTAAAACCCCCAAATTCCAAATTATTAGTTTCATTATGGTTAGTAAATTTGACAAGTACAATGGAAATGAAAGAAAAGTGTGAGACTCACGTGTGCTTTTATGGAGTTTGGAAACTCATTTGGAAAATATGTCATGTGCACACAAAGCATTCTGATGAAAGTATATGATGATGTATGTTAAAGCTCACAAATGTAGAATCAGCTAATGACAATAGCTAATGCACAATGAGTTTGCTGTCCGCCAGTCTCTTGTCTAAGAACTTTTACATCCAGAGGGCTCATTTCATCTTATTTCTGTAGGGTTGACCCTATTGTTATCCCCAATTTCAAGAGAAGCAAGCAAAGCACTGAGAGACTAATTTAAGTCAGTGTACATGGTGGTGGTGTCTGAAATCAATCAGGAAGCATCCCTGTGGATCCCACCCGCTGGGGAAGAAGGGATCCCACCATAGCTGTGCAGATGTGGTGGGATCGAGGGAGGGGGAGGGAAGAAGCCTGGAAAAGTACTCTAGGAAGAGCACAGAAGAGGAAATGGAACAGGGAAAGGACCAGAAGAAGAGGAAGGAGAATCCAATGACACCTGAAGATCACACTTGGAAAATATCTTGCACAGACAGAACTAGTTTTCAAATTCCTTGTGGCATGCTTGCTTTATTAAAAAAAGAAAAAAAGAAAAAGAAAACAACCCTGAGAGAGGGGCTGCTGAGATGACTTAGTATGCTTAAGATACTTGTCTAGTAATCTGAATTTGACCCCCAAACCCAAGTAAAGCTGCAAACTACAGAGATGACAAGGAAGTGTCCTCTGACTTCTATATGGATACTGTGGCATGAAAGCACTCACCCACCCACCTACACTCCAATAAAAATAAAAATGATAATAATAAACAAAATGCCATTTTTATTTTAAATACTGGAATGTAATGTCATAAAATTAAAAGACAGATTCTCACTGTTCCCTGGGGCACTGTCTTAGAAAGTGTCACTACTGCTAGGGTGAAATTCCATGACCAGAAACTTGTGGAAAAAGGAATTTATTTGGCTCCTTTATCTCTGATCATCTCATTGAAGGAAGTCAGGACAGGAACTCAAACAAGGCAGGAACCTGGAGGCAGGAGCTGATGCAGAGGTCATGGGTGCTGCTTACTGGTTTATTCAGCCCACTTTCTTAGACAATCCAAGACCACCAGCCCAGGGTGGCACCACCCGCAATGAGCTGGGCCCTCCCACATCAACCACTAAGAAAATTCCCTGCAGGTTTGCCTATAGCCAGATCTTATGGAAACTTTCTTAATTGGGGTTCCTGCCTCTCACATGACTCCAGATTGTGTCAAATTGATATTCCACTGGTCAGCACAGACACCCAGCAGAGAAGGGAGTTGGGCCTCCCTGTGGCAGAATAAGCAAGAGCCAAAGGAAACATGGAGTAGAATGTGCTCCAGCTCTTTTGTGTGAAAGAAATATCTAAATAATGGGAGTGTTCCCCCTGCATTCATTGCCCTTTAAAACAATGCCAGGAAACAAAGAAACCAAAGAAACCATGCTTATAAAAACATACAGCTGGAATGATACTCCACAGTAAAGTACTGAGGATTGCTCAATATCACCTATTCTATTCAATACCAAAGTGAGGGTCTAGCCAGAGTAAGAGAAATAAAGAAAGAGAGAGACAGAGAGAGGGGGGGGAGGGAGGGAGGGAGGAAGGGAGGGAGGGAAAGAAAGAAAGAAAGAAAGAAACAAACAAACAAACAAAGAAAAATAAAATTTTGCATTATGATATTATATAGATAGTTTAAATGAGTAGATTTATGAACAAATGTATTGGTGTCCAGTCACTGTTATGGTATTACATTTCATAGTTTGCCGTGCACACCATGCCCTTTGACAATATTTACCCCCTTCTCATTCGCTCAACTTAATCCCCATACTTCTGTGTTCTTACCTCCCAGTAATCTTCTTCTGCAAGTCACCCTTCTTCTTTAAGGAGTTGCTAGATAAAGTGTGGATATCTACAAATAAATTCTATGCCTTAAACTGTCAACAGGCAATTGGAAAACAAAATTCTGGGAAGTATAGCAATTATAATAATACTTAAATTTTCACAGACATAAAGATAATTTCTAATGAATGACGCAAAAATTCTTCAGACTGAAAACTCTAAAGTAGTCCTAAGAGAAGATGAAGACCTTACTCAGAGAGAGACTGCAAGAATAAGCCAAAAAAATCTACCCAAACTGATCCTTAAAAACAACGTCATGCCAGGTGGTGGTGGTGGTGGTGGTGGTGTACTCCTTTAATCCCAGCACTCAGGAGGCAGAGGCAGAGGCAGATAGATCTTGATGAGTTTGAGGCCAGCCTGGTCTACAGAGTGAGTTCTAGGACAGGCTCTAAAGGTACACAGAGAAACACTGTGTTGAGAAAAAAAAAATAAAATGTCATACCAGTTAAAATTCCTATGGGTGTGACTTTTTTTTTAAATAGAAATTGAGAAACGAATGAAAATACAGGAGAAATGCCTATGAGGCCCATCTCTTCTTTAGGGAATAATGATGGCTAATGACTGGTGGAGGAGGAGGTAGCTTGAATGAGAAATGCTCCCATAGGTCCATATGTTTGGAAACTTGGTCCCCAGTTGGTGGCACCTTTAGGGAGGGATTAGGAGGTGTGGCCTTGTTAGAGGAGGTGTGTCACTAGGGATAGTCTAAGAGGTTTCAAAAGATTCTGGTCATTCCCCAGGTGTTCTCAGCCTCCTACTTGAAGATCAAAATGTGAGCTCTCAGCTGTTCCCACGGCTCTGCCTCTGCTCTGCCACCATGAGATCTAACCCTTTGGAATGTAAGTTCAATTTAACGCTTTCTTTTATAAGTTCCTTGGTCGTGGTGTTGTGTCACAACAATTGAGAAGTAAATAAGACAAGGTGTCATTTTTCTCTAACATAGTCACTGTGGGACTAAGTAGAACTCAGAAGGGGTACCACAGGAAGTGAAAGGGGGATACCAACAGGCAATGCAGGTGAATATGGTCATAACACATTTTATGTATGCATGAGACTCTCAAAAACAAAGAGAACAAAAGAAATGGACAAGCTGGGTTGAAGACATGGCTCTGTTGTAGCAGGTGAATATGGTCATAACACATTTTATGTATGCATGAGACTCTCAAAAACAAAGAGAACAAAAGAAATGGACAAGCTGGGTTGAAGACATGGCTTTGTTGCAGAGCTTTCGCCTAGAATGCATGAAGCCCTGGCTCTTGTCCCCAGCACCACAAAAAAATGGAAGAAAAGAAGTTGACAAACTATGAAATCTATTTGGAAATACATAGAACTTAAAACAACCAAAATAGCATTGAAGATAATGAGCAAATTGCGAGACTTATCATCAGAAGTTGACTTACTACAAAGCAAAGAAAATTAAAACAGCATGATGTTAGCACAGCAAGAGAAAAACAGGTAAATGGAATGAATTCAAATACTTAGGAGTATTTGAATAGCAGCAAAATGATACCAACATTCTTCTTAGTAAACAATGCCAGGACAATTGGTTATCTACATAAAAATGTATTGTTGGTCCCTGCAACATACATTAAAAATTAGAATCAGATTACAGATTGTAAACAGTAGTCCAACAAAGCTTTTAAGATAATATGTAGAATATCTTCATGATATTGAGAACAAGCACACAGAGTACAAAATATGAAATGCACAAGCTATAAGAGAACAAATCTTTTAACCTAGTACTTATTGGAATGAATTTTGATTGCCCCCATGCAAGTGAATTGAGAAAGTCACAGATTAAAAAACCCTTACTATGTAGCAAAAGTTTCATATACACAACATGAAAATCCTTACACGTCCATTAAAAGGACAAATCATCTTTGTATGGACACATAGTATCCATTCAAATGATTTGAATAAGACTTCAACAAAGAGATTGCTGTGTGTCCCTTGTGTTCGTAATTCTCTGACAGTATTATGAGGACATCAAAGAAATGAGGATGGAAATCACAATGTGATGTAACTACACTCCCACCAAATGACTGAAAGCAAGCTATGGCCAACACTAAGTGCTGGCTGGTGAGGATGTGAAGCATTTGGAAATCTCAGTCACTGCTTGGGGAAGTGGTGCTGTCTGTCATTTGGCAGCACTGTCCAGCAGTATTCACTAAAACAATACCTGTGCTTGTCTTATGACCCAACTACTCCACACCTAGACCCATTTCACAAAGAAATCAGGTCATATGGCCACAAAAGAACAGGTACAAGGATGCTTATAACAGCTCTAATAGTCCTGTGATGGTTAATATTGATTATCAACATGACAATGTCTATAATCACCTAAAAGACAAATCTCTGGTCTTGACTGTGGAGGGAGTTTCTAGGTTGGGTTAACTGAGGTGCAAAGACCCACTTTAAGTGTGGGTGGCACAGTCTCCTTTGCTGGCTGGAATCCTTGATTGATTTAAAAGCAGAAAGTAGGCTGGGGACTAACATTTCTCTATCTGGACTTCCTGACTGCAGACACATTGCAGCCAGCTGCCTGAAGCTCCTATTGATGGCTGCCACACCATGGTGGAACTATACGCTCAAACTGTAAGCAAAAATTAGCCCTTAATCTTTATGTCTTTCCACTCATCTGTTACTCATTAAATCTGAGCCTGTATCCATTGTAAACTGGATAATGGTGCTATCTCACACATACACACAAAAAAAGACACACAGGGCAGTGTTTAGGTCAAAGGATCCAGAAGTAGAGGGACACAGCTCTAGCCACCTAACATTTGATATAGGTGTCAAGAACACACATTGGAAGAGGAAAACCTTCTTCAACAAATGGTCCTAGAAAAACTGTATCCACAAGCAGAAGAATGAGATTAGACTAGATCCATGCTGCTCACTTAGCACCAAAATTAACTCAAAATGGATTGAAAACCTTAATAGAAGATCAAAAATGCTCAAACTTTCAGGGGCAAAACACCAAGTTGTGGGCATAGAAAACTGCTTTGGAAAATGGTTCAGAGTGGTTTTGTGAGTTCTTTTTACATTTTTGCCTCAGTGAGGCACCATTGTTGCTGTTACCTTCCCAGATAGAGTTTTTATTTTCTCCTACTGCATAGTGACAAGACTTGAGATGGGTTATGTGTCCTCCTTACATGCCATTTCTTCTTCCATACAGTTGTGGTTTGAGTGAGAAAGGCCCACATAGACTAATATATTTGAATGCTTGATCTCCAGCTGGTGGTACTATTTAGGAAGGATTAGGAGGTTTGGCTGAGTGTGTCACTGAGGGTAGGCCTTGAAGTTTCAAAACTTCATGCCATTCCCAGTTAATGCTCTCTCTCTCTCTCTCTCTCTCTCTCTCTCTCTCTCTCTCTCTCTCTCCCTCCCTCCCTCCCTATCTCTCTCCTTCCCGTTGAGTTCCCAAGATGTAAGCTCTTAGCTGCTGCTTCAGCACCATCCATGACCAGTCAGCCATGGCTGCCTGTCTGTTACCATGCTCCTCTCCATGATGGTCAGACACTCACCCTCTGAAATTATAATCCCCAAATAAAATAAACTTTCTTCCATAAGTTGCTTTATTCATTGGAACTTATCATAGCAATAGAAAAGTAACTAAGACATACATAATTCCTTTCCATACGTCTCTTGTAAACTCACATTCTCTTAGTTACATAGCTATTTATTCCAAATTAAAATTCCTCCTTGGAGGGAGGAAGGGGCCTCATAAGACTCAGGAAGTAAATGAAACTCACAAGGCTTGAGAAGTAAATAAAGTTCATGATTTCACAAGCCTCCTTTACAGTTATATAAGCAGCAACAGTTGCTGCTGAGAGGAGTCTCTAGCCAGCCAAGCTGCTCTAGGTATTCAGTTTTTGTGGGTCATCACTCATGCTACAAACGATAGGCTTTTTTTTGGTGATTCATCTGTCTTTGTGTCACCCATACTCCAAAGTAACTCCCATCCCTTGTCCTGTTAGTAACCCAATAAACTAAACTGGTTCACTAAGCTTTAATTGGATAGAATTGCTTCTTTGATCGTCGTGTCTTGTCTGGAATGGCTAGATATTTATTTGTTCGTGCAACATTATTGATATCCAAATAGGAGCCAAAAGGACCAAAGATGAGTTGGGGAGGGATGACAACACAGATACTGCAATGGGTTATGAGACATGTAACAAAAGTTGATCCATGTGGGTTGACCCAACTCAACTACTTTTCCCATGTGGTAAGGGATGGTGTGCTTTCTTGCTGTAGAAGTCTGTGATGCATGAAAACAGAATCAACCAAGAAAAATTCATCTGAAGTGGAGCATGCTTGGTGGGAATCCTAATGTGCCCATCTTCCTTTACTTGCTATGGAGTAGCATGAATCCTTGGGAGTAGTGCTTGCCATACAAGTATGGAGATTTCCCCAGAGAATCTCTGAAAGTAGCACAAACAGAAAAGGATTATAAGAAGTTGTGGTGTCAGTTATGAGGCCATTATTCTAGGTGATAAGACATGGAACAGATGCCTGTTTCCCCAAAGAACGTGTCTGTGTAAGTGAAGGAGTACCAATGGGGAAAAGACATGTGGATACTATCTTCTGAGTTGGTCTCTGATTTGCAGAGGCAGAGGCAATGGGAATAAGAGAGGATGAGATGAGGTGTAGGTTCGCATTTGATTTCTTTCTTCTTCCTCCCTCCCTCCCTTCCTTCCTTCTTTCCTTCCTTCATTCCTTCCTTCCTTTCTTCTTCCTTCCTTCTTTTCTCTTTTTCTGTCTTTCCTTCCTTCCTTTCTTCATTCTTTCTTTCTTTTTGAGACAGGACTTCTCTATGTAGCCCTAGCTGTCCTAGAACTCACTCTATAGACCAGGCTGGCCTCAAATTCAGAGATCCACCTGCCTCTGCCTCTGGAGTACTAGGATTAAAGGCATGAGCCACTACTGGCCAGCTAAGACTAAATGCAATGGGAAGTTTAGTGTTAATTGTATCTGTGCTAAGGAGCCCTTGCTGGGATCCAAAAAGTTGAAACCTATTAGAATAGTCCCCTGGGGATAAAAACAATGTAGTAGGAGTCATAGAAGATAGCCCCCAAGTCTGACCTTGAGTACAGAGGAAGGGTAATCTGGGATTTAGTGTGCAGATTTAGGGCCTTAATAACAGCATAGTATAGGAAACTATGATAATCAGGGCATGCTTAGCATCTGAACTGCTTACATTGGTAAAGTCTTTTAATCCAGCAATGAAAGAGCCTCCTATTGCTCTGGTTTATGTGGCAAAGGGACATAGGTGCAGGTGGAATCAGTCTGAATGCTGTGGATGCAGGGAAACTGAGCAATGTAACTACTTTTCCCTTCTAGAGACAATGGATGCATAAACAGAAGTAATGTAAGGAAAATTAGGTCCCAGTGGACTGGTTTATATGAGTCACTGAAGATACTGGGAAGACAACAGAGGAGAGAGAGCATTACTAAGGAAACTTGGAATGAGAGAGGCAGTGGACTTGGCATTCACTGGACTCAGTAGCATCATATTCACAGGAGAGTTTAAAAAAGAAGTTGATTCAGAGGGAACCTCAAAACTGGTATGGATATTTAGTGTCTTTGCTGAGCCCTATGATGGGATCTTTATGAGACAAGAGAGGCTTTGGCAAATCTAAATGATTTAAAACTATTTGTTAATCAGTCTTGCAAAGAGATGGAGCAATCACAAGGGACCAGAGGGGAGGAACAATAACAAGGGAGTCATTTGGCAGCAAATGTGACAAGATTTGTGTTAAGCAGAATTATGGATGAAAATATAACAGGAAACGAAAAAATGATTCTGATGACATTTCAATAGTTCCAAAACCTAAGCAATGGTTCATAGAAGATGTAAACGATAAAACAGAGGAGACAAAAATCCAAAGATTAAGCTTGTCCCAGAGGTAGGTAATCACTACCCCAAAGTAAGTTGTGTACTTTTCTCCTCTGCAAGAAAATACTGCTGGTGGGAACAATTTTTCCAAACCAGGACTTTCAGGATCCAGGTGTGACTGATAGAAAGGTCAGTGCCTGTGGCAGGTATGAAAGCCAGAGAAAATCTTTGCTTCCTTTCGGGCCTAAGCCAGGCCAAACAGTAAAAGCCAGCTCCACCAAGACCATCAAGGTAGAGCAGGGGTAGGGGGAGTAGGGGAATACACAACATTCCCATGGCAACAGTAGCATTCCAGAATGAGGAGGCTGGTTGGCTTGTGGATATTGACTATAGATCACTGAGTGCTGGATGAGTTAGTGTTTCCATCCATGCTGCTGTGTCCAACATTGCTTTCTTGATAAAATAATTTATACAAATGATAAGATATCTTCATGGTATATTGGACCTTATTAGTAATTCCTTTTTATTGTTTCCTTGGCCACCTAAGATCAACTGACACTTGCTTAGAATAGACAAAATCAAGACTTTAAAGAGTTCCATTTCTCTGGAAAAAAAAATGAAATTTCTTTATTTAATCCTAACTCTAAGTGTCTTACAAATGCCTTAATAAATGAAGACATCCTGTAGGGTGGCAATAGGCTCCCCAAGGAAATCCCAAAAATACATAGTGAATTACCTCCCTCTGAATTTGTGTCCTGGGAGATCCCTGAGGCTACCCAAGCCATTGTTACTATGGTTGATTAAATTGCAGAACTAGATAATATAAGGCCATATTGTGGAAGACACCACTACTTTGTAGATATCAGGCTGTGACTGGACTTATCCTTTGGGTTGTAGTAGCAGAAGGCACTATGAAAATTGCAGGGGAGAATTATCACTAATAGTTTTGCTAGATTATAAGCCTTGGGTATTACACTACTGTTCTACATTGATTTATTGCTATGATGAGATAATTTGAGCAAAAGCAACTTGGAGGAGAAAAATACTTTATGTGGCTTACAATCCCAAGTCAGGGCAGGAGCTGACACAGAAACCATAAAGGAATACTTCTTTTGGGTTCATCATCAGCTAGCTTTCTTTTTTTTAATTAAGAACATTTTTTCATTCATTTTACACACCAAAGATCCCCCTCTTCCCTCCTCCTGCCCCCCAGTCTTCCCCCCCAACCAACCTCCCATTCCTTCCCACAAGAAGGCAAGGCCTCCCATGGGGAGAAACATACAGTAGAGGAAAGTCCAAGCCCTTCCCCCAGCCTCAAGGCTGTACAAGGTGTCCCATCATAGAGAGTGGGCTCCAAAAAGCCCACTCGTGCACCAGGGATAGATTCTGATTCTACTGCCAGGGGCCCCCCAAGCAGATCAAGCTATATAATTGTCTTGCCATACAGAGGGCCTAGTCCAGTTCCATGCAGGCTCTACAACCATTGATCCAACTTTCATGAGTTCCCACTAGTTTGGTTTAGTATCTCTGCAGGTTTCCCCATCATGATCCTGATGCACTTGCTCATAGAATCCCTCTTCTCTCTCTTTGACTGGATTCCTGGAGCTCTGCCTGGTGTTTGGCTGTGGATCTCTGCATCTGCCTCCATCAATCACTGGAGAAAAGCTCTGTGATGACAGTTAGGGCATTCACCTATCTGATCACTGGGGTAAGCCAGTTCAGTTCAGGCATCCTCTTCATTATTTCTAGTAGTCCAAGGTGGGGTCATCCTTGTAAATTCCTGGGAACTTCCTTAGCACTGGGTTTCTCTCTATCCCCATGATGTCTCCCTCTATCACGGTATCTCTTTCATTGCCCTCCCACTCTATCCCTGTTCCACCTTGACCATCCCATTCCCTTATGTTCTCATCCCTATCCCCTGACCTTCATTGCCCACCCCTCATCTCCAGTTTACTCATGGAGATCTCATGTATTTCCCCTTCCCAGGGCAATCTAAGTATCTCTCTTTGGGTCTCCCTTGTTAGCTAGCTTCTCTAGAGTAGTGTGTTGTTGTCTGGTTATCCTTTGCTTTACATCTAGTATCCACTTATGAATGAGTACATACTATGTTTGTCCTTCTGAGTCTGGGTTACCTCACTCAGGATGATATTTTCTAGTTCCATCCATTTGCCTGCAAATGTCATGATGTCATTGTTTTTCTCTGCTAGTAGTACTCGATTGTGTATATGTATATATGAATAACTATAAAAGTTATGCAACACTATCCTTGTTATTATAATTTAATGGCTTCCTAACAACCTCTCCACAATCTTGAAGACCTAATTCAGTTTCCTTCTTCATGCCAACACCCATCCTCAACATGTCAAGTTTTGGCATTCATAGGAGGAAATAACCACCCTGCATCCTGGCCTCTCTGCTCCTCTGCCTTCCTCCACTCTACCTGAGCTACCCAATTTCATAGTCATATCCTAGACCTTCTAACTGACAAAACAAACATTATATATGAAGAATAAACTTTAACTCCCTCTTCTGGCCTAACATCTTCCATCATCCCAGATCATAAACTCTAGAACAGCACCCACCACTTCTATCATAATTATTTACCTTACCTTCCAGTCTCCATCAATTTCCCACCATCCCTCTGCCTCTCCAGACTCTTTCCCTTCATGCATATTGTCAGATCTCATTCATAGTCATTTAAAATGTTTCCTGGCAAATATCCCTTCATCTACATGGCTTCTGCTATGTGTACTTGAAAACATCAGCACAGCACCTCCTTTCTCTAAGGCTGTCCCAAAGCAGCTGTGTGATGCTAGATAAATAGAGAAAACAAGTACACAACTGAGATGGTGGGTTTTTCATCAGCTTAATGGTCTAAGGGTCTCTAACCCTAACCCTAACCTCTCGCTGTCACCAGAAAGATGACTATCTTTCTTTAACAGGCTCCTTTTTCCACTTACTGAGTAAGTGACCTTTCGCTCCCCGCCCTTCTCACATGACTTTCTCCACCCTGTGTCAACTGATGACCTTGTCTCATATTTAAGAGATATGAGAGTTATCAGAATCAGACTCCCCAATGTCTCACCTCCCAGGCTCAAGCCCACAGTATCTGGCCATTTCCTCCTTCTTTTAACACGTGTGATGGAGGCAGTGTCCTTTTAGGGCAAAAAAGATTAAGTGTCCTTTTGGGTTTGACGTCCCATTCAATGGCTCCCTCACTGCCTTCAAAGAACTGTATTGTATTTTCTCTTTTTTTCTTTCCCGAAACATGGTTGGTTTTCTCCTCACCTCTTCTAAATCATTCTCATCAGTAATTAAACATGTCTCCATACCAAAGTTCTTATTATTTGAGAAGTTCACACATGCAACAATGGATTTAGATCAAGTTTACCCCCTAGCCGTTTTCTTCTAACTCCACCCCTTTGTCTCCCAGTGTCACGTGCTCTGTTATGAAACCCACTTTCATACTTATATTTTCCCTTAATGTTCATTTACTTAAGAGATTTACTAAGAAATTTTAAAATGAAAAGAAATGGATACTTAGATGTACCTGTGCCTTAATTCATTAAAAATATACATACAAAATACACAGCAGAGATAACTGCTGTGGAATTAAACATAACAACTAGAGATGTAGAAAAAAAGGGACTCTGAGTGCCAACCTTTATTCTCAATCACACTAGCTTTTCCCTCACCACCCAGCCAAAACTGATCTTCACATCACCAGCCAACAAACCCCATGGTTCTAAATTCAGTTATCATCTCCTGTTCTCATTTCTCAGCCTTACAGTGTCTGCCTTCCATATGCATCAGCCTCAGCTTCTATAACCCCACAATAACTTGGCTTTTTCCACCCACCTAAGTGAGATATCTTTCTCAGTGACTTAGGGGTCTTCAACATCCCTGGTTTCAATGCCCATGTGACTAGTATCCTGGTCCCTCTCTTCCTCCAACTTGGGGTTCTTTGGAATATCTTTCCCACTATTAGCTCCCCAACGACCATCAACTCAAATGCCAAATATATGCTGTAGCTGCTTCATCTCCCTCTAATTAAGATAGTTCTCTTCCAAATGGAGCTGTAACATATTCTTCTTGCCATTTCAAAGTTTCACTATCTCTGATTCATTACTTTAGGATCTTCTTTCCCTTGCCTCGCTATTTCTGGACGTTTTTACCAAATTTTATGATCATCAGTTTTACTGACTGAACCAGGGATCTCATCTTCACTAATACCCGACACTCAAGCAACAGGTGATTGTAGTGTTCCCTCCTAATATCATCTCACATTCTTCCCCTTCTTCATCCCTACTTCTAGTATATAGTCGAAGTCATCAGTGGGACAATTGATGCTGGTCAGCTGGGGCTGAAGCATGAGCTATGGTTAAGAAGAGGCAAGTACAATTGAGGTGAAGTCTTCTGGGAAGTAACTCATCAGGATCAGCACCAAAGCTGTGTTCCAGCAGGAGGTATAATCTTGGCTGCCTCTGGGATACAACTTTAGGGTGCTGACACTGATGAGCATGAACTATCCCAGCGAAGCAAATGTTTTATTTTCATGCTTTTGGTCTCTTATTTAGGGCCAATTCTTCAGCTCCAGCTTACCAGACACAGATTCTTCACACAAAAAAAGGGCCCAGTAGAGTCTTTGCTTCCCTCTGAAATGTCAGAACCCAGGCTTCCATCATCTGCACTGCTCCCAACATTCTTATCTTCCATGACTTTTCTAGCCCAACATTTCAGTCCTTCCACAATCCTCCAAAAAAGAACATGGTCAGGTCTGTCACAGCAAGACCCCACTCTTGGTACCAACTTCTTTTAGTTAGGGTTTCTATTGTTGCAATGAAACACCATGAGTAAAAGCAAGTTGGGGAGGAAAAGGGTTTATTTGGCTTACACATACACATTGTAATCCATCATTAAAGGAAGTCAGGACAGGAACTGAAACAAGGCAGTGACCTGGAAATAGGAGCTGATGCAGAGGCTATCTGAGGTGCTGCTTATGGGTTTGTTTCTCATTGATTTCTCCATCTTCTTTGTGATAGAAACTAAGACCATCAGTCCAGGGATGGTACCACCCTCAGTAGGCTGGGCCCTCCCTGATCAATCACTAATTAAGAAAACGCCCCATAGTCTTGCCTACAGACTGGTCTTAGGAAGGCATTTTCTTAATTGAGGTTCCCTCCTCTTAGATACCTTGTATCAAGATGACATAAAACTAACCAGCACACTGTGTTCACCTCCTATTGTCAATTTGACATTTTCTTTGTCACAAAAAGTTTTAAATACACAACTTACAATTTGATTTCTTTTTTTACAATTCCTATGCCAAGTTTGGGGATTATTATACTTTTTATTTTATTTTTTAAATACAATACATTGGAAAGAATATCATCTACAGAAGTGTTAGCCAATAAAAATATCATGCAGTGGATAGAGTGATTACTCAATGGTTGAAAGTATTCATGCAGAGGACCAGAATTTGATTCCCAGAACCCACATGGTGCCTTAAAACTGCCTGAAACTCTGAGCACATATTTCAAGCATTCCGTAACTAGACATGAATCACTATTTCTATACTGGACAGTTCGGCCAATATTGTTTGCTCCTAGAAAAACTACTAGGGTATTAGGGTTTTTTTTTCCCACGTAAAATGTGGTAAAATTTCACTATGTGAGTGTGATTATTGTTGTTTGCAGAGTTCAGTTTGCTTCTAAAAGAAATAGTTTTGAAATCAGGTTCATAGCCTTTTACTTTGTACCTGCTAGATCTACCAAAGTTCCAGGAAGGTATAGTAGTTTTTCACTAAGTTATTCTTGGTTTGTGAAATAGTGTTTTGTTTTGTTTTTTTTCTGTGCATCCCAGCTGCCTTCTAACTCATGATCCTTTTTATCTCAGTCGCCCTTCCCCACCTTAGTTCATCAGGCTATGACATCATGCACTACTACTTGTGTTTTTCAGTGCATACCTGTGCTAGATAGTTACATTTTATTGCAAATCATGAGGCTGATCATAAAGTGGTCACTTCTGAACTCTTAATCATCTCTTGCCTTGAATTTTACTTTCTGCTGCGAACCATGGTCGCCCTGTACTGTTCGGGCTTACCCTCACTTGTATTCTTCTCACCTATGTATGTACCCTTTCAATGTTTTACTATTAAGTCCAGTCTCTGAATCACATTAGTACTGACTCTGTGACTACAGAGACTAACTGAAGAATGTTCTTTTTTGTTCAGTCAGTACCTACTGGTCCTTGAATAATCACAAGGTTGCGTTAAATAAACTTCTTTTCCTTTTGTTTCTGCGATGCGTCTCACTTATGTAACCCAGGCTGGTCTCAAACACAATGTTTTACAATTATGGGTATAAATCAGTTCACATACTTTAGGTAGCAACAAGTATCTCTGATTCAAGCTACAACGGATCCAAGCATATCAGTAATCACATAAAAAGAACCCAGAGAAACTTCTTAGATTCACACAGAGTTAGGACACTAAGTTTTAGTAAGGCAATAAAATTTTGGCTCATTTATCAATTCTTAGAATACTTGTTGATACATTTATACCCAAGCCACATAATGAGATGGG
The DNA here is from genome assembly GCF_903995425.1 of Onychomys torridus. Lineage (NCBI taxonomy): Eukaryota > Metazoa > Chordata > Mammalia > Rodentia > Cricetidae > Onychomys > Onychomys torridus. The sequence continues at coordinate 82,156,649 of NC_050444.1, read as the reverse complement.
TGTGAGTTATGTAATAACATTCATTCTGTGTAGCATGAAATCTTAACAGGTCTTATTAATAAAATCAAACCTGAGGCCAGTTATTGGGTAACCACCAGAAGATCTGAGAAGCAGAACAAGCCACAGCTACCTCACCTCACCAGTTCCTCAGATGATCCTGCTTCCTCAGACTGAGTCCTCATCCAGAATGGGTCTCAGCTGAACTGTTGCTCAAAAACCTAAAAGCTTAACCAGCCAAATGCTTCTAGTTCCTGGTTTTCATGCCTTATATACCTTTCTGCTTTCTGCCAACACTCCCTGGGATTAAAGGCTCACTTTCTGTGATTAAAGGCGTGAGTCACCCTGCTTGGCTATATCCTTGTGGCCTTGAACTCACAGAGATCCAGACAAATTTCTGCCTCTGGAATGCTAGGATTAAAAGCATGTGCTACCACTGCCAATCCTCTATGTTTAATATTGTGGCTGTTTGTCTCTGACCCAAGATAAGTTTATTAGAGTGCACAATATTTTGGGGAACACAATACCACCACAATTCTGTGAATGTGGATATGGAAAAAACAGCTCAAATCCACAACCAATAGCAAGGCTGATCATAGAACTACAACTCATCTGTTCAACTTCTACAATCTTTATTTTCCACCTGTGTTTCATTTATTAATTTTTATTTGTTTCAGACAAGGTCTCACTATATATCCAAGGCTGCATAGAATTCATGATCCTCCTGTCTCAGCCTCTCAACTTCTGGAGTTACAAACATACATCCCTGTACCCATTACTTACATTTCAAAAACAAATCAAAACAAAAACAAAAGGCAGTACAAAACAGAGGGAATGACGGAGAAAATAAAAGACTACTATTATTACTGAGATCTTGGTCAAGAGCCAACCATAGCACCTTACAACATGAGCTCAATAAATGTTTTTCAATTGAACTGAAACTCTTGTGCCTAGCACCAGTGTCGGGAGGGGAGAACAAGGTAGACTGATGTTACCAAATCCCTGGTCTGATGTCAATTGTCAATCAATTAATGTCCACTAAAGGTCAGACACTATTAATGTTCTCTCTCTCTCTCTCTCTCTCTCTCTCTCTCTCTCTCTCTCTCACACACACACACACACACACACACACACACACACACACACACACACACACACACACACACCCTAGATAAGTCAGAAACAGAAAAGGTTCGTTATCTTGGCAAAGGCACCAAGCTACCCACTACTGGAGGCTGGATTTGATCTTGGCCTAGAGACAGAGCTTTGGACTGTTTGATCAGATAGCCACCCCACCCTATTTCCAGCCTTTGTATATATCCACGACCAGAATTAAATTACAACTAATTTTGTTCCGCAGAATTTTCAGTTGTACCAAAATTCTACAGAGTCCCAGAATCATTACTCAACTAAGAAAACTGTAACTCGCCACACCCACTGGGCACTGATACAACTTCAGTACGTGCCATAGCTATTGTGAGCACAAAAGCAAGCCTTGTCCTACTGTTGTGTGTCACAGTGTCTCTGCTTTTCCATCTTAGTGAGCTTTCTAAGACCACAGAAGCCTGGCTGGTGTTAATGCAAGTGCAGCCTGGTTGTATGCAGGCATCTGCATCCTCAGAGTGGACCCTTACCTGAAGGTGGGGGAGACTTGATAGACGCTCCATGATCATGGTTCACCAGGGGGACAATCCTGAGGCATAATCTCTAGGTTTCTCAGGTTTCACACAGTAGATATTTTAGACCAGATAATTTCTTTTTAATTCTAAAGTATATTAATTGTGAAAGTTAACAACATTTCTTTTTTGTCTTGTGTGCGTATGTTTATGCTGTGTCTGTATGTCTCTCTGTGTGTATAAAAGAGGGATGGGGAGGAAGGGAAGTGAGCATGTGCTATAGCACACATGGAGGTCAGAGGACAACCTCAGGGGTTGGATGCAACCTTGCACTTTGTCTGAGACAGGGTATTTTGTTTGTCACTACATACACCTCCAAGGATTCTCTCTGGTGAAGAACACTCAGATGACAGATATAAGCTCTTGTGTCTAGCTTTCATGGATTCTGGGGATCAGAACTCAGGTGTTTGTGGTTATATGGCAAATACTTTGCCCACTGACATACCTCCCTAGGCTCAAATTAATGACACTCCTATCCCTACATTTATCATGTATCTCACACCTCTTCTCTTCTTCTCTTTCTCTCTCCCCAGTTCCCTTCCTTTAGTCCATCTTCTACATTCATCCTTTTTCTTTCTTTTTCATTCTTTTTTCTTTCTTTCTTTCTTCCACACATGAGAAAAATCATCCACAGCTGCCTTTCACTTCTGTCTGGATTACAAAACCGAACAGGACATCCTCTTATTCCACCCATTGTCCTGCAAATAACACTTCATTCTTCATGGCTGAATAACACTTGTACACATTTCTATCATATATTCTTTGCCCAGTCAGCTTTTGACAGTAAGTCAGTCAATTTTATGAGGTCTTCACCACAATGCCTGGCCCCGAGGCCAATACCATCTCCCAGTTTTGACAACCAAAATGGTTCCATACCTTGTTAAATAAAACACCCCTGATTGAACCCACCAAACTCCATGTATTCACAAAGGGTCCCCAAAGGGAATAAATGCCCCTGCTGCCCACAGAATGACCAACTTAACAGCATACTCTCTTTAGACCATTGTCCCTTCCTACTCTTCCGTTCCAGAAGATCAGCTTCTAAATAAACATCTCATCTCACCCTTGCTTTACCATTTGCCTTCAGCAGAACTCAAACTAAGACAGAAGATTCTAGCAAACAGCCCTCAGCCATACGGAACAACACCAATTGATATCCTTCGCCTCCTCAAACAGGAAGGGAGGGCTCACATTTGGTGCTGGTGGAGGACTTCCAGAAGATCCTGTGACCCATTGGAGAGTGACAGACCCAGAAACTGGTGGCAACCCTATGCAAGAGGAAACTTGCCCAAGGCTCCCTCATATTTCCATGGGTGGGTGGGTTGCGCCACACCACACAATGGAAGGCATCTAGGCTTAAATGTGCAGTTGCCACAGGTCCAGAAGAGTGACTCACAATTTGTTTTTTTACTTATGTGACCCAGAATCCCTGACAGTGAGGTCTAGACCTGTGTATCTGCATGCAACACAGCCTGTTGTACAGAGCTCCACACATGTTCTGAAGTGCCTGTTTGTAGTACTATCACCAATGGGGCAAGTGACCCATGTTATGTCCCATAGGAAGCAAGAAACTAAAGGACCAGGACCAGATCCAAAGTCCTGATCCCAGGCCTGACACCTAATAGCCTGAGGCAACTTAGAGTCCTGGCCATCACTACTCAGTTCTAAGGAATGACTGGAAGAGAAGGCGAGCAGAGGCCAACTGTTCCTCGTACTGGGAAACTGCCCTTAAAGAGAACCTGAATGTCCTTCATCCATGCCAGTGGCTTACACAAAAAATTCATACATGGGAAATGCATTACAAAGCACATCTCTGGAGTAGGCATAGGCAATCTGTCATTCACACCTGAGGATCAAAACTATAATCTCAGGAGGAAGTTCACAGCCGTTGAACCCAGCAGGGAGTTGAAGTGGACACCTGTGTGGTCACTGCAAAGCAACTCATGGAGACAGCCTGATAAGTACCAAAGACATGCACACACACACACACACACACACACACACACACACACACACACACCAACATTTATCAGACTTACAAAAAAAAGTATTATGATAATGAAATGAAGCAGATAGAATCACAGGTAAATGCTGTATGATCTCACTTATTTGTGACACGTTTTTTTAAAAAGCCAAATTCACAGTGACAAAGTCTAATGATGGTTAAGGGGCCTGGAAGGCAGGTGGCAAAAGATAGAATAATAAAGTTACAGTTATAAAATGAATAGTTAATAATGTTGTATTCTGAAATATAATAAAATATTATACAATATAACCACTCACAAAAATCATATATCAGGTCATCTACATGTTGGTTTTATATACACATCTTAAAGCATTATATACTTTACTTATATGCAATATTTACCATCAGTCACAAGAAACTGGATATTTTTTAAAGATTTCTTTTTTATATAAATATTTTATTTTATAATTAATGTAATTTTACATATCAGCCACAGATTCCCCTGTCCTCCCTCCTCCCACCCCCAGCCTTCCCCTCCAAAACACCCCCCATTCCCACCTTCTCCAAGGCAAGGACTGCCCTGGGGAGATTCAGTTGAGGCAGATCTAGTCCCCTCCTCCCTGCACCAAGGCTGAGCAAAGTGTCTTAGCATAGGCCCTAGGTTCCAAAAAGCCAGCTCATGTACCACGAACAGTTCCCAGTCCTACTGCCTGGGGGCCTCCTAAACAGTTCAAGCTCATCAACTGTCTCACTTATCCAGAGGGCCTGGTCCAGTTCCGTGGAGGCTCCTCAGCTATTGGCGCTTTCTTAAAAAATTGAGAATCAACCTCCCTTAAGACCCAGCTATACCGCTCTTGGGCATACACCCAAAGAAAGCTCAATCATACCACAAGGACACATGCTCAACTATGTTCATAGCAGCATTATTTATAATAGCCAGAACATGGAAACAACCTAGATGCCCTTGAACTGAAGAATGGATAAATAAAATATGGTACATATACACAATGCAGAGAAAAACAATGACATCATGAGGTTTGCAGACAATGGATGGAACTAGAAAATATTGTCTTGAGTGAATGAAGTAACACAGACTCAGAAAGACAAACATGGTATGCACTCACTCATAGGTGGATACTAGATGTAAAGCAAAGGATGACTAGACTGCTACTCACAACTCCAGGGAGACTACTGTAAAGAGGACCCTAAGAAAGACACAGGGATCACCCAGCGACAGAGAAATGGATGAGATCTACATGAGCAAACTGGGGGTGGGGGGGCAGTAATAGAGGGCAAGGGTCAGGGGAAAGAGAGCTTAGGGGATCAGGAGGCCCCAGCTGGATCAGGAACAGAGTGGAAGAACAAGAGTTCTTTATTTTACTTTATATGTATGAATGTTCTGCTTGCATGTATGCATATGCACTGCATGCCTGCCTAATGCCCTTAGAGGCCAGAAGATAGCGACAGATACCCTGAAATTGAAGTTATAGATGGTAGTGAGCAAACAACTTGGATGCTGGGAACTGAACTGGTGTTTTCCAAGAGAGCAGCAAACATTCTTAACCACTGAGCAATCTCTCCAGCCCCAAAACTGTTCTTCACTTGCTTTTTCTAAAAAAAATGTATGGGTAAATGAATATAACACACACACACACACACACACACACACACACACACACACACACACACACACAGCAAAAGTAGTTTAGAACACAGTAGAGACAATTCAGACTTTTACCCCCATATACTCAGGCTGCTTCCTCTGAGAGGACTGCAGACAGTGTCGTGACGGCTTTCTGTTTTTCCAATATTCCAAGCAGAAGGAATCCAGGCACCTTTCTTTAAGCAGGCTGGGAAGATGAGACTGGGAAAAGGCATGAGCTTGCCCTAGGCCACCCTGCAAGCCAATACCACAAGCAGCTCAAAGTTCATATCTACTGGTTCCCAGACCAGGCTGTGTGAGGAAAAACAGAAGGAGGGTGTGACAGTTGGTATCTCTGATTGTCTTCTAGCTCAGTTGTCCTCAAAACGTGGTGTCTGTAATTTCACAAACTGAAAAAACCACTTTCTCCAGTAAAACTGAAGTGCTTTATGGTGGGATCAGACAACAGACTTCACAGCTACTTAGGAAGTTCTCTGATACAAATGAGAGCCTGGCTGTGATTCATCTCTCTCCAGACCTTCGAAGTTTTCAGTTAAGTGAAGCCTAGCGCTCCATTTTCCACTTGGCCTCAGTAGATTGCTCTTAACTTTGGCCATGAACTGACAAACACTTACAACCCCAACCAAAGATGAGCTTGCCTCCCCCTCCCCACCAGCAAGCTGTCATTCCCCTACCTCCTCCAGCACCACTAATCATACCCTCACTCTAACGCCATGTTCTTGGCATGCATCTTAAAACCAGGAAAACACCAGCAATGAGTGAGGTCAGCTGTGATTTCCCAGCAGATCCAGGATTCTGAGGCTATGAAGAACATGGTGCCATTAAAGGAACAAGTAAATGCCCAAGACTCTTATCATCAGGTCTTAATTATTGCTAGCTTACATTTACTGTGACTATTTTTTCTGTATTAGATTGGTTCACTGTGACTAGGGTCTAACAAGCATTTTGGGATTTGTTTATTTTTTAAATTTTCTAGTGTGAAGCTTTGAAGTTGGTAATGGGATTACAGTTGTCTTCTCAAACATGACTATATTTTTTTCATATATTTATTTATTTATTTATTTATTCATTTATTTGGGGGAAGGTGTCATCCCACAGCACACCTGTAAAGGTCAGAGGACAACTCTCAGGAATTGGTTTCCTCCTTCCACCATGTGAGGTCTGGTGAATTCAGGTCATCAGCCTTGGCAGCAGGTGCCCTTAACCTCTGAGGCATTTCACAACCCCTTGATGGTAATTTTTAAAGAAGAGTTCCTGGACATCTTGATGAGGGCTAGGAACCCCAGGCCCCTCCTGAGATCAGCACATCCATGACTGACTCTGACGCATGTGTCCATAACTAGCCCTTCCAGTTAATGCTTGTGGGAAAGTTTAGAATCTGGCAAGTTTGGGAAACACGAGATGATGGCATGGACATTTAAGCACACCCAAGAGAGACATCTGCTTGCCAGTAATCTAGAAGACATAAGAAAGTGCCCATAGGCAACAGCAGAAAGGCTAGTGTGGGCCAGAAATCCCCCTCCAGTGTCTACCCTGGCAGGCTCCTGCCACACCCCATATCTTGTACACAGGGAGCAGTGATCTCACTTCCATGAGCATGCCCACCTCTCCACGCTTAGCTTGACATTGCTAGCTACTCAGTTCAACTTAGCCATTCAGTCTCAGTCTGTCTGTTTTCTGAACCTCAGAGTTCACACCAGACCAAAATGTCCTTTTCATGTCAGTATGCACAGATCTCTCCCTTCCTTGAACTCTGTATCCTGAGACCTGTGTTGTGGAATATTAAGTTAAAGATGTGTTACATTCTTTTGTGCTGTGGAACATTTGTTTAATGATGCAAATATGTGTTCCATTCTTTTATGTTGCATTTGTTTAACTCTGTAAAGCTGTGATGCTTTGCATGTCTAAAACACCTGATTGGTCTAATAAGGAGATGAACAGCCAATAGCTAGGAAGGAGAGAGAAATAGGCAGGGCTGGTAAGCAGAGAGAATAAATAAGAGAGTATAATGAGCAAAGGGGAAGGAGTGAGAAAGGAAAATGAGAGGAGGACACTAGGCGTCTGCCACACAGCCACACAGCCAGCCATTGAGAAGAAAAGAGAGGTATATATAATAGAGAAAGGTAAAAGCCCAGAGCAAAAAGGTAGATAGGATAATTTAACTTAATAAAAACTGGCTAGAAATAAGCCAAGCTAAGTAAGAAAAAGTCTCTGTGTATTTATTTGGGAACTGGGTGGCAGGCCCCCAAAAAGCAAAGAATAAAAATAAAAACTAACTACAGACCTACTAAGGGGCATTGTCTGAAGTGTATTCACCTTGATTTGCTTAGAAGAGCCCATATGACACCTTAGCTCCCCTTGTTATCAACTTCCCAGGGGCCTTGCTAAGGTAGACACAGAGAACCGCTACTCAGGACGAACTGTTAAGACTGAATGCCAAGATCAAGCTCCTTGATGGCAAGCATTCGCATGTCCCATCTTGCTTCTAATGCTCAGCTGTGCATCTACCACATGATAGTATTTACAAATACACATTGCATACTTGAATAAAATTTCAAGTAAAATGAACCAACAGGGCAAAGTTCATTCAAGTTTAACTATTTAAGCACACACGGAGAACTGAACTATAATTTCAGAAACCAATGTAAGGAAGGGATGTATCTCCATAGAGTAGCATTGGCCATGCGCTGGGTTCAGACTCCAGAACCATACAAAAAATAAACAAGATAAGGAAAGCATAACCTTAAAACAGAAAAGTGGGGGAGCATGGAAAGAGTTAGAGGAGAGGGGTAGAGATGGGTGTATCTGGTCAAAACACATTATCTTCGTGCAAGAAATTCTCAATGATATTTTTTTTGAGCTGAGGATCAAACCCAGGACCTTGCACTTGCAAGGCAAGCATTCTACCACTGAGCTAAATTCCTGGTATTTTTTAAGTTAAATAAGTTTTGGGGCATAAAAGAAAAAAAAGATGATAATCTAGGTGCGATTCAAGACTTGCATCCATTCTAGCTCCCCAACATCAGTACATTTCAAATTGTTGGTTCCTTAGTATTTTAACTTAATACAATGAGGAACTTAATACAAATGACACTAATCTCATCAATTATATTATGCTTCTGTTTATATGGCCTGTGTCTATTAATACTGACTAAATTCAGATTTTTAAGAGACCACTTAAAATATTTATTCATTGGGCAAGCAGGCAAGACGGCACCACGGTTAAGAGCACTTGCCACTCTGGCAGAGGACAAAAGTTTGGTTTCAGCACCCACATTATGAGGCTCACACCTGCCTGAAACCCCAGCTCCAGGAGTTTTTCTAGCTCCTATAGGCACATGCACACATAGGCACATACCCACCTACATACACATAATTTAAAATAAAATAAACCTTTAAAAATATACTTTTTATTTTGAAACTACAACAGTAAACCCATTATACCCACCAGATGTTAAAATGTCAATATAATTAATATGTTGTTATAAAAAATAACTTTTCCAAGACAAAAATAATTTGATGAGAAAAATAGGTATTTTACTTTTTATTTTCAATTTTAATTTTTGGTATCGCAGAAGTCAGCTATATTCTCACATCTGCTCCTGCCATTAACTTGCAGCCATATAATAGACCATGTTGGCCACATGGGCCCTGAATCTCCATTTTTTATGAAGATAATCTTAGAATTGTCTTAGGGGCATCCGTGGGTCTCCAGTGTCTTAAGGGCACCAATAGGCCCCAGATCACATTTTGAGAACTGTAGATCCCATTTTTCCTAGTATCAGTTCTAAACACAATAAGAAAATTTGATCAAAGAATTCATTTTTCTGCTTTGAATGAGGTATGACTTTATATCACTGGGATAAATACTCATACATTAGGATGTTATAACAAAGAAATTTGGGTGCATACTGCTGCAAACTTTCTTCTGCGACACCAACCAGCTCCAAAATCATGACTCAGAGATTATTATTGGTTATGAATGTTCAGTCCTAACTTATGTTTGTCCCACTAGCACTTATACCTTAATTTGACTTCTTTCTCTTCATCTACATGCTGCCTGAGGGCTTTTCACCTTTTATCCTGTATGTCCTACTTTTCCTGTTTCTTTGGTATCTGGGTGACTGGCCCCACGTGTCTCCCCCTCTTTCTCCCTCTTGAGCCTAGATTCCTCCTCTAATTTATTCTCTCTGTCTGCCAGCCCTGCCTATCCCTCTACTACCTTGCTATTGGCCATTCAGCTTTTTATTAGACCAATCAGGTGTCTTGGTAGGCAAGGCAACACATCTTTTTAAGTCCTTAAATAAATGCAGCATAAACAAATGTAACACATCTTTACATAGTTAAAGTAATATTCTACAAGAGCATACTTTCAGGGTATAACAAAATACAGATCTTAAAATTCACAGCTCATTTCTCTTTGTGGAACAGAATATTCATCTCAGAAGCCCAGAGCCTTTGGTTCTACAATGTTCCTCTTAATTTTATATCCCATCTTCTTTCTGAATGAACCCTCTAGATCAGCATGTGGTCTAGTCAGACCAAAGGCTAACTGAGGCCAGGCAGGGTAGTACACTCTGATAATCCTAGCACTGGGGAGGCCTACAGTTTGAGGCCAGCCCTGGTTAGATAGAAAGCTGCTGTCTCAAAACAAAAAAAGAGAAAATTATAATTTTTAACTGTCTCTTAGAGGCATTCCAAGGCTTAAATACATTAACACAAGTTGAGCACTTAGAATAATACAACAAACAGCAAGTAGAAGACTATTGTACATCTTTTATAGTTTCCTAAAGATGATTTAAAAGTACATTTCTGTTTTACTTCATTCCCCATAACTTAGTATGCCTTATAAAGACTTGTGTGCAGTTGTTATTTTAGACCTGACTTAAGACAGACTTACTATGAAAAGATTAATTCATTGAGGTATCAATGCAGAGTTGCTACTTACAAATTCAAATTGAGGCTTGAAAATCCATACTTCAAACGAGCTGTGAAAATGTCTTTCCCCTGAAAGCATTTGTGCAAATAGTGTTAATTAGCCTTGCTCTAGAAACTTCTAAGTGGCAATTAAATTTAAGTTGACCCCTGGGTTAATGACAACCCAGCAGAATTGTTAATGCTAAATGCTTACTGAGCACTGATGATTTGGTGGGTGTGTGCTGAACATCCACTGCATGTAAACCTTGGAAAGAATGAAGTCAGGGAACAAGCTACATAAGTCCCTTGTCAGAAGAATAGCATGGAGTTCCACAAGTAAGGATTGGGGGCACAGGCAAAATACTCTAGGTAATCAAATGAATACAATAGAAATAATCATGAAAAATGCAGAGGAAGGTCATCCTGGTTCGAAGCACCCAGGAAGACTTTATGCACATGGAAACTTTGAGAGGGAGTGTTGAAAGATGAACATGATCAAACCAAGAAGACATGGGAAGAGGGAAAACCACACCAGAAAGATACAGGGTTGGACAATGATGTTGTGGAATATTTGTGTACACTGTGAAGATGTGTCTCTGCCTAAGACGCCTTCAGACTGGCTTAATAAAGAGCTGACTGCTCATATCTAGGCAGGACTTCTGGGGGAAAAGAGGACTCTGTCTGGGAAGAAGAGAGGTGGTGATACCAGGAGACTCTGAAGAATTTGGACATACTACAGATAACCAAGCCATGTGGAAGAATGTAGATTAATAAAGACAGGTTAATTTAAGTTATAAGAAATAGTTAGGAAAAAGCCTAAGCTAAGGCCAAGCTTTCATCATCAATCATAAGTCCCCTTGTCATTGTGAGCTGGCAGCCCAAAGAAAAGTCTGACTACATCATGATAGTGTGGCATAACGAGAAGATAAGGCAGCAATGGAAAGGACTAGAAATGAATGAAAGGAGTTTACATGCTATGTTTTATCTAGACTTCACTCAATAATCAAAACATTAGCCTTGGCAATAATAGAACTAAAGCTGTATCCTCAACAGGTGGGTATTGTAGGAACATGAACATCATCCACTCATTCTGTGCTGGAAGAACAAAAGGAAAGCACTGGAGGTGAGGAAACAAATGAGGGGCCATGGACATGATCCAAAGGGAGAGGGGGTTCACTGAGGATTCATACTTGGTACAGGAAAGCAGGATGTTGTTTTCCTTGTAAAAGAAACCAAAAGATTAGGGGACAACTAGAAATCAGAGGAGAATTGTGTGCTGGGCCAAGGCCATGTATGTTATATAAAATTGGAGTATATTTAAATTAACACAAGGAATGAAAGAAAAAATCTGAAAAGAGAACAGGTTTGGGACTTTCCTAGGTCAGCCTCCTCCGAACCACTACCCAACTCTCCTCTAAGATCTTGGCTCCCAAGTTCAAGTTCAAATGTGTCACCAGCTGAGCATTGTGAGGCTGCAGAGTTGTATTTCTCACCGCTGAGTCCCAAGCTAGGACATATGTCAAGGGCCCCCAAGACACTAGCCCTGAAAGACAAAGGGCTTTCACCCAATATTATTGAGACCTAATAGGCTTAGGAGAATCCCCTGCATTGCTCTGCCTTGGATATAGCAATGGAGGAAATCTGGCTGGAAGAACTGACTAGGAGTGGTACTGTGAGTTCCTCTCTTGTTGCATCAGTTATTTGTTGGAAGCAATCACTTATAAATTGTGTTCCACTGGGGAAATAATGAGCATGTTCCCTTTCTACTCGCTGAAGCAGTTCTTTCCTGTGAATCCCTCAGCATTGGCATCTTTCCTCATTTTATTTCTCTATAATTAATCCTCTTGGATTCTGCAATTGGACATGAAATACTCCCTGCTTTCTTTCCAGATTTAAAATTTAATGTTACCTAACTACTCAGTAAAACAAACAAACAAACAAACAAAAACCACGAATATTGTGCTGTGCAGTCAAAGTAAACCCCATGGCATTAAAATTTTAGGGGTAAAATAAAGCATAAATCAGTAAGAAAAATATAAATGAATATTCATCACACCTTACAGTAGTGAAATACTTTCTCATTATGGTGCTGAACATAGATGCAAAAGAAAAGATGATTGGGTTTGCCTATAAAATCATTCCCAACTTCTCGAGTGGTTAACTGGAGAAAGGGCCAGGAATGAGCTGAATTGTTTGTCGTTACTCACATCTTTTATATGTTTGTGGATTACCTTTATCACCTTTACAACAACCCTGAAAACGTAGATACCAATAGTGAAGACATAAATAAAAGACAAACAATAGATCAAAAAGAAAATGTATTTACAGCATCAAGCATTATCTATTACAGACACACGTGATTATATTTATTTCATTCTATCTCTGAACTTGTGTGTGTGTGTGTGTGTGTGTGTGTGTGTGTGTGTGTGTGTGTGTGTGTGTGTGTGTGTGTGTGTGTGTTGGTGTATACATTTGAGTATGCATGTACATATGAGTACAATTGTACATACACATATGTGTGCTTGTGTGTCAAGACCAGAAGACAAACCTAGGTGACTTTTGACATTCTTCAGGAACCAATAACTTTTTTTTCTCCCTGAGACAGGATTTCTCTGTGTAACAGTCCTGGCTGTCCTGGAACTCACTTTATATGCCAGGCTGGACTCAAATTCACAGAAATGCACCTGCCTCTACCTCTCAAGTGCTAGGATTAAAGGCGTGCACCACCACCTTGTTTTTTTGAAACAATGTATTATATAGGTTGTCTAGCCAATGAGCCCCAGGAATTCACCTGTCTCTACTCCACCAGTACAGGGATTATAAGTGCGCATCTCCATGCTAGCCTTTTTTTTTAAAACATGGTTTCTGGGTCTTTAACTCTGGTCCTTATGCTTGCACAACAAGTACTTTATCAACTAAACTATCACCCACGCCCCACTGTATAATAATATAGAAATATAGTATAGAAAAATAAATGGTAATAATGCCAGGCAGAATTTTTTTCAAAGGTAAGATGAGAGACCAAGTCAATTCCAGTGTTTGTTCTTGACAACTCAGTGTCTTAATTCACAACGTCTCCTTACTTCAGATTCTCTACAAAATGAAAATCACATTTTTCTAAGAAGCAATGCTGGAAAAGGCATCACATGTCTGCAAGAAACTAGAATTCTTATTTCAAAAGTTGGAGTTATGCACAGTATAATATGAAATGATTTAGCAAGTAGCAAGCCCAATAAGCCTTAGAATTATTGTGGCTGCTAGGCAAAAACATATACTAACCAATTGAAAACTGGTAAGATAATTAGAGTAACTCACAAAAAGGAATCAAAATCTCAAGTAACCAGATTGACTGGAAGGATGGATGTTCAACACATCATTCATCAACATGCTACACCTTACAAAAAGATCCCCTCTCCACTCATTAACTGCCAAATACTAAAAATAATGACAGCCCAAGATAGTATGGAGGAACCAATTTGATGGGAGTGTTGATGGTATAAGGTTCTTTGAAAAAGATGAAGTCTGCACATGAAAATCAAACACATGTCTTTGAGCCCATTACAGATGAGCTCTGATTGACTGTAGTTTGACTTAATGATTTTTTGACACTGCTAGAGCCATTTGTTTCCCTAGAAACCATACAGTTGGCCATCTGTGTCCATGGGTTCCACAATAGTAGATTCAACAAATCACAGACCAAAAATATCTGGAAAAAACATAGCTGCGCTGAACATGGGCAAGTTATTTATCTCACATAACACTTACATTACATTAAATATTATAAGCAACCAAGAGATTATTTAAAATTTATGGGAAAGGTACAGAGGTTCTATGCTGTGGGATGTTCTGTATGGTGTGAATATGTGTTGCTCTGGTTGGTTGATAAATAAAATGCTGATTAGCCAGTAGCCAGACAGGAAGTATATGTGAGATAAGCAGAGAAGGAGAGATGCCAGCAAGCCACCCAAGGAGCAACCTGTAATGGGACACAGGTAAAGCCACAGAACATGTGGCAATACATAGATTAATAGTTATGGGTTAATTTAAGATATAAGAGCTAGCTAGCAAAAGGCTTGAGCCATGGCCATGCAGTTATAATTAATATAAGCCTCTGTGTGTTTACCTGGGGAGGCGTGAATGGGAGAGATTTGTTCCCACCTGCCAGCTACAGCTGTATTGCAAATTTCATACTATCGTGTGTGTGTGTGTGTGTGTGTGTGTGTGTGTGTGTGTGTGTGTGTGTGTGACTTAAGAAAGCATTGATTTTTGGACTAGAATGTAATGTTTTGGGGTTTAACAGTAAGTAATATGATGGTCTCTTGCTGTGCTGGGGAGCAGCAGCCAAAAGAGCTGTGCAGTTCCAAGAACAAAGCAACCATTCTCTCAGGGTGCTGAGGTGCTAATCCAGAGGTTCCCAATCTGTGGGTTGAACAATCTTTTCACAGAGGTACACCAAGACCATCCACATATCATATATTTACATTACAATTAGTAACAGTATCAAAATTACAATTATAAGCAGCAGTGAAAATCATTTTATGTGTGAGGGTCACCACAACGTGAGAAACTGTGTGAAAGGGTCAGAGCATTAGGAAAGTTGAGAGCCACTGTGCTAAACCATGCTGTGTCAGCTAGGGCTGGTAAGTGTATTTTTCAGCTTAGGTTTTCAACCTGTGGTAGATGTTTTAAATCTCACCTCAGGAGCACCAGTCTTTTAATTGTAAGGATATGTTCTAAAAATGGAAAGAAAAAAGATAAATGTTTAGCTGCAAATTTTCATTATGGCATAAATCATAAGAGGGGAAGAAAAATTTGAGTGGCCAGAATCCAGAGAAATTGTCAAACAAGACAACAATCTGGCTATGTTTCATCTCACAATTGTTAAAGCAAGACTAATGGCAAGGAGGATGTTGGTGATATCAAAAGTGATTAAAGGAGAGTTATAAAATACATAGTAATTGAAATTATACACACACACACACACACACACACACACACACACACATATATATATATATATATCCATTCTCATTAGATAAAATGTAGGGTATATATAACAAAGTAGAGATGTTATCTATGTGGTGCAATTATAGGGTTTTTTCTTTGCATCTTACTTATCTGTAAATTCTTAAGTATTTCCAGGAAATATTCATTACTATTGAATGATTATTTAAATGATAATCATTCTGCAGTACTTTGAACTAAACCCAGGGTCTTGTGCACCCAGTCCACACTTTCAACTATAGGGCTGTGTTTCCAGCATCCTGAGCAATTAAAATGCAATGCAGTTTTTACTATATTGTTATGAAGACTAAAAATCTTTCAAGAAACTTCCCTTTAAAGTGTCCTAAGGTATGAAGAAAAGCATTCTAGTGTCTTCTCCATAGACTGCTCTTTTATTCACCAATTCTTCTCTTTATTCTTTCTGTCTGTGTATACCCATGATGATGGCTTGGGTCAGTGACACAAACACCATAGGGTTCTTGTCCTCCATGAGTCCCCAGCCTAGTGCTTGCCGGGGACCTTGGGTCAACAGAGACAGACAGAATCATAGGTTAACATGACTTGGGAGAGGGACCTTAAAAGCAGAAGAGACTCTGACCCAGGACTAACTTTATTGTTGGTCAGAGCAGGAGCTAGCCTGGTAGAGAAGAGAAGGTGGCAAAGGCAATTAAGGTTAAGGATTCTGACTAGGATTACAAGGAGATGGTATTTAGGCAAGAGAAGTTGAACAAAGTCAGAAAATAGGGTGACAAATAGGGTGACACCTGATAAATAGCTGGCTTGGCCATTTACTTAATGAGAAAAAAGGAAGAGGAGGAGGAAGAAGAAGAGCCATGCAAAGCTCCTGCTATACTCATCATGTAGTGAGCTGAGCGGTATTGATGTCTCTGTACAATGTCAACTAGCCCACTGCTTTGAAAAACATCTGAAAGGGAACTGGAAAAGCAGCTTGCCTCCATAGGCTCCTTTCTCTCCTGCAGAGGTCAAAAGCATACAATTCTCAGTCTTGTTAAACATTCTGCACACCCAGAATCAACCACATATTTGAGAAGACAAAAGTCTTCTTAGGATTTGGGGCAGCACAACATGGCACTGAATGGAAACAGGCAGAACTTGATTTCTTGTTCCCTGCAACCCAATCACAAGAATCCTCATTTCAGGAATGGCCAAAGGCACGAGAGAGATGGCCAATGTCTGTCTGAAATTTCTCAGTGAATGGGTAGATGGGAAATGTCTCCCACTTGGACCAACCTCTGTAAGGCCCTTGATCCACCCCATTCAAGCCAAGGTATGGAGTGGGTCTCCCCTTTGTGGCTGGAATCTAAAAAAGATCATCTTCCTTTTCTTATATATCTAGCCTGTGACTGTCAAGATGCACTCAGAATGGTACCAGTGGAGACTCTTTCCAGGAAATGGAAAGACCTTCCAAAGCTTACTACTTCAGACAGTGGCTGAATTAATACTGTTTCTAACCCAAATGTGTATGATAATTTAACCAGCTCCTCCTTCTTGCTGAGCTCTCCATAACTGCCAGTGCCATGCTAGGCAGTCCTCAAACTTACCTCATTTAACTCTCAAAGCAGTTCATGCTGAAGGGCCCATATTATCATCCCCATATTAAAATAAAAAAGAAGAAGATGCAGGAAGAGGAGGAAGCCCAGACTAATTCATTCAAAACTGGAACTGGTAGGTAGTAGACCTGGAATTCTTGTGACCATGCCAACTCTCCTGATTCTCCTCTGCCTGGACCTTTCCATGCTCCAACCAACACACACAGCTTCAACTGAGCAATTTATCTTTTTCTTGAAGAACCAAGTGCTGTCTTCCTCTGTGCCTTTCAGGCAGTGGCTACTGCTTTAAGAGTCCTGTTCTTGTTTGGACAGCTCACCCTTTACATATGAGCACAACAGTTACTTTCTACAAGAAGCCCCCACCCTGACTGTAAACTCTTAAGATAATTAAATGCAGTGATTCTGTCATCCTTCTCCCAAATGTGCCGCATGTGCTGATGTATAGGTTTTGTGAATTTGGTTTCTCCTACACCTGTAGCAGTCTTTACACACACACACACACACACACACACACACACACACACAGAGAGAGAGAGAGAGAGAGAGAGAGAGAGAGAGAGAGAGAGATTTCCGTATCCTTCAGGAAAGCCACTGTCTCCTGGGCTCAGAGCCTAGCCCATAATAGATGCTTAATACATATTTATTGAGCAAGTGAATGCTCACTCTGCCTAGTGCCTTCTCATTTGTGGTCCTAGAATGTGGGACTTAAGAATTATGTGCCCAGCATCTGAATTCAGTTTGGGCTGCTGTTGTAATTGAAAGCAGAGGCCCCACACTTTTATGGCAGGAAGTGAAGAATCCAACTATTAAAAATTCTTGCTATGAGTGCTTTTGAAAATGAGCAGCACTGGGGTAGATAATATCATTTTTCCAATGATAAGAAGTAACTCTGGGGGAGAGAGGAAAACATTAGTCAAGGGAGACAGAAAAGCTTACTGGAAATTAAATTAACTCTTACACCCTGTCATCACAAAAAGGGCTGTCTGCTGATAGAAACTCTTGCCCAAGAGTCTTTCAGCTGGAAAGATGTGTATGGTTTAGTGATGGTCGTGTCCTTCCATTTTTGCTTAAAGAATTTGTATTTATTCATTTTGTATTTATTATGAGAAAGTAACCCTAGTTTTCATTCTTGTAACAACTAGTCCATTTAAGATCTCATGCCTTTTGTGTTTAACCCAAATGACAATTTAAAACAGTGAAATTTGGGCTGGAGGGATGATGCTGTTGGTTCCCAGCACCCACACCAGGAGGTCCACAACACTCTGTAACTCCAGCTGCAAGGTATCTGGCACCCTTTTCTGGCCTCCAGGCACCTGCATTCATGGGCATATTTCCCACAAACGAACATGCACACACATAATTAAAAATGATATAAAACACTTATAAAAGCAGAATGAAATTCTCTTAGAATTTGGAGAAACTTGGACCTGAGAGGTGGCTCAGTGGCAAAGACACTGCAGCCAAGTCTGGCAGCCTGAGTTTGATCCCTGGAGAGTGGAGAACAGATTTCTACACGCTGTCCTCTGACCTCCGAACACAACATGGTAAATGAACACGCTAAATAAATAAATGTGATTTTAAAAAGTTTTAGGAGCTAGAAAGGTGGCTCAGTTGCTGAAAGTGTGCTTGCTCTTCTGGAGAGCCAGAATTTTCTATTCTCTGGGACAGAATCCAGCACCTACATTGGGCAGCTCATGGCCACCTATAGCTCCAGCTCTAGAGGGCCACATACAGTCATCTAGCCTCTGCAAGTACCTGCACACACATGGTGTACAAACACACACACACACACACACACACACACACACACACACACACACAAATAGATCTTTAAAATTTATCTGAAATAATTTGAAGAAATTAGTAAATTTGTTCTTCCTCACATAGTTCATATAATGAAAAATAAGTTCTTATATGAGATTCATTGATAAGTGCAATGTAATGATAAAACTTGTTGATTCTTGATATGATGAGATGGAAATGACATTTTACTTACACGGCATTTTGCACCAAACCCCCATCTCTAATCTAATCACAAGAAAAACTTCAGGCCAACCTCAATACCGGGATTGCTACAAAATACCTGGTCAGTAGGTCTCAAAATGGTGAAAATCATCAAAAATAAGAAGAGTCTGGGAAAATGTCACAGCTATCTCATATAAAGTAATGAAGTATCTTTGGCAAGGTCCTGAAAAAAAAAAAAAAAAAAAAAACTGGGAAATGTGACTGTAACTCACATCTTCCCCACCACCCTAAGCTTGCATCAACTAATAAAGTTGGCTGACTCCCAGAAAGGTGACTAAGTTCAGCCAGGATCAGCAAGCTTGCTGACTGACTCATAGCTTCATGAGCGAGTCTGGCCACGGGCAGAAGCAGCCTTGGCCATGGGAACCCCGCTGACTTCTGAGCTAGAGGAGTATTTGGCAGCCAGTTGTTACACAGCATTTTTGCAGCAAAGCGAAGCGGAAGCACCCGATTCTGTGTTTCTCCCAGCTGGGAAGAGGCTTTGGTGGAGAAGAACCACGAAGGAAGGTTGCCAAGACCAGAGGGAAAGAGTACCAGAACCCCTCAGTTGGCTTTAACCAGCACCTCTGGCTTCATTTCCATTTCCTACCAATCTTCTGGCTGAGCTTCTTTTTGCTCTACCCAGATAGGAGTCTTAGGTAGACAAGAAGTAGCTCCTCTGTACTGCTGCCAGTTCCGAGAAAGTGCCTAAGGCCTAGGGCACAAACTCGCAAACCCAGAGCAGATCCTGTAGAAGCCAGAGACTACTGCCCTAGGCACCAAGCTTATCATTCCAGGCACCAGCAGCTCTGGTATTTGGCTGTCATTAATCTTCGGCTTCTGTCAGCATGGGCACAGCACAGCCTGGGGACAACAGGAATCAACAGTAGGGAGCACTGTCAAGGGTTCTAAATCTCCTCCAGGCTCCAGATGCTAAAACCCTTAGTTCTCCAGGCCTTTGGGTACAGAAACCTCAGCCTTTGACAACATCTCTCAGACCTAAGGTGTCAAAGAGCCTGGACTCTTAGGACTTAGCTGCTCCCGAGAACTCTCCCAAACACCCGAGGCCTGCAGTTCCTCTTCTTGGTCTCTTTACAGCTTCTATTTTCTTCAGCCGCAGTTCTCCAGTCCTTCTCAGCCCTCTGCTTTCATCATCTCTTGTCTCTGCCACTTCTCTGCCTGTTCGTGTCCACCCCAGTCCCTCTCCCAAGCTCTTCAGCTACCTCACTATTGTCACTGTTACCACTGTGGCATGCACCTTTTCTCTGACCCGCGCCTCCCCACCAGCTCAGACCACTCTATTACTGAAGAACTCAAAAGTAGGCAGGGAAAGATCATCCAAGAGGATTTTATTTGGGACTAATTTGCAACATCAGGTGAAACCATGGAAAGGTTATCTCCTGGCTGCCTTACAAACTGAGCCGAGCAACCTGCTTCCACAGGCAGAAGAGGGGTAATCACATCATCATGGCTGAACTTGCAAAGTGTCGTAGCTATGTGGGACCAATGAATGAAAAGGAAGGACTGTGTGTGCACCAATCCTGGCGCAGACCCCAGGCAAATGAAAGATCATGATTGCACCAATCACAGAAGTTTACAAATGAAAGATTGTATTTGCATCAATAGTCACAGATTTGATGGTGGTGCACCAGGTGTAGGGCTCTGTCTGTACCTTCCGTCTTGGGTTTAAAAATAAAAAGTCTTCATTCAGCATCATCTAGAGTTTACTGAGATTTTAATGGTGAACCACGCAGCATACCACAAAACTATCGTGTCTGCAGTAGTGCCTGCAGGAGGGGAGTGCTTTGCCTGCAAAAAGCTTAGTGACCATGAAGCTTCCTCAAGGTGTCCATAGGCTGTTCAAAGCAGGTGGTGCTGCCATAAGGGCATAAGAAGAGCAAGCCAGTAAGCAGCAGCACGTCTCCATGGCCTCTCCAGCAGCTCCTGCCCCAGGTTTCGGTTCCTGCCCTGACTTCCTTTGATAATGAACAGTAATATGGAAGTATAAGGGAAATAAACCCTTTCCTCAGCCAACTTGCTTTAGATTGTGATATTCCATCACATTAAGGATAACCCTAAGACAGATACAGTTTCAGATTGTTCTCTATGCATATCTGCCTCTAGATCAGTGGTTCTCAACCTTCCTAAAGTTGTGATCCTTTAGTACAGTTCCTCGCGTTGTGGTGACCCTCAACCATAAAATTACTTTCATTGCTACTTCATAGCTGTCTTGAGTCCCAATGTAAATTTTATTGGAGATAGAGATTTGCCAAAGGATTTGCAACCCACAGATTGAGAGCCTCTACTCTAGATTGTAAGTTTCCTGGAGCTACTCTTACTTGGTACTCTTTGTGTAACCCAGTTGTCAACCTCACAACTACAAACACAATGCCCCTTAAGGTCTACATGAAATTGACTTGAAACTCCATCAGTATTTCTGGGGCATTGATACCTCCTAAGGAACTGACATCACCATGATAGCCTGACTCCATGCTAAGACCAACTACATCAGTTTACATTATACCTTACCCTTCTTTCCACTACCCACTCCTCTCTGATAAGTAGCTGAAGGTCTGGAACTTTTATCCCTTTTCTGACTTGTAGAACACAAGCTCCCAGGCAAGTCGAAAGGTCTGGATTCTGGGTTCACCTCTATTCCAGTCATGGCTCCATATCCCAGGCAGGTGTGGTCAGCACTGAATGAAGACACCTGTGATAGCTAAACTCAATGGTCAACATGATGAGATTTAGAATCATCGTAGAAGTAAATCTGCGGATGTGTTTTGGGAGATTATCTAGATTGGGTTCATTCAAGAGGGAAGACCCAACCCAAATGTGGGTGGCACCATTCTATGGGCTGGGATTCCGGACTGAAAAAAAAAAAAATGAAGAAGTGAGCTAAGGATAAAGATCCATCACTCTCTGCCACCTGGCTAATGAAGCAATGTGGCCAATCACCTCCTGTTCCCTGCTGTGCTGGACTGTATCCCGTGGAACCTTAAGCTAAAATAAACCCTTGCTTAAGTGGCCTTTGTCAGGCATTTTGTTTCAGTAATGAGACAGGTAACTAACACAGCATCCATTATAGAGCACTCCACTTGTATCCATCAGCAATGTCTCAAACCGGGCCAAATCTCAACATGAAAAAGGGAGGTGGGCATAAAGTCCTAGAGAGTCCAGTGAGTATCACCTATGTCTAAATATCAGCCAGCCTTAGATACACCAAGTAGCTATGTTTTCCTTCTCAGAATACCAAAAATACAAAAAAAGGTTTGAGCGTAGCTAAACACACAATGCCCTATAATACATGTGAACTGGTTATTTTTACTCAAAATACTTAATTTACCTATTTTTAACACTTTACGTAAACCCAATCCATGTCAAAATAGTGGTATTTTCCCACTCTGTTGTCTTGCAATAGTCTTACTCAGAAATCTTCATGTGTTTCAACATCTTTGCCATCATTAAAACCACTTTCATTTCAATTAACTAATTTTAGTTAGCGTGCATTCACTGTATATTGTGTCATTTTCATGCAGTTCTGCCATGTGCCCTGATCATATCACCCCCCCTTACCACTCTCATTTCTACATCCTCCTCAGTTGGTTCCCGCCTTCTCAGAAAAGCCCTACTTCTAGATTCATGTCATACTTGTTTGCATCCTTCATTTAAATTCTTCCTATGAGAAAAAAACATGCAGTATCTGTCTTGTTAACATCATGATCACCAGTTCAATCTTTTTTTTTTTTTTTCTGGAAATAACACTTTCTTCTTTATGGCCAAATACAGCTCTGGTTTGTACATATGCTGTGCTTTCTCTGTGTATCTGCTCATGAACATATAGGATACTTCTATTATCTGGCTCCATAGAAGCTTTTTGTTTTATTTTGTATTATTTTTTAACTAACATCAAAAATGATTGGTTTCAGTATGATTTTCATACACATACACTCATTGTTCACTGTTCTTACTTGTCCCCACTACATGCTGTCCTTCCACACCCTTCCCAGTCTCTTTTCTCCCTCTAACTCTTGTCAGGTACATGCATGTATTTATTTATACACGAGTGTGCATATATATGTACATAGATAGACATAGTTTTACTTGCACATTCTGCTTATGAGGAAAGGGTATGATGCTTTAGCTTATCAGAGCCATTTTGAGTTATCTTATTTAGCCTCTAAAGACTAATCTACTGTGTTTCTGCTTAAGAGTTGAGAGAATCATGAACTGGCTTAATGCTACAAATACAATCCCAAGTAGTGAGTGCCTATTTTCAGAATAGACAACGATATTTTTCTCACTTGTCTTCTGTTATATATTTGGATCTCCAAAGCATCATCACTTAATTTTGTTGTTTGATGAAACCATCTGTTAACAGTGCTCTCATGCTTTCACTATTTACATTTGGGGAACAGCCAAAGGAGGATGAGAAAGAAAGGGGAGGGGAGAGGAGAGGGAAGGAAATGGAAGAAAGGGAGAGGAGAGGGGAGAGGAGGGAATGGCAGGCCATGGGAGGGCGGGAAAGGGGAGGGGAGGCAAGTGGAAGGGAGGGCATAGGAGGGTATGGGAGGACGGGGAAAGAAGGGGGGCAGGAGAAAAGGAAGATGACCTAGCTTAGATTCCTTCATCTCAATCAAGCTGACTGTTTCAGGCTCATCACCTAAAGAAGCAATGCAGGCTGAGGATATAGCTCAGCAGCAGAGTGCTCTCTTGGCACAGGCAATGTCCTAGGTTTAATCTTTGGTGCTGACATTTTTTTTCCTACTAAAGTCAACAGGACCTGAGAAGTTTCAAGCTAATTGTGCCCCTCCAACATTACATCAGTGATGAAAGCAAGTGGCAAGACCAGAGCATCACCTGAGACACACCACAGGGACCAAAGAAACTCCCTTTTCTCAAAAGCCATCCGGAAATGTGGTGAATAAGGATCTCGCTTTGTGTTTGGACATAGATAACACTTTTTTTGTTGTTTATTTTGTTCTATGACTATCATAAGCATATACTAAAAATTTTTGTACTTAAAGTTTATGTTGTTTTTATATTTAAAATGATTTATGTAGATTCTGGCTTTTATTTTTAAAGTGTTTTATCTGTGAGTGTGAGAAAGAGGGAGAGAGGGGTTATGGGTCACACATACCACAGTGCACATGTGTCAGAGGACACGCTCAAGTTTCAAGTGTCCATAGCCACCTTCTGCCTTGTCTGAGATGAGGTCTCCTGCTGTTTGCTGGTATATGTGCTATGCTGGCTGCCAGCTTACAAGCTTCTAATTATCCACCTGTGTGCCTCCCATCTCACAGCAGCAATGTTGGGATTATAGATGCATGCTACTATATCTAGCTTTATATAGGTTTGGGGGAATCCAAAGTCAGGCCTTCATGCTTCTGTATTGTAAGTGCTTCACCCAGTGGAGTAAAGTGTCTCCCCAGCCCAATTTGTATTTGTCTTTACTATTTTTAGATTTTCCTTGTGGTGGTTTGAATAGTAATGGCCCCATCGGCTCATAGGAAGGAGCACTATTAGGAAGTATGGACTTGTTGGAGGAAGTGTGTCACTAGGGGTGGGCTTTGAGGTTTCAAATGCTCAAGCCAGGCCCAGGGTCTTGATCTTCCTGCTGTCTGCAGATGTAGATGTAGAACTCTCAGTTCCTCTAGCACCATGTCTATCTACATACCATTGTGTTTCCTGTCATGATGATAATGGACTGAACCTCTGAACTGTAAGCAACCCCAATTAAAGGTTTTCAGAGTTGTCATGGTCATGGTGCCTCTTCATGGCAGTAGGACACTGACTAAGACTCTGGTATCGGGCATATGAGCTATGTGTGCACATGTAAATGTAATGTGTATGTGTGTATGTAGGTGTGTGGAGGCCTGGGATCAGGCATCTCTGTTAAACTGCTCTCTACCTCTATTTTTTACTTATCTTTTTACATTTTAGTTAAAATATAACTACATCTCTTTCCTCTTCTATTTCCTCATCCAGCTCCTCCCATGTTCCCTCTCTTTAATCCTTCCCATACCTCCCTCTCAAATCTCAAATTTGTAGCCTCTTTTTACTACACACACACACACACACACACACACACACACACACACACACACACACACACATGACTTCTGCTGAGTCATTTTTTATTTATGTACAAATTGGTTCAGGGCTTACAACTTTGTTTTGGATGACCAGTCAGGGAGCTCACCCACAGGGGAGGCTACTTCTCCCTCTCTCCACTGTTATTGCCTGTTGTTCTTTGTCGAGGGATGGGACCCTGTGAGATTCTCCCCAGTCACACAGCAGACTTGATGGCAGTCTGGCTCTTACAGTCTTTCTGGCCTCTCTTCTGTAATGTTCTCTGAGCCATAGATTCACAGGCTGTGCTACAGATGGGTGCCCCAGAATCCACTGGTCTTTGCTTTGTGTCCAGGTGTGGTTTTCTATAATTGTCATTATCTTCTGTAAGTAGAAGCTTCATTGACGAGGGATGGTAGCCTCACTTACTTGTGGGTACAGGGTTTAGGGTGTAGTTAAGGAATTATGCTGTTCCAGGAAAACAGTGGTAGTAGACTCACTTCTAAAACAAACGATCTCACTAGCCTCAGGTAGTTGCCTAGGTTTCCAGTACCAGGCATGATTTCTCTCATGTCGAGTGGGCCTTAAGCCCATTTAGACAGCTATTGGTTGCCACCAACATGTGAGTGCTTTTATTGAGAGGCTTCCAAGGGCATCAGCAACAGTCAATATTATTTTGAGAGCGACTCAAAAGAAGTCTCTTGTTGCTTGGTTCTGGGGTTTTTGTTAGTTTATGATTCTTGTAGGGAGTATTGTCATTTTTTGAAACAGGGTTTCTCACTGAACAGTGAAGTTCATTAAATTGAGTAGGTTGATGGTCAATGAGTTTCGAGAACTGAATTGTCTCCACACATACCCCACCATGACACCCACACAAGGCTTTGGTCAGAGGCATATGCCACCACACCTAGTTTCACAGGGGTTCTGAATCCAAAGTTGGGTACCAGGGCTTGAGCAGTAGACACTTCCCAACTGAGCCATCTCCCCAGCCCAGCTTTTAATTTTTTAATTATTATAAAACCCACGAGCCTGTGAATATGTAAATGAAGCCTACCTACAACCTTTCCTCTCCATGTATAGAGGAGCCCTCCATTCTTGTCTTTCTGCTTTCTTATTTATCACACTGAAACCCATGCATTTGCAAACTGCAGCCATCATCAGATCCTGTCACTTATGAACCCAAAAAGACCCAGACTGACTTCTGGTTGCCATAGGCCATTGCATGAAACCCATTTCACAATATTTGTCATTTGTATTTGTCTTAGTTACTTTTCCTGTTGCAGGTGACAAGCTGACAATTCACACCGTCACACCATACAACTTACATTTTTTCTTGTTCTGAATTAAGGAGAACTAGGTAGTTTCTTTTGTTCTCTAGACCAAGTGTAAATCAAGTTTCTTTAGTAGTCTCAACTTTCAAATCATTTTCAGCATGACCAAAAGCAGAAAGATTGGAACCAACCAAGTATTGAAGGGGAATTCAAGAGCCTGGCCTGGGACAAACCACTAGTTCATGCTATAAAATGGCCAAGGATAACTAGAGAACTTAATGTGGATATATCTTTTTATGCAACGAAAAGACATAGAGTCTTTTTAGCGACTGACAAACAATGATGTTATAATTTGCAAGTACGTGTCCCCGCCAAGCTTCACATTAAAACACAATCCCTAGCACAACAGTACAAACATGTCCTCTGAAAATAGAAGAGGGGATGTTGAGAGTGTTAAGGCCCAAACAGGGATGAGCTGGGAAGCTGGGGAAAAGTAGAAAGACAGAAGAGAGTGGAGCCTTCATGAATAGGATCAGTGCTCCTACAAAACAGTCTGCAGCAGCCAGCTCCCTCATTCTACCACATGAGAACACATGGCTCTGTCTGTGAGCCAGAAAGTAGGTCCTCACAGGAGCTTGCTGCCATTGGGATCTCAGACTTCTTTCCTCAGCCTTCACACCACCACCACGTTTACCACCCTCATTATGCCATTATGTGATGTTTGGGTTTTTTCAATCTGAGTTAGCTAAGCAAAGGAGCAAGAAGCTAGAGGCAGAAAAAATTACTGTAATCTACAGGAAGATTGAGATACATCTTGGAATCCTTCCAGAATTGATGATGAAAAATGGAGAGGAGAAGACAGAGGATAAACCGAAGATGATCCAGAAAGTCAGGCTAGCTGAGCAGTTAAGCAAGGAGTGATCAGCACCATTCAGAATGGATGATAGGACAAGGCAAGGAGAAAACTAACCTTCTTTTCTACGCTGAGTTTACAGTGATGCCACGTGGCACAGCCCTCTTCATAGTCACTGAGAAGCCAGAATTAGGGAAGTTTCTCGAGGCAAGTCACATGATAAAAGGGAGCTTTAGAAAGGCCTTCATGAAATGAGTGAGGGAAGTCAGTGGGAGCAGAATTTCTCACAGAGTGGAGTACAGAAACCATGTGGAGTCCGTGAGGCAGGTGCTTCCACAGTGCTCGGTGTGCTCTGGTTTGATTTTCTTCCCTGCTCAGTGTGAAGATCCAAGAAAATCTAAAGGGAGCAGGAACGCTGGTCATTGCATTTCCAGACAGAATGGATTTCTTTGACTAGTTGCTGGGTGCACTTGTTGGGACCTCAGATAATTGCGTATACTTTGGAAGTTCTAGTTATCCAGTATTTACTTCAAGTGAAGTAGGAAAATACAGTTAGTGGAAATCATCTTCCAAAACAGTGTTTTTCAGGCAGCCCAATTGTGGAAGAGTAAAAATGTCTCTTATGGAGGGATTTATAGCTCTTTCTGCAAGCTAAGCAGTCAAGGGTAAGACAAAGTCAGAAGACCTAGTGAATCGAGACACTGCTGCTTTCTGTGCAGAATTCTAACTTGGGAGCATCCACTGTCCCGGATTACCAGAGCAAGACTTTTTGGGGAGAGCCCTATCAAGGAAGATTGAGCCATGTCCATGATGGGAGTGTGAAGAATGCTGGCTTACCTTACCTGCTCTGTACCCCTCCCTAGCCAGTTGGAGACTCTCCATGCTCACACCTCACAGGCTCTCTTGGTGCTTTCCCCTGTGACATTCTAAACTCCAAGCATGACATTTCCTACTGCCAACGTGATCCTCTCACCATCCCACTGGAATGGATGCCATCTGCTGGGTATACTTTCCAAACACAATCAATTATCACCTCCCTTGCAAGTGGCAAGAGGAAGAGAGAATGCAGGCATGGAATGTCCAACCTTCATAAAACTAGAAACCAATCACATTTGAAAATTCCATGGTCAGACATGGTCGATAATCAGGTTTCCCAAGGGACTTTCCTCTGTGGGCCTCCAGGCTTCTCAAGAGGTTTCTACCATCATGATATGAGGAGTAACTCCAGCTAGCCTAAGCAAATCAAGGTGGCATAGATCAAAGTAAATGTACCCATTCTTTCTGCCAAGAGAATCCCATTGTCTATTTCCCAGACAAAGTGAAGGCTCAGTGAGTATCACCACCTGGCAATCTGAGTGTGGGTAGAATTTGGTGTTCTAGAATGGCCTGACATTTCTCTTGAAAAAGTAAAACAAAGCTACTAGCTTTGATTCCCCTCCCTAAGATGAGGATGAAATTAGATGCCTCCTCTCTAGCATCAAAGCCAGGTCATGAAAGGAATTCATCACATGCTTGACTGATCTATGGAAGAGGTCTGCCAAAAGGAAAAAAGGAAAAAAAGGAATTTAAGCCACACAGCTAAAGAGAAAGCCACAACTTGAGGAAATTATGTAAACTCCTCTCTCCGTCCCCTTTACCCCAAAGAGGAAATAATCCATGTTTCCTTTCTTACAGAAGTAGTAACTTAAACAGCTAATAGTCAATCTTACTAAGGAGTAGAGAGAAAAGACATTCTGTTAACTCCAAGGGTGGAGATTGCCAGGTCCAGACAAGGTCTGGTGATGACAGGTGGTTCACCCAGTTTGTTGAACATAATCTGCAGGCATGCTCTGAGATCTCTGGTGCCAGCTGTTTAAATGTCTCATCAAACATAAGACTCCCTGACAGCCCCAAAGCGACTCAGAAACTAAGGATCTTGTCTGCCGTGCCTGCTTCTGGGCTCCAAGCAGTTAAAGTAGTGTGAAGTACACAAGATAGGGTCAAAAGTATTTGGATAAATCAATCCCCCAAATCTGGCTTCTATTTGGAATTGGTGATTTATTTGGACAAGAGATAACTGACCCATTGTTTATCCATGGCCATGAATGAGATTCCGGAGCCCACAGTGCTGTTAAGTAGCTTATACCATTGCTGCCTTTATCAGCACCACCAACATGGAAAAAAGGGAGGCGTGAATCACTGCCTCTCCATTCTCCATAGATACCATTCTCTCTCCTACCCAAGTTCAGGCCAGCAAGTAAGACAGGAAAACAAAGTATTCAACTTTTTTTTTAATGTGTATTTTTTTATTTTTTTTAATTAAGAAATTTTCTACTCACTTTACATGCTATCCACAGACCCCCCTCCTCCCTCCTTCCACCCCGCAGCCCTCTTTCCCAAGCCACCCCACATCCCCACATCCCCCAAATCGAGGTCTCCCATGGGAAATCAGCAGAGGCCAGCACTCTGAGCCTAGGCAGCTCCAAGCCCCTTCCCACTGCACCAAGGCTGCTCTTAACTGCAGTTCTTTAGCCATCAATGGGCTGGTAAATATTTAACAGATGACTGCCAGAGGAAGAAAGGAGGCCTGTGTTCATAGCTTTTGCCAACTTCCAGTGTGTAAATATTTTTCTTGTAGCCAATTCCAACTCCCACTAGGACATCACTGTACTCAGATCTAGGAAGAGGTAAGCAAGAGCACACTAATGTTCTTATTTTTTCCTGCTCACATACTACATGTTAACCACCTCAGGACTAAAGAGGTCATAGCAGCAGTCATAAATTATAATAAAATAATCAAAAATAGTGAACTTAAGATACCTATGTTCTTAATATAATTCAATTATTTATAAATGATTTGATTTTCAGAAATCTGCTTTGTTCAACCAGTAGCTCACAAAACTCCTGAAAATCTAACAAATGAGCTGAGTATGTTGGCTCCAGACTCTAAGCCTACCTACCTGTGGGAACAGTGTTGTATGCAAATGGTCTTGAATATCAACAGAATTCAATAAATTCAAGGAGGGCTTCCCATAATTTAAGATAAGTTTCAAGAAGAGAAACACTCCTTTGTTGTTCTCTGGAAAATCTTCTTAAAGAGAAAGCAGCTATTCTCTGGGGTCCTTGAACACAAAGAAGGTTTGGTTCCTATTCAGGGAAATGTGCAAGTTGTCATGTTTGATTCCCTGTGACTTGTAAAGTTGGAAGGAAAAAAACAAAAGACACCATCTTGCCTCTGCCTCCCCATAGCTATGTGGCTTCAGGCAAGTGATCTCATCCTTCTTGGCCTCTGTTTTCATCATCTGCAGAATGGGGACAGCACCGATCTCCATGTGTGGCTGTGAGGTTGATGAGATCATGTATTCCATTTGGCTTTGTGACCTGTGAAACATCATAGAAGTGTAAGGCTTTGCTTCTATGTGGGAAATGAGACAGAAACCTGGAGTAAGAAAGAGCTGGGTGTGGAAGGAAGGAGGAAGAAGGCAGTTAGATAAATCACAATGGGAGAAACTAGGAAGAAGAGGTTTGGAGTAGGAGGGGGATAAAGGAAGCGGGGCTGAAATAGCCCATCCTGCTTAAAGTCATCACCACAATGCTTTTCCATGCTCAGGTCACAGTCATTGCTACAAGTTCCTTATTTCTTAACTGTTTCCATGTGCATGCCACTGAGAATTATCATGCATTCTAGCAGTCATGAGTAAATCCCTGTTCATGCACTGACATCACACACACACACACACACACACACACACACACACACACACACACACAAATTGACCTTTCTCACCCCAGGCCTTGTGCCTTTTCTGCCCAAGTGGACTCTTCTTTCTGGACACAACCATTTCGACTCCACCGTCAGCATCAGAATTCTCTACTGCCACAACACTATGCAGATGAAAATTTTTCTTGAGTTCAGTTATGTTTCTGCTTTGTTTGACAAGCACCTTGAAACACTATTGAACCTCAGATGAGAAAATAATTAAAATCAATTTCAATCTAGGCACTGGCTTGCTCTGGTACTGCCATCATTAATTACTTATTTTTGTGCAAGAATTCTTAGACAACTCTGAAAGACACAGCTTTCTCTGGCTAAGACAGGTTAAAATTGGATTGGTGGGTGGATATTCAGTATTAAAAGTTTTCAGCACAGACAGTCCATCTGGTCTGGGAGGTGGCCTTCTTCTTGCAACAGGAGGAATGCAAGCAAAGAGTGGAGAGCTGCTTAGTGACCATGTGGAGAGGCATTGAGAAGACCCAATGTGATGGCTATCTCAGTCCAATCTGTACTACTATAACAAAATACCTGAGACTAGCTAGTTTATAGAGGCCAGAAATTTATTTCTGAGAATTCTGTACATTGAGAAGCACCAGAAAGTTCAGATATCTTATGAGGGATGCTCTCTGCTTAAAAGATGCCCCTTCACCGTGCTTCTATGGAGAAGATGGACTCTATATGCATACATAGTGAAAAGCTGAAGGGCAGGAGCTGAAAACTATGTGAGACCTCTGTGGTAAGGCCTGCACCCACTCATAAGGGAAGTCTCAAGATTTAATCATATCTTAAACAATCCACTTAATACTATCACGCTGACCTTTAAGTTTCTGTAGGAGGGCACACCAACATTCAAACCATAGCAGCTTCCAACACTCTCCCACATCTGAGGTCATTTTGCCAAGATCGAAATCTCCAGCCTCAGGCTTCATTCCTCAAGTTCCTTAACTGAGTTTCACCACCTTCAGCAATTCTCTTACAGAGATTGTAATATTCCTTGCTACCAAATACACTAAACTGATTAGTATTATGTCAAATTGACACAAGCCAGAGTCCTCTGGGAAGAAGGATTCTCAATTTAAAAAAAATGTTTCCATAAGATTGGCCTTTGGCAAGCCTGTGTTTTGACTGATGTGGGAAGAGCCAGCTCACTGTGGGAAGTGCCAGCTCTGGACAGGTAGTCTAGAGGGTATAAGAAAGCAGGCTGAGCAAGTAGGGGGAGCAAGGCATTGAGCAGCACTCCTGAGCTCTTGCCCTGAATACGCTCAGTGATGGAGTGTGACCTAAGAGTTTTAGAGTGAAATCAACCCTTTCCTCCCAAAGTTGTTTTCATTGCAGCAATAAAAGCCCCAAGACAACAGCCAACAGAATTATAGAGAACTCATAAAACGGCATTCTCCTTGAGGCCTCTCATTTCCCAGAGCATCCAGTACTCATCTTTGAGGCCGTTGTAGAAATATTCATGAATTTTTAAATGAAATGTTTGCGATATTTCTTCCTTCTATTCTGTTTGCTGCCTCTCCCACATCGCAAGCCTGCACGGATCAGGTCTTGACTGGACAAGAGGATCGGCTGTACACAGGTGGCTCTAATCCGGCCCCTCTCACCTCCAAGTAAGCCCTCCTTTAGCTGTGCCAAGGCACAATCTGCTGCCTAAGAATTCATGCTGCCTGTAGACATGCTATCCCTTCCTTTAAGAACAATGTCATCTTGTTCCTCCTCCTCCTTGTCCAGGTCTCTTCTGTCCCTTAAGTCTCATTGCAAACACCATCACCTTTATAAGATTTTCAATTGTACAAATCTATGTAATTCAGTGTAATCATTTAATATCTGTATGTAATATGTAATGACCAGTTTGGGGTAGTTGCATTTCCATATCATTTTCCTGGATTTTTGTTAGCTTGAGGTAGTTAACGGTTCCAGGTTATCGGGAGGTTTCCAACTGCTGTGGATAATGCTTTTTTGTACACTGGCATAATAAAATGCTGATTGGCCAGTAGCCAGGCAGAAAGCATAGGTGGGATAAGCAGACAAGGAGAATTCTGAGAAGAGGAAGGCTGAGTCAGGAGACGCCATCCAGGCATCCAAGGAGCAGCATGTAATGAATGGCACACAGGTAAAGCGATGCAAAAATGTAGTGACATAGAAATTCACAGAAATGGGCTGAGTTTAAGTGTAGGAGCTAGTCAGTAGTAGGCCTGAGATAATGGCTGAGTAGTTTTAATTAATATAAACCTCTGTGTGTTTACTTGGGTCTGAGTGGCTATGGACCCTGGGTGGGAAAAAAGAAAACCTCCAACTACATCCAACTCCTTTCTATTTATTCTGAGGCTTCCTAGTCATTCACAAACATAGCATAGGTTTCTACAAACCACACTCCCCTTCCCCAGATCTAAACAACAAAGCATGGAATCAGCTCTTTTGTCTAACTGTATTTGTCTTTGTCTCCTTGATGTTTCACCTAACATAACATACTTCAGTTTCATCCATTTTGCTGCAAATAATGAAATCTTTCCTTTTATATGTGAATAATTTTCTATTGTATATGCAGACCACATTTTCTTTGTTAATCTACCTATTAATGAACAGCTAAGTATGCTCTAAATTTTAGCAGGTATAGATAATGCAGTAACAAGCAGGACTCTCTAGTAAGCTGATGTTATTTCTTTTCCATGTGCACTCTGAAGTGAGGCTGCTGCATTCCATGGTAGACTTAGCTTCAGTTGCATAGAGAACCTCTATACTGTCCTCTGTAGTAGCTGTATAAATTTACAGCCTCAACAAGAGTGTGTGAGTTCCTTTTACTCCACATCCTCACCAGCATTTGGTGTGTGTGAGAGAGAGGGGGTGGGAGTGGAGGTAAAGAGAGAGAGAAGCTTTTCGAAACTAAAGAAAGATATTATCAAATTATGGTTTTCAATTTGCATTTCTCTAACAGCTAAAAAAGTTGAACATGTTCTATAATGTGTTGGCTACTTGAAATTAATCCTTCAATTAGTGTTCATTCATATTTTAAGTATGTTTTATTGTTATTTCTAGATTGCTTGCATATTTAGAGTATTAATCCATTGCCAGGTGAATCATATGAGGTTTTTTTCTCTATCTTAAGATTATTTATTAATTCTTCATTCTCATGAATGGTTATTGTTTTTATTTTTTGGTGTTGTTGTTGTTGTTTGGGGGTTTTTTTTGTTTGTTTTTGCTTTTTAAATCCTGACCAAAGTTTCCCCTCCCTTCTCTCCTCCCAGTACCTCCCATCTACTCCTCCCCCTCTGTTTCTCTTCAGATACAGATGGGCATCCCATGGATATCAGCCAGTCACGATATATCAAGTTGTAATGAGACTAGGCACAGCTTCTTCTATTAAGGCTGGATGAGCAACCCAGTAGGAGGAATGAGTCCCAAAACAACAGTCAGGGACAGCCCCTGTTCCCACTGTTAGGAATCCTGGAAGAAGACCAAGCCACATAACTGTAACATATATGCAGAGGGCCCTGGTCAGTCCCAAGCAGGCTCCTAGGTTTATTGTTTCAGTCTTTATGACTCCCTATGAGCCCAGGTTAGTTGGTTGGTTCTGTAAGTTTTCTTGTGGTTCCCTTGACACCCTGGCTATGGATGGTTATTTTAACAATATAATTTGATTTGTTATATGTCTACTTTTTCTTTCATGTCTTGCTTTTATATTCTTATTCGCGCACGTACCACAGAGTGAATCTGAAGGACAGAGGACATCTTTAGAGGCCTATTCTCCCCTTCCATCATGAGAGTTCTGTTTTTTGTTTGTTTGTTTGTTTGTTTTTTGCCAGAGCTGAGGATCGAACCCAGGGCCTTGTGCTTGCTAGGCAAGCGCTCTACCACTGAGCTAAATCTCCAACCCATCATGGGAGTTCTGGAAATCAAACTCAGGTCATCAGACTTCACAGCAGGCATTTTTACTCACTGAGCCATCTCACTCTTTTACTGCTTTATTACTTTTACCTGGCCTGGTTTCCTTCGTGTTTCCTTCTAGCAGTTTCATAGCTTCCAGTCTCACATTTAAAACTTTGATCCATTTTTATTCTAGCTTTAGTTCTCTGAGAATGTTGTATAATGCATTTTGATGGTATTTACTTCCTTCCCCAACTCCTCCCAGAACCGCACACCCTCTTCCCTACTCACCCAACTTGGTGTCCTATTTTTCTGCCATCAAGTCTACTTTGTGCTGCCCACACAGACTTGGATGTGTGGTCTTCCACTGAAGCATGATCAGCTTACCAGAGGCTCCACTCTTGAAGAAGTCTATCTCCCCTTCTCCTAGCAGTTATGAATTGCTAATAGCATCTCTACTGGGGTGGGACTTTGTGCCTACCTCCTCATTCCATACTGGGATTTGCTCTGTCTTGGGCTTCCAAAGGTCTTCTGTGCATGTATATACGCAGCTGCCCTCCTCTGCCTGGAAGACATTGTTTCCTTGTGGTCATCCACCACTTTTTCTGGCCCCTCTTTCACAATGATCCCTGAGCCTTTGGAGGAAGGGGTGATCAATTAGCTATAAACATGCTGCTCTTGGACCAACCTTGATCATTTGGGTTGTTGTTGTTGTTGTTGTTTATTTTCCTATTGGATAAAAAATAAAGGTCAGATTTCAATACCCTGCATGTAAATATCTAGTTCCTACATACACAAACCATTTATTAAGAGATTGTCTTTATTCAATGTTCTTTTTCGTGTTTTCCAGGAAATTAGCTGACTATAAATACATGGGATTATTTCTGGGTAATCTATTCTGTTCCATTAATTCATGTTTTTATTTTTATGACAACCCTATGGCATCCAATCACTATAGATTTTCAGTGTATTTGATGTAAGATAATGTGATGCCTCTAACTTTGTTCCTTTTCCCTAAGATTATTGTGGCTAGCCAGGGACCTCTGTGCTTCCATGGACATTTTAGAGTTGTTAAAAAAAAAAAAAAAAAAACTATGAAAAATGCCAGTATTTTGATGCCAATTGTATTAAATCTAAAAACTGCTTTAGGCATATGATGTATTAATAATGTTGGTTCTTCTGGTCCATGACTATGGAAGGTGTCTACGTGTGTGTGTGTGTGTGTGTGTGTGTGTGTGTGTGTGTGTGTGTTCCTCTTCAGTTTCTTTCATCGGAGTTTTGTAATTCTCATTATAGAAATATTTCATTTCCTTGGTTAAATTCATTTCTAGATATTTTATTTTATAGCTACTTGTGAACAAGATTCCATCTAACAAACCCACAACCAACATCATAGTAATGTGTAATCTACTAATCTAAGATACAAAACACAAAAAAAGTCCTCTATCACTATTTTGCTCAACATGGTACTAGAAGTCTTATTAAGATCAACTGGACCAGAGAAAGAAATGGGGGAAAAGCATGGGAATGATAAAGAAAAAAAATTATCCCTATATGCCAATAATACAGTTCTATAAATAGAAAATGGTGTTATACACATTTTTTGTTTCTCGGAGAGGCAGAAGCAGTATTTGGTTCTTACAGTAACATCTTATCCAGCATCATGTAATTCTAAGAAGTCAAGGGTTAAGCAGTTCATATAAACTCTTTTTTTTAAAGCTGGTTCTCACCAGCCTTTAGCCCCAATATTCTTTTATTCTCCATTTACTTCCCACCCTTTGTGAATAATTTTGTCTCAAATTCTCAACTTGCAAACCTTCCAAGATGTTTATCCAGAATAAGACTACTGCCCCAGCAGCTCTCTCATAGCCTCTCTGTACATGGCAGTGGCTGTTTTGTTTTGTTTTGTTTTTGTTTTTCGAGACAGGGTTTCTCTGTGTAGCTTTTGGTGCCTGGATCTCACTCTGTAGACCAGGCTGGCCTCAAACTCACAGAGATCCGCCTGCCTCTGCCTCCCGATCTGTAACCGATCAGTCATCAGCCACCCAGCAATGTTGAATTTGCCTTAATGAAAAGTTTACAGTCCAGTGCTTTTTATGGGCTCCATCTCATGAAGCAGGCCTTAAATTCATTTTAAGTGGTTGGTTACTCCCATATCATCCATGTCACTATAGTCCCAGCAGTGAGCGTATTTTACTAGGAACATCATTATTGTAGCTTACAGGATTCATAGCTGGGTGAGAGTGATGATTACCTTCCAGCACTGTGGACACTACTAGTCAGAAGGAACAACAGAGTTTCCAGCTGAGTATCAGCTAGTTGTCTCTGTGGTCTATGCTTTAGGTACCTTCAGCAATATGGTCTTACCAGTTGACAGTTCACTATTGTGCAGAAACAAATATCTCCAAGAAAACTGATGAAAGTATTGTCATAGGCTGTTCGGTCTTCAATCTTCTTTATAGCTGGTCACCCCACTCACATCATTTTGCAGATGAAGCAGTAATCCAGAGAGGATAACTATGATGGCTCTCTTCAACTGTCAACCTAACTGGATTTGAGTAGGTCTGTGAGGGTGCTTGAATACCCATCCTGAATGGAGACGGCACCATCCCCTAAGCGGGGCTACCTGACTAAATAAAAATGAAAGAAAGAAGAAAGCCAGAATGCACAAGTTCTGTGATTCCTAGTCTGCCCAGATGTGTTGCGCTTTCCCATAAGCCAAAAGAAATTTCTTCTTAAGTTGCTGTCTGTTTTCTTGTCATAACAATGTAGAAAAATGACTAAAATTACTATGTTTGCTTACTGACCCTGAACCTTCTTCCCCTTTCAGACTCTGATTAGCTCAGCCCTGAAAGTCACAAGACAGCAAGAGAGTCTAGCTGAACTCAGTTCTGATATGCCACATTGAGTCAGTATTTGTCAACTAAGCACTGTATAGGTATCAGGTTCTAGATTACCTTCTATGAAAAGGAAACTAAGATCCTACTGTTGACCACCATGAAACTAGACATTTCTTTCCCTCCCAGAGCCTTAGTTTCTCTTTTTATGACTGGGTAGATGTCATCTCAGCTGGGAGTTATGTATTCTGCCAGGCTAAATATTTCTGGAGTTCATATTCAGGTTTTTAGTAGGTATGTGTTGGCTACTGGCTCTCACCTGTTGCTCTGCCAAGTGATGATAGAGACTACACTGAGATTGAGAAAAACCTTCTCTGCCCTCACAAGCTAACTCCCACATCTTTCTCCTTGAAGCACAATAACATCTTCTTCCTCCTAAAGTTGTCTGCTATGTTCATTCACAAAATGGCAACTTACCAATCATGTCTATGAAAAGTGTTCTAGGAATTCAACATTTGAGTCTGTTCTTCAAGCTTCCATTTTTCAAGCGCTCAATTGGCAGGAGGATACACACGGAGAACACACACACACACACACACACACACACACACACACACACACACACACTGAATCACAGACAAGCTAAAAGTGTTCAGTGACTTTAAAAGATACAGTAAGAATGACATGCAGATCAAAGAAGAACAGCATGTAGTAAGTCTCTGTCTAGACCTCACTGGGATATCAGGTGCTTTTGTGGGAAGGACCACTGTAACCTTTAAAAATCACATTGCTTTTCACAGTTCACCAACAACTGAGGCTCAGAATTGCTATAATTTTTCCAAGATCACAAAGTTTGTAAATACTGGGAGCCATACCTATCAGACTCTCCAAAGCACCTGCTTTTATGTGGCATAGAGTTTCCTGATCTTTCCTTAGGCAACAAGCCATACCTGCTGTTTTGGAGCACCATGTTGGCCTGGTAGAGATACAAAGAGAATTGGCTTTCAGTATCTTAAGTTTTGATCTGTAAAATATGACTGTTGATGCCACATATTTCCCACGGGTGCAGACATGGCCTTGGAGAGAAGAAATGTTTAGATCAGGTGAAGACAGGTCTAGAAATGCCAAACATGGGAGCCTCCTGGATTAAAGAAAGGAATCTGAAAGTCAAGGAAGCTATGAGTCATTAGAGACTTGTGGAGGGAGGGCATAGGGAAACTGGAGCTGGCTGTGTGCTTTGGGGCCACACCAAGAAAAGCTTTAATAAGATTTTACCCCATTTTCACTGAAGATTAGTCAAAAATTCTAAGGTCATATTGGGGCATGGTAATGGAGGTATGGATGTAAGTCTAAATTAGAAACTCACAGGAATTAAAAAAAATTATTTTAGAGTCCTCTGGGCTTAATAGAAATCAGATGGCCCTCAAAGAACTAGCCTCTAAAGCAAGAAGAAGTCTGAGTCAGATAAACATTCAGCTTATTTTTATTTGTAAAGATGCAAAGCATGTCCAGAGAAGACTTAAGAATCTGAACAACTCTAAAGCTCAAGTGAGGCTTTCAGTACATAGAGAATAAAGCATAGCCTGGGAACCAGTGGGCCCCTTTGGAGTCAACTATGATGAAAGCAAATTCTGGCTTGGCAAGTCTTTGATGTTTGAACTCATGCAGATCACTGACTCTTTTTCTCTGCCTCCAGTTCCTCCCTGGAAATGGAAACAATACTGACATCGCTTTGTTGTATGCTAAATCAAATGTAACCGCATCTGTATGTTCACTTATTAGTTTGCCTATACCAACATCGCACTTAAGACATCATAGTTGATATTAAATTCAATGTGTTGAAGGAAGGAAAATTGAGTATGTGCTGGACACTGAAGGGTGCCAAATACTATCCAAGAATTATCTTTAGCCTCTGAGGCTGGAGAAATGGCTCAGTGGTTAAGAACACTGGCTGCTCTTCCAAAGGACCAAGGTTCAATTCCCAGTAACCTCATGGTATCTTGAAACCATCTGTAACACCAGTTCTAGAGGATCCAATGTCCTTTTCTGGTCTATATGGGTACCAGACACTCATGTGGTACACAGACATACATGTAGCTAAAATACCCACACATAAAATTAATATTTTCAAAGTATTTCTGAAGAATTATTATCATTAACTCCCACAGAGAGATATCATTAGCCCAACTCAATAGACTAAGAAATTAAAGCTTAGAGATGTTAGATCACACCTAAATATTTAATAAAAACCTCAATTTAGGTATCTCCAATCTGGAGTCAGATGACCTGTGCTCTACCCTGACTCTTTGACTTCCAACTCTGTTTCTTATTGTCCCCTTATGTTTTAAACTCTCCATAATTCAATTTTCTCATCTAAAAATTGGGATCCCCCCCCTCTTGCCATAATTGTGAGATTGATCATCTAGATAGCAGGATCAGCCCACAGGGAGCATTCAAAAATGGAACTATCTCAGTGGTGAAGACATGAAGTGAGAGAGCTAGATTTGGAACCAGAATCCAAAGCCCTGTTTCATTCCTCTAAATCACATGATGGAAACAACCCCAGTACCCAACCCTACACAATAGAAGACTGCATGTCCTCCAGACCCAGGGGAGTTTCCCAAAGGGTCTAGCTTCTCCACAAGTCTCTTTAGGTCTAGCCCAGTCCCTCAAATTTCTTCCTATTAGTTTTATTTCATTAAACTAAATCTCAGTCAATAGCCATGGTGTAATTTGAAAGATGGCATTAACATACCATTTCTTTTTTTATTATTTCTTTCATTTTTGAGATTATAATTATATTATTTTCCCCCTTCCACCCAAATCTTCTCATATGCCCCTGCTCACTCTCTTTCAAATTCATAACCTCTTTCATATTAACTGCAGTTTTACACACACACATACACACACACACACACACACACACACACACACACACACACACACATATATATATATATATATATATATATATATATATATATATTCTTGATTTATGCATAAATTAAGTCTGTATAATGCTTTCATGACTAACCAATTAGTATTGAATAGCCAATCGGTATACTATTCTTGGGAAAGTGTATTTCCCCTGCTTTCAGCGCTCTTTAGTTGACTGAGGTTCTTTGTGTAAAGTGAGCATTCCCACTTCCATGCTAGTGTGTTTATTGTTGTCATCCTTGTTTATCTCATGTTTTAGTGAGACTTTCTTCTGACATCCTTAGGAGACAATCTCACAGTGAACTCCCTGCTCTATTGGCTCTTACAATCTTCTTCCCCTTCTTCCACAATGTTCGTGAGCTTTAGGTGTGGGGATGATACTGTTTGCTGATATGTCAATGTCCTGCTTTTGTGTAAGCTCCCTATAAGCAAACAGAAAGCAAGAGGCAGGATATGTAACTGAAGTAGCTTCAGTGAAATAAGATGAAACACTAGCAGAAGTCCACAACAGGATTCAGCCAAAGCTTGATAGATGTGGGGTGGACTGTCCCGGTAGGAGAAAGAATGCCAGAAAAAAAGTTAACAAGGATCCAAAGACGGCCTTAGCCAAATCTCTTCACTTTTCTAATCCTAAATTTCTCCCAATGTAACAAAGGGCTCGAATCCTTTTCTAGGGCTAAAAGTCTTAGCTGCTGGGGGAAAGTACAGCTAATAAGAGACTGAATGAGACAGAGTCCTTCCAAGAACCTCTTAAGCTCATGGGAGACAGTGATTTCAATCTATAGAGAGAAGCCATGCCAAACAAGCAAAGGCCTCACATCTTATCCCCTTATCACCCAACTGTGATTGCTAAGTAGCTAGTTCCCTGACCCAAGGTCTGGGCTTTCCCATCCTCCAGCTCACTCCTATAACCAAAGCTGAAACTGGAAGAACCCACATACTCTGGACTCGCATTGTTCTATCGCTTAAAGAAAGAAAGCTACAATCCATGGGAGAGGAGATGGGAGAGTGCCGAGCTATTTTTATTGAAGTCAAATTCAAATAGATCTTATTAAAAATTATCTTCAGTGAATGGCAGCCCAGCTCTCCCCCAGGGCTCCTACAGCTATGTCATAGGGCCCCACTTCTAACATCTCTAAGACAGAGGTTCTCAGTTAGGACATCTGGCTGTGTCTGAACTATTAGAACAGTGAGGATACTATTGGCATCTAACGGGTAGAAGCTGAAGATGCTCCCGTGCGTAGACTAGCTCTCATGGGGAATTGTCTGACACCAGATGCCATGTTGCCGGCTCTTTGAAATCCTGCTCTAAAGCATTCCCAACACCTGTTCTTCAAGTTATTGCATTAAACAGATTTGCCAAGCTAACGGCTAAACCAAGCATGACTCATAGGTCATATAGCCCCTGGTTCTTCAGCCCTCCCAGCTGACATTTAGGCTACAGAGGGAGAACATGGTCTCCCTGTCATGTGACAAAGTCAGTTTCTTATCTACCTTAGTATCAAAGGTAGTTACCTGAGTCACATTTCTGCTGAACAGGATCACCTTCCAGTTA
The DNA here is from genome assembly GCF_903995425.1 of Onychomys torridus. Classification (NCBI taxonomy): domain Eukaryota; kingdom Metazoa; phylum Chordata; class Mammalia; order Rodentia; family Cricetidae; genus Onychomys; species Onychomys torridus. The sequence goes on along the minus strand of NC_050444.1, from coordinate 82,114,708 downwards.
AGTTAAGGAAGATCTCAGGTGGGGAGAGGGAAACCTGAGCCATTTCCAGACTTCAGTCACTCACTTGCCATATCCTGAGAAGCTTGAAAACAAGCTGCTGCCTTGTTTCCACCATCCTTTCTACAGTACCTTTTACAACATACAACTCCGGCTGCCATTCACGTATGCTGCGAACATTTATTCTAACAAATGGCAGTGCTAAGTACAAGGAATTATCTACTGATTTGTTTATTTCTTATTTGTGGTGTGTCCATTGTGGAGACATGAAGGAGGCCAGAAGACAATGCTCAGGAATTTGTTCTCTACTTCCACCCTAGGATGAAACTCAGGTCTTCAGGCTTGTAGACAAGTGACTTTATCTACTGAGCCATCTCCCTGACTTGGGATTATATATTTTTAAAAGGAATACTAAATGCTTTTAAAACATGGCAATATGGTGAGGGAGACAGACAGATCAAGAGATAGGTGAGCTCAGAGCAGAATGTGGAGTAACCCTAGTGGGTTGCCATACTCAAAACTTAGGATTAGAGGGTGTCCCCATAGAGACAGTTCTAGTAACCTAAACCAAACTCAGAGTCACAGAGAGGTGTTCTAGATGAGGTGAAGACAAACTCAAATGACCAAAGAGAATCATGAGCCTGGTGCCTTCAGAGAAGTCTTGAGTCATTACATGGGGCGAACATGGAAAAAAGGAAGAGCAAAGACAGATGTGAGGGTGAAGAAAGATTGAAGGCTGAATGAAAAGAGCCTTGTGTCCTACTTAGAAAGCTGAGCTTTATCCCAACAACAGGAAGTCAGAGGCATGGCAAGGAGAATCTTTCTAGATGGATAGGCAGGATAAAGTCAAAAGTCAGTGAGGTAGTGAGAGGTATGGAAGCCCAGCCTAGAGGGAAAACAATTGGGATCAAAGAGGCTGAGACTGCTTGGCAAATTAGGAGGACCAGTGCTTGGTAACTGCTTGATTATAGGAAGAAAGGAGCTTGGAGAAGCCAAGAATGACCACTAGATTTGTGCTGGTACCACTGTGGTGGCCCCTGAGAAAGGAGACATAAGAGGAATTGCAGATGGGGTCAATGTGGTTCTTCCAATCCTCCATGTGTTAAGTATAGGTTTTCCAGCTGCCTGCTGTTCACACTGGACTTTATCTCAGAAGAAAGGTCTAGAAATCCAGGAAAGTGTGAGACCTGGGATGAGGTTATACTTCTGTTCATTCCATAGCATTGATGCCATATCCAGGGCTGCAGGGAATGAATGGAAGCCATGGGTTCCAGGTATGACTCTGTCTCCAGCACAACCTGTGTGGCCAGTATCTCCCCCACTATAATTTTGGGAGAAATAAGATCACTCTGGAAATAGAGTTGAGCTCATAGGTCTCTGAATCAGCTCTGCCAGGCCTCAGATCCAGTGCTTTTTAGCAAATAAACCCCATTGCCTTACTCTGCAAAAGATTATTCATATATTACATTGAAAGTTGTGAAGCAACCAGGCTCTGGAGTGGTGAAAACTTAGGTTTATATCCCAGCTTTATGGTTTATTAGCAGCCTATTGCCCTCATCTGTAAAATGGAGGCTTATCATGCCCACTTCAGAAAGACACTATGAGGCCTGACTAAGATGAGCAAATGGGAAGCTCTTACACTGTGGTGGCATGAAGTGCTGGATAAAGGCTATCAGCATTATGGTGTTCAGTGCTCCTAAGGCATGTTTCTCATCCAAGTCAGTGATGTTCTCCAGAGAATAGGTGGCAGTATCTAGAGGCACTTTTGGTTGTCACAACTTGAGAAAGGGATGTTACTGGCGTCTAAGAGGAAGGGACCAGGAACACTACTAGGTAGTCTCTATACATGGGACAACAGAGAATTGCCTGGTCTGAAAAGTCAATGGTAGTTCCTTGTTACATAAGCCTGAAGGACTGAGTTGTACCCCGAGAATCCACATAAGAAAAAAGCCAAGTATAGTAATGTGCCCTTGAAATCTCAACACTGGGGAGATAGAGACAGGTTGATCCCTGGGGTTTGATGGCCAGCCAGCATAGTTGAACTGGCAAGTTCCAGGTAACAGTGAGAGACCCTACCTCAAAGAATCAAGGTGAACTGTGTCCTGAGGAACAACATCCAAGGTCGTCCCTTAGCTTCTATGCACATGTGGTTGTACACACACACACACACACACACACACACACACACACACACACTTGTACCTATGCACACATGTGTGCACACATACATGACACATACAAAGTCAATAGTAGTAAGACTGAGAGATCCTGCTTTAACTGAGCACAGAAAATCTAATCTAGGATGGGGCAGAAGTCAATTATGTTAGAGATGATTTCATCTCGCTTACTAGTTTCACAGAGGAGACTATGGAAACAAGAGAGTGGAAAGAGCCGTGTCTTGGAGACAGACAGGATGGAGAAAGAAGATGCTGCAGGCTAAGAGACAGCCGTCTGGAGGCTTGGCTGGGAGGATGCTTCCATGTCCTATTTGCCATCCTTTTTGAAACACTGGGTGGGGGTCATTATTCTCTGACCTCATGTAAGAAGAAAAAGAACCTTCAGTGGTGGCCAGGGTGAGGACACGCAGGCTATGTCAGCCGAGGCTGCCCCATTAAGGGAAGAGATGAGAGGTATGCATTGTACAGGGCACCAAGCACTTTATGATCATGATGCCTTTTGTCTTCACAGTGTGTGGCCATATTGTTGTCACCTTGTCGCTGTCCAGGAGAACACATGGAGGCTATGGGAGGGATCAACAGTTAGCAGAAGGTCACATACCTGAAGGAGGTAAGGAACACGGCCAGGAGCAGCACTGCAGGTCATATGCTTTGACCCACTAACCAAGACTGCTACCACCAGGTTCCCAGGCTGGGTCTCCACATCCATGCTTATAGGAAACAGCCAGTTTCTAAACATCAGGCTTGGTGTCACTACAATCAGCCAAGCTCACCAGGAAACACATTTCCCCACAACAGCCCACTCCCTTTGTGCCCACATGAGAACCCTTGTTTTCCTGGAGATGGGTGCAGAGGGTGGGGGGGTAGGGAGGTATGCTGATGGCTTGAAGTCACGCAGCAAGTTTGTGACTGGTCTCCTGACATCTTGACTGTTTCATATTTGGAAATAGAAAAGCAAAAGTAAAAACACCCACTCTGCATGCTGCCTTCTCAGGACAGACAGATGTCTGGGGCAGTGATATTTGCATCCAGCTATTCCCCCTGCAGACCTTACAGAAGGTGTTTTCTAGTGTTCTTTCTTCCCCAGCTAAAATTGGTCTCTGGGTTGTTGAACAGCAATGGAAGGGGACTGAGTATAGAGTAAACAAAAGCTGTCTGAAGGTCCCAGGCCCTAGTGGTTTCAGTTCTTTAAATCTTCAAACCTGACCCCAAAGCACCACTTTTCTTTTCAGAGAAGGAAGAGATCACTTCTCTCCCACTGCAACCACGTGCTGGCCAGAAGGCTTTTCCTCATTCATGGTGTTTAAAGCTCATCCCATTCAAAGACTATTAAAGCAACAGACAACAGTTTGGCCACTACAGTAAGACAAGGTTTCCAAATGTGTTTCCATTAGTGACCACTTTTTGCCCAAGGAGTGGGAGGACTTTAAGCCATTCTTATTTAGTTTGTATTAATAGTCATGCACTCATTAATCCAGCTAGACCTTGAGAACAAACAGATTATGGAAAATTGAGAACAGATAGGGTGGGAGACTCCCTCCTGAGGGACAGAAGAAAGAGACTGATGGTTAAGATGCAGGCAGGTTGAAGGTATCCAAGCTGTCCACAGTTGGCAAGGGCAATCTACATGCTGGTCTTGCTGTTCCTGGACTCAAGGGGATTCAAGGCTTTGGTGATACTCACACCATTTTTTACTTTCCCAGAGACTACAAACTTGCCATCTAGCCAGCCACTCAGGCTTGTTAGTGGGATGAAAAACTAGCAAGTATTTGAGTATGGTCCAGCATTTGCCATGGACAAGATATTGAGACCTGCCAGCTTCAGGATGAAGTTTTCTGCCTCAGGATTCTCCCTGAGATGGACTTGTAGCCAATAACATGACGGCACATGACGTCACCACCCTGGCACATGAATCCTTGAATGATTCTGTGAAAGGAGTAGATCTTACAGGCAATTATTTTCTCTTCAGTACTCAGAGCACCAAAGTTTTCTGCTGCCATTGGAAATTGTTTACAAACATCCATGAAGAGACACAGCCAAGGGCTTGCCATCAACAGAAATATAGGGAAAATATGGTGAGGTTGGTCATGGTTGAGAGAGCAAGCAGCTATAGGGGACAGTGGCATCTGTAACGGGTGCCCGTAAAATTTTTATGAAACCCTGAGTATTTATATAAGTATATAAATCAAATATCTGCTTACAGTAAGACATAATTTGTGTGAAAACAATTCCTTGCTATGCCTATAACTTTACCATTTATTAAAGGTGAAAGAAAGTTTGCCTACTGACAAGATGGATATGTTTGCTTATTTTTACATAAATCATTAAATCTCAGCCAAATGTTTGACACCACATGATGGAACACATCTCCAACATTTTTCTAAGTTGACTGACATTTTGACTTTACAACTGTCAGTGTTGAGAAGGTCATCTCACACAATGTATAGTAGAGCACAACAGAAGCATGTCTAGGGCCACTTCAGAAGTTGCCCAAAAAATTCTGTCCTAATCCTGAGCCAAATTCATTTAATAATTTTTTTCTATGAAACTCACCAGCAACTTTAACAGTGATTTTTAAGTCAAATATTCTAATACAGCATAACCCAAAAAATACCAACATGATACCTACAAGCTGAAGAATGATGGCAGGAAATTATTGAATGTCTGATTTCTGTAATTAAGTCGTCCTGTTTCTAAAAGCAAAAAACCTTTGCAAGTCCAGCAACAACACAGTAATTCATCCCCTACAGTGGGCTTGACTCTGATTTGAGCTGCTTCAGGCAGGGCTTGCTGCAGTTGCACATTGTGATGGTATGCACAGTACAAAGTGCACACGTGTTCAGAACCATGGCTGCAGTGTTATTAGCAAGTTTTCTTGACGCCCCCCTCCCAAGTTCAGTTACCAGAGCCTAGGTGGGGTTGGAGCCAACAGTTTTAGAAGCAGTGTAGCTAGGGAGGCAGCTCAGTGAAGGAAGTGCCTGCTGTACCAAATGAGGACCCTAGTTAGATCCCCAGAACCAAGGTAAAAGCTGAATGTGATGGTCCATGCCTGTAGCCCCAGCACCAGGGGAGTGGAGACATGTTGAGTTCACTGGCCAGCCACTCTAGCCAATCAGTGAGCACTGGATTCAGTGATAGACTGTCCCAAAAAAAAAGAAAAGAAAGGAAGGAAGGAAGGGAGGAGGGAGGAAGGAAGGAAGATCAATAGAGAAAGATACCCAAAGTCAACTTCTGACCTATCCACATGAGCTCACACAGGTCAGGACAGCCTTATGTGCAAACACAAGAGAGACAGAGACAGAGACAGAGACAGACACAGACACAGACACAGACACAGACACAGAAAGAATACATTTTTTTTTTCTTTTTAAAAAGCTGTGCAGTAAAAGGGAACAGAGAGTTGGAGTGGAGGAACTCATAGGCAAACGAGATTCAAACAGTGAGACAAACCAGAGAACATTAGTAAGAGGCAATGTGCAGTTCTTTTCACACTTCCAAATCCATGAGAATAATCACCTCATGGCCAGGCCTCTGAGGTCCATAATAGGAATCTACTGATTAGGAAAACAGATGTTCCCTGGTGTGATATGAAAAATAAAATTTCATTGGAGGACAACCTCCCTAATGTAATGTCCACAGCAATCAACAGACAAACCCCTGCCCCTCACTTCCCCCCAAATTCAGTAGGCTCTGGGGTGTGTTGAATGGGTGACAACCCTCAGCTGGGAGTGTGAGATTTCCTCATATATGACTTACAAATTCAGGCTGGCACAGGCAGCAAGCTCAGCCTAAAGAAGGGTTTTCTGAGGAAGAGTTCCCACCAGGGAACTTCAGTCTCCCTGTCAGTGACCTTTGACGCAGAGGATTCCACATCATGAGGGGCTGTGGCCTGAATGTTAGTCCTTCCTCAGAACATTAATATGGTTGAAAAAAAAACATCTCAAACACAGTAATAGGAAGAGGTCATCCGATCTCTGAGTGGGTAGGATTGGGGACATTTATAAAGGACTCCCAAAGAAGTTGATTTGCCCCCTCTACCTTGTGAGGATGCAGTGTGAAGGCTCCATCTTTGAGGAGAGAGTGAGCCCTCACTAGGCATCAGATCTGCTGGTGCCCTAGTCTTGGGCTTCCCAACATCCAGGGCAACGAGCAGTCCATCTATGAACTACACAGTCTGAGGTATCGTGCTGCAGCAGCGCAAAGAACTAAGTTAAGGAGACAAAAGCATAGAGGTGCCAGAGTGCAGCCGTGTGGCGAAGCTGTCAACCTATCCTGCCGAATGTGCCATCCCTCTCCAGAGTTCTTCCTGGGTTCGCTAGTTAGCATGATTCCACAGTGGTCATCCGCATCGCTGCCTCCTGTGACTGGTTGCTGTCAATCCCTGTCTCTCTATCTCTGACAGTTTGCCCCCGGGTTCCACTTGTACCTGCATCTCCAGCTTGTTATCTCAGCCTGTGCCACTGTACTTGTATTTCTTGTCTTTAAGCCTTTCTGCTCCCTTCACCCCCATCCCCATACCTCCCCCTTCACATGCACTGCCTCCAGCAATGTGCTATTGTAACTCGTGGATTTTTATGAAAATTGGCTCCGGGTAAGCCAGTCCTTCGGGTCCTCAGTCACTCCTGCCGGTATTAAGCTGACTTCTTCACCTGGGTCTTCAGTTTCTGATTAGATAGCCTGTTTAGCCCTCTTTGAATCACTTCCTCTTCTTCTAATAGTGGAGCTATTCCCTAACAGTTACTCATCTCCAGCCCCAACTACTGAACACTTGCACTCCAGCTTGTCTCTCTAAATTCCCAAACTGTTGCCTTTGGCAAGAGTTCTAACACATTTCCCTCTGCATAGCCTCAGCTTTGTGTCCAACTACAGAAGTATTCCATGGAAAGGCTATGATAAGCTTGTGACCCTTGGAAATTTTGATAGTTATGAAAAGTAGCTGTTGGGAGTCCAGACAGACTATGAAGACGATGCTTCATCAGCCCTTTCCAGAGGAGCTTCAGCTTCCCACTCCCCTCTGCTGCCTCATCTTCTACTCATTTCCCACACCCTTCCCTCCCTGCGTGGAGCCCTGCCCTGTCTAAGTACTCTGACCTCTGCTGGCCACAACCTCCAGAAGGAACAGAGAGTGGGCCCAGTAGCCTTGGAGCCTGAATTCAACCTTAGCTTCTACCCTACTACTCACTTCTTTGGTGGCTCTGAGCAAGTGAGAATTGCTTTTCTGGCTTTGCTTGCTGCTCTTCAAAATTAGAGTAACAATGCCTACCTGCCAAGGTTGTGTGGGATTCAAGAAAGGTCATATAGATGCAGAATCTTGGAGCTGAGTGGATAGCTCAGTTGGGAAAGTGCTTGCCTTGAGACCATGGGGACCTCCTGAGTTCAATCCCCCAGAAGCCACAGGAAGAGGTAAAGGCAGGAGGACTCTTGAAGCTTGCTGGTATGCTTGCCTAATTGGCAAGCTCCAGGTCAGTGAGATTTTCTGTCCAAATAAACAAGGTGAATGACTCTAAGGGATGACATCTGAAGTTGCCTATGGCCTCCATTAACACACATGCCCTTATGCACACCTAGGTGCATGAGTGTGCACACACACTCATGATTATGAGAACCATCCAGAATATGGGCAATGAGGCTGAGACATTTGTTCTTATTTTCCCTCTGCCCTAGACCAGCCAGTATCAAGTCCCCAATAGCCTTTTAGGCTTCCCTGTGGCTAATAACCACAAGAGTGGTAATATTGACTCCTCACAGCCAGGGTCAGCATGACTGTGGACATCATTTACTTTTAATATTCCACACGTCACCACCAACAATGGCCCTCAGCTCCATTTTTATTCTCCCTATCTCCATCTATGAAATCTATCAGAAAACCCAGGCCAAAGCACTCGCTCCTGTTTGAACTGTCCTGAATCCTTCCAGCCTGTGATAACCTGTCTCAACATTTGACATCCACTCACTGAGCCCTGGCCATGTGTAGTGTTCCCCCAAAACATTTATTTAGCAGCTATATCCTGAACTTGAAGTGTTTATCAGTTTAAAAAGCTTATCTAGTACCTGCGAGCTATTTGCAGGCTAGTGGGCAAGAGTGCTGCTGTACAAATGCATCACAACAGCATTATGTGATTAGATTTCCATAATTGAAGCATGGCTGGGCAAGAGTGCTGTACAAATGTGTCACAACAGCACTATGTGATTAGACTTCTCCCATAACTGAAACGTGGCTGGACACATTGAGAAGAGTGAGTTTAAAATCTTCACAGGACTGCCACAGCAGATGCATGAGCTGAACAAGGACAACCACCATCCATAACCACATGGATGGGGAAAGCCCAGAAAACTTCAACCTTACAAAAAGAACTAGGCAATCAAGGATGCAGAAAGTGGGAGTGAGTCTTTCCCAGGGAAGAGCACACCAACTAGTTACCCCATACCAAATGTTCAGGCCCGAAAACACACATACCAGTAACAACACAGAGACTGAGCAGGTTGTATTTGCATATTTAGGAATATATATGTACATACAGATACATATATGTATGTAATGACAATTAAGGAAAACGAGGCCATGAATCTGAAAAAGAAAAGGAGGGATTATGGGAGGCTTTAGAGGGATGAAAGGAGAGCGGTAAGTGATATAATTACAGTATAATCTCAAAAAATAAGTGCTTTTCAAATTCCAAAAAAATACTTTTCCCAATGAAGAAGCAACAGGGCAACCACTTGCTGATACCTCCCAATGGTCCAGTCTCGTTCTTCATGGCACACCATGGGGAGCTTTCCATAGCACACTCTGGGGAAAGAGTTATTCCTGTACTAGGATGCTAGAAGGACCATGGAGAGATGGAGGGAAAGCAAAAGATGAGTGAAGGAAGGGCAGAGAGAGTCGCAGAAACCCTGGACACTATGCCCAAGTGTCCCTCACAATCACAGAATTCTGGCCCCATCCCATGTCCAGTCCCACACGGTGGGAAGAACGGAACCTGAAGAGTAGGAATGATTTGGATCACATCTCCAATCACTGAACTTCCTCTCAATGTCTTGCCCTGGAAACAGTAGGCTCCTGCCTCTGTGATCAGTGTGTTGTGTTTCTAAATGATGATGGCACAGGCTTTAATTGAGCTGAATGCACCTCTTAGTACCCTCCATTTACTGTCCCAGTTTGACAGCCGCCACCACTACTTCCCACGACAGGTCCCACACAACAATGACGATCTGAGTTCTGTGGTACATCATCTTTATTCTCAGTATGCCTGAATTGAGAATCACTAAGAAAAGCCTCTGCACATGTCTGGGGTGGGGTGGGGGTGAAGTACCCAATGTAGTTTAAGTGAAAAGGGACCCTGTACTGAGACTTTTGCCTTTGTCCAGCCTTGTAAGAAAAGACAGACACTCTGCTATTTCTTGAGACCTTAACCATTGATACTTTCTCCAAAATGCCAGCATGCTCCTCCCAGACGATCAGAAAAATGTTCAAGCATGTCTCCCCGACTCTACATTCCCTCCTCTTAGGCTGCTTTCCAAACTGTAGACACCAAGGTCTTCTCATAATAAAATAAAAACCCAACAACTTCTTTGCCCTGTGCCTTCAAAGATCCATGCCTCACTGGAAGAGAAATTAAGTCTTACCCCATCCCTGGAAGCCTACCCAGTCAGCTATCTCCACTACCACCCAACCCCAACACCCTTGTTCTCACCTACCACTCCACCTAGGTGCCTTGATTTTTACACTCTTTGAACACACTCCCATGCCTTCTTCAGAACCAGAAACTCTCTTTTTAAGTCACCTATAGCCTTCCAGCCTCCTTCAGGTCCTCGTTCATGTGTCTCCTCTAAAGAAAACTTATTCTTTGCTTTTTTTAATTAACCTTTTTAATCAGTGTACAAAACATTAAGCTCATCAGGACATTTTCTCACATGTGTGTTCTTGGACTTTCTTCATGTTTTCTCTCACACTGCCCTCCCCACTCCTCCTCTCTCCACTTCTTGGCCTCTTTCCAGTGATGTTCCTTCTAACCACATTATCAAATTAAGATCAATTCCCATCTACTTTATTTTCTAAAACACTTTGAGCATCCTGTGTGCTATTATTCAGCTAATATAATTCATTTGCTTGCCATCATCCTTACAAAATACAGTGGGGCACCTTCAACCAGTCATGCTTTTATGGTTTCTACTACCTATAGTCAACCATGGTCCAAAAATACTGAAGAGAAAATTCCCGAAATGAACAGTTCCTACATTGGAACTGATTGCCATTCAGAGAAATGTGCAGTTTTGTTCTGTCTTACCCGACCCCACACAAGGCAAGGATCATTGGTGTAGAACGCTCCTGCTGTAGTCCATGCTCTCCTACTGTGAGTCAGTTAGTAGCCATCTTGACTCCCAGATCACCTGTCACAGTATCTTAATGCTTACAATTATGTAACTCTTATTTTATTTAAGAGAGGTTTCAAAGTGCACCAGTGGTGATGCTGGCAATTTTATTAGAGCTGCTGTTCTATTTTACCATCAGTTATTGCAGTTATTTTCTTATTGTGCCTTATTTTTAAATTAATATTTGTCACAGGTACATGAAAAGGAAAAACATTGCATCTAGAGATGGTCCACAGTAAAAGTAGTTTAACTTACAACTTTTCCCTTTGTGATGGTACAAAAGCAATGTAATAGTTTTTATTGTGTCCTTCCCAGCAATCTACAACACATACTCTCTGGGGATTCTCAGCAGCTGCTGTGGGCTCCAGCCCTCATCAGCCACTCTACAAAAACTCTGCAGCACCCCATGTCACTAAAGCTGTGATGTCTGAGAGGTTAAATGTGTTAGATATGATTCCAACTTACAATACCTTTGCCTTCAGTAGGTTTGTCTGGGTGTCACCCTATCATAAGCTGCACCATAGATGGAGGAATGCTGTCATGGGATTTGGTTACTTGTAGTTTCAGGTGTCTGCAAGGGGTATGCAAACATATTCCCTGTGGACAAGAGGGAACTGCTACATGAGCTTTATGAAAGTGTTTTTTTTTTTTTTCTAGTTTTTGATGTTTCATTAATGACTGCATTAACTCCCTTTTCTACAAGCTGAATACCATTTGCCCTTTAATCTATTGAGAATGCAAAAAAAAAACAAAGAAAGAAATACTTGTAGCAACCAAAACAGATGTCAGTGTCACCAAAGAGGATGTTACAGATGGCAAGCAAACACATAAAAAGATATCCGACATCATTAGTCATTAAGGAAATGCAAATCAAAACCACTGTGAGTTACTATTTCACATTTATCAGAATGGCTAAAACATGCTGGGTTTGGAGATGCACACCTTTAGTCCCAGCACTAGAGAAGCTGAGGCAGGTGGATCTCTGTGAGTTCAAGGCCAGCCTGGTTTAGTGAGTTCCAGGATAACCAGGACCACAAAAAGAGAGAGACCCTGTCTCAAAACAAGCAAACAAATAAACAACACTAGCTAAAATGAGCTAGGGAGATGGCCTAGTTGGTAAAATGTACATCCTAAGCATGAGGAGCTGAGTTCACATTCCTAAAACTCACATAGAGCCAGGCGTGATGGCACACATCTATAATCCCAAAAACCTACAGGGAAACAGGAGGCAGAGAATGGAGAATGCCAAGAGGCTCTCAGGCCAGCCAGGCAAACACAGTATTCCTATCTGAAACAAAATGGGAAGCAAGGACTGACATCCAAGCTTGTCCACTGACCTACACATACACACACATACACATCATACATATATAAATACGGTGGCACATGTGTGTACACAAACATATACACACATCATACATACACAAACACCCATCCTGTGACCTGTATATATGCACACATATACATCATACTTAGGGGTGGGGATGAAAATGGGTTAAATAAAAACAAATAATAATACCAAATTCTGGAAAGGCTATTGAATCTCTGACATGCTGCTGACAAGAATGAAATGGTGTGACATTTTTAAAACAACTACAACACTTTTTGTACACAATGAACATGTGCTGACCATACAGCTCAGCAAAGTTGCTCTTGGTCATTGATGCCAAAGAAATAAAAATGAACTTGCACAAGATCTGTGCATGAGTATCCATAACAGCTTTATCCATAATAACTAGGCATAGCCTGAATGCCCTTTAGTGGGTAAGGTTAAACAATTTAGAATGTCTGTTCCATGGTACAGTGCTCTGTCTCCAAAAGAACTGTTAAGTTACAATAGCAAAGATTTGGGCCAGTCTCAAAGATCCATTTCTTAGTAGGTTTGTTAAATTAAGCATGGGCAAACAGGGGACGTAAGAACCACCCTTTGCTGGGATTCAATGGATATTAGTTCTGAGTTCAGTGTGTAACCACTACCACGTTAGCAGCAACAGCACAGAGAAGGGGCATGGCTTAGCACCTGCCCTCCCAGGGTTGATGCTGATGCAGTGAAAGTAACAGAAACAGCCAAGCCAAGTCTAGTACGAAGCATTCAATGTCAGGAGAAGATGGGATGAGCATTGAAGACAGTATCCTAACCAGCTAGAGGAAGGGGGTACAAGAAAGGGTTCTAAGTACAGCTGAGGAATACAGGATGCATGGGCATAAGAAGAGGAAAATGGAAGCTTCCACAGCAGAGAAAATACCACACGTAAGCACTAGTCTGTGGAGGACTGGAGAAGCTACAGCTTGAGAATGTAGGAAGAGATGAGGTTGGGCCCTGAAGAGGATGACAACAGGCAGGATCCAGGCCAAGAGCTTTCCCAAAAACTCAGAAGGTTTGGGTTGTAATCAAAATATGAGGGGCCACTGAACAGAGGCAGGCTGTCTAGTTTCCTGGTTTCTTTTGTTCTTTCTTTCTTTCTTAACCCCATCTCATTGTTCATCATTCATGTATTCTGCATGTATATGTGGCACAGTGTACACACAGAAGGCAGAGGACAACCTGTCAGTTCCCTCCTTCTACCATGCAGGTTTCAAACAGTAAACTCAAGTGATCAGACTTGGCGGCAAGCAACTTCAGCTGCTGAGCCGTCTCATAGGCCTTAGATTCCTGGTTGCTGTAGCCCACCTTTATATGGGCTCCTCTACTCTACTTTTCTCTGCTTCACCTCTGCCTACCTCCAAGACCAAGTGCAAACCCCACATCCTTCTCCAGAAGCCTCGTCACACCCTCACTAGAAGGGATTTGGTCCTCCAAACCGAGCAGGGACAAGAGAACTTATGTGTGTGCACCGAGTGGTAGCAAATGCAGTGTATGGCGATGTTTTACAGTTGGAAGCCAGTCTGCCAGAGTCCCCACTCTTTTGTAGTGACTCTCTCTGTGCTCAGTCACCCATCTGTGGAGCAGAAGTACCTGAAAAAGTCTCCTGGTATATGGACTACTCTCACTGAATGTGAGGTCGGACTACAGGTCTTGTTTACATCTTAGTTCACAAATGAACCTGTCAGATACGCTGAGCCTATAGGTGGAGGATGATGCCCCAACATTGCGGAGAAACCTCAGGTGACTGTCCAGGCAGCTGACTGTTTCTGTCAACTCACAATTTTTTTTTTTTTTTGGAAGTCGCTTGTTTGCACTTCCTGTTTTATTAGGTAATATTATTTCCTTCTTGGGTCTCTGAGGGAATTGAAGATTAGATAGTTATAGTTTTCCTTGTTAAGAATTTCAAAAACGAAACTCACTAAAGAGGTCTAAGTGTATAAATTTAAAAGACATTATAAGATAGTTCTCTGTTAGTAACATAAGTTAGGATAGAAAGTGAATCAGGTACATTTTCGACTTACCAAAATAAAATAGATAATAAAATATTTTCTCTGAGTTAGTCAAATGCAAATGGACTAGACATTGTTTAGGTATTTATTGCTTGTATATATTGTATATAGTTATTGTAATTATTGTATATAGTTTTTCTTATATTAGTTATAACTTTTTTCTTTTTATTATTATAATGGGGGAAATATGGTGACATTTTTAATTGTGTTGAAATGTGACTTTATTTATATGTTAATAAATAAAATTTTCCTGGAGATCAGAGGTCATTAGCGAGCCAGGAATAAAAGTCAGGTGGTGGTAGCCCACGCCCTTAATCCAATCACATGGCAGGCAGAGTCTCTGTGTGGTCAAGGACACAGCCAAGCATGGTGACCCTTGATTCTTTATCCCAGCACCAACCATAGAGACCTGGAGGTCTGTATAGACAGGCAGGAACGAGGAAGTCATGTGGGTGGGCTTAGAGCCAATGAGAAGGAAGAACAGAAAAACAATAAAACTTAAGACACATGGAAAGAAGGTCTTTCAGGGAAAGGACAGCAGCAAGTGGTAAGATAAGGTGGTCTTGGCTCTTCAATAGTACTCAGATCTCTTGGGCTTTTAACTCTATATTTGGCTCTGTGTTTCTTATTTAATAAGACGGTGTAGAATTTCGTCTATAACTGTCCTCAACTGGTTACAAATATCCTTATGTGAGCCTAGCGGTGACAGATGGATTTCTGAGTTCAAGGCCAGCTTGGTCTAAAGAGTGAGTTTCAGGACAACCATGGCTACACAGAGAAACCTTGTTTGTCTCTAAAAACAAAAAAGAAAGAGAGAGAGAGAGAGAGAGAGAGAGAGAGAGAGAGAGAGAGAGAGAAGGAAGGAAGGAAGGAAGGAAGGAAGGAAGGAAGGAATCAAGAAAGAAAAGAAAGAAAGAAAGAAAGAAAGAAAGAAAGAAAGAAAGAAAGAAAGAAAAGAAAGAAAGAAAAGAAAGAAAGAAAAGAAATGTGTTTCACAGGACCCATCTCGGATCATGACTTAGAATAGGCATCATCCTGGCTCTGCTCTCTTACTCCCAGAATGACCTAGGGCAGGTCCCTTTACCTTTTGGAACCTCCAGGTTTCCACTTGTACAATGACAGGGAGTTGCTGTTGGAGCAAGAGGCTCAGAGGCACTTAGCAAAGGGCTGGTGTAAACGTGATTTCCATTTCCTGTTGCAAGCCACACGCCTCCCAGTCCCTCACTTTCACTTCCAGAAGGAACACACTCCTCAGTCCAGCTCATCTGGCAGGAGTCCAGTGCAGGGAGCAGGTACATTTTAATATGCCCCACCCCCTGACTTGATGCATTCTGGTTCTCCTCCTCCAGGGACTTTCCTGACTTCCTTCTGTAAATGAAGGAAAGAGCACATGAGCATACTGTGTATAAATATGCTTGGGAAAGCTTTCTCCTTCTTCTTCTTCTTCTTCTTCTTTTTTTTTTTTTTTTTAAACCAAACTTGGTTTCTGTTGTAGGCGGCACATTCCCTAGCCGGGCAGGGCGGGCTGCAGTGGGCTGTCAGGGGGAGGGGGGAGTAAAAAGGGGAGGAGAAGCAGAGCATTAACTCAGCCAGTATGACAGCTGCTCTCTTATTTAATGGGGGGGTCTCTGGTCAGAAGGAGTCAGAAGTGCCTCCAGGAGAGCAGAAGCATGAGTGAGGAGCTGGGGCTGGGTTTCGAGGAAGCAGCCAGAGTGGAAATGCCAGAAGCCAGGGCCAGGCTCGCCTCCAGGAGCAGAGCATGCTTGGCTCTCATCTGCTGTCTGCTGTCATTTCTCATCCTGGCAGGACTTAGCACCTTCCTGATGCTTGGCCAACTCCGGACCCCAGGCTGTAGACGGGTGAGTAAGCTTGCTTCTGCCTAGGGAATCAGTGGTCTCTCTGCAGGCAGCCATATATTCCGGCTTGGGACCTATGGCAGAGCTGTTCATGGACAGCATTGCTAGCTTTCCTGTACAAAGAAAATACAGAATGGAAGGGTGAGAGGTGGAAAGGTCCCATCTGGTTCTTAACTCTGTATTTCCAGGGAATTGAATTGTTTCATCTCATGTTTATACAAGAATAACTTCACACTCCGTATTTTTTTTTTTTTTTTTTAGATAATTACAATCATAGTGTACTGATACTTCGGAAACATTCCTTGTCCTTAAAAACAAAAAGCTCTGAAATTGTATTACATAATTCATGATTATTGAGGGGAAAGAAACAGAAATCACAGACAAATAAATGAGGAAAATGTCTTACTTATAAATCCTTAGAGGTGAAAACTATCAACAATCTAAAGTATTTGGGGGGATTATTCTGAGCTTTCTACATGGTATAAAACTGTTTCTATGGTAATGACTCCATGGCAGCATGATGTATGGATGACATACTATGTTCCTATATGTGTGTGCTCAAATTGGTTTAGCCAATTCTGCTTCTGGGGTTTAGAAATATTCTTCAGTGCACGACTACAGACCTACTGACCCTAAGATCTGCCTGAGTTGGAGAGCAATTGTCACCAAAAGGCTGTGGAAGTGGGGTTAGGAGAGTAAGGGTACAGGTGTCCAGGAGGAGACCAGGAGTCAGGACTGGGAACTCCCAGGAAGGATCTGAAAGGTCGAAGTGTGTTATTTAAAGACTATTCTTTAGAGGGAAACATCCTGCATGATCTGTGATGACTGATTCCATTTTAGTCCCAAGGATTCAATTCTAAAAGAGAAAATAGGTGGCTTAATTGGAACCCTGGTCTCTAATCAATCCTGGGCAATTTCCCACGATGAGGTTAATGTGTAACTCCTGTTACTCCACCAGGGTCAACAAACAGTGACGCAGGCAGCCACGTGTCTCGGCTTATAAAATGTAGACATGTGCAATTAGATCAGGAAGGCTGCCTAGGTTAGAAAGGAACTGTAGGGAATGGGAAAACAATGTGAGGTCAGGCTGTGACCCCAGGACACACACACACACACACACACACACACACACACACACACACACAGCAGACTGAGGCACTTCAGGGAACTCTCTGGTCAAAAGGGAACCGCTGTCTTGAACAAAGTATTGCTAAGTGGCTTCCAGCAACCTGTGCCTCCCTGGGCTCTGAAGGGATCCCTGACATACTTTTGGGACACATATTAGGATCCTACTACCAGGATGCCCTCTGTAATCCCCATGCTGGTAGAAGCCAAAGAAAGCCATCTATGCCACCAGGGGATGGCGCAGTCCAGGTAAGGGACTTGGCAGAGGAAGTGACCAGACAGAACGACCTTAAAGGAGAGTGCTAAGTGTTATCACCAACAGCAGCTGGGAGTCCCTTCTTGCCTCCCCTACTCAGGTGCTTGAGGTGTGAAGCACACTAATGCCCAATAACTCCCATCCCATCATGAAGAAAGCCATCTCCCAGGAGTGTGGGGCGGGTGGGGCACATGGGGATGCTGGAGGCTGTTTAACCAGGCTATGGGACGGACGTCTTAGTGCATCAAAACAGAAAAGAAAGGGGAGGCGGGGTGAAACAGGGATACATGGAGCATGCCAGGTCCTGAAACGAAGCAGCTGGTCATTCAGAGGAGAGAGCTCAAGGGAGAAAAACATTTATAAACAGCATTCAAGGGCTTAAAGAGAGGCCTATTTGCTGAGATAGACAAAAAGAACGCAGAGCATCTGGAAGCATCCAGGGTCAGCAGCCTGGGAAGCAGCAACCACCAATCCTGTGGCATGGGTTGGGGGGGGGGGGAGTTTAAGAGGAGTTTTAGAGCACTGGTTCTCAACGTGTGGGTCACGACCCCCACATGAGTCTCATGTCAAATTTCCTGCATACACATCAGATGTTTACATTATGATTCATAACAGTAGCAAAACTACAATTATGAACTAGCAATAAAATAATTCTATGGTTGGGGGTCACCACATGAGGAGCCATATTAAAAAGTCGCAGCATTTAGAAGGTTGAGAACCAGTGTTTTAGAGGAATCTAGTAGGGAGCTAAGCCTTGGAAAGGGCCTGATTGGAGGATGCAAAAGTTCAGACAAAATAAAAGAGCAGGCTGAGGGGGCAGGAAACACTGGCCATTTTTCCCTTTAGACCTTTGATCCCGCTGACCAGACTCAAGCAGAAGCCAGGGCTCAAAGAAGGCAGGAAGCAACCATGCCAAGAGGCTAGCCTCACCGGAAAGGAGCCACACCGAGAAGGGCAGACATGGAACTGGGGTTTTCCAAAAAAGAATTACCAGCTCAGGGGAGAGGGCAGAATGTGAGATCCAAGGAGGGAAAACTAGGTCAAAATATGACTTTCAGGTCCCTGGACTTAAAACCCAGCTCCATTATTTTTGGCCAAGTGAGAAACAGGCTTCTTGCTTCAAGTCTTTGAGCTGTTTCCTTTTCAGCCAGAAGGGGGCGTTTCTAGCAGCATGCCTATAATGTTAATGAGACAAGTGCAGGAGCATTTTGCATGTCCGGAATGTGGCCAAATTGCATGCTTACAATACCAGGATATGATTAACACCCTATGACAGGCACCAAACAACCACCAGGGAAACTTGACCTTGAGCCTCCAGGAGTTTCAAAGTTGATGCATGAGACTGAAAACAAAACAAAACAAAAAGAAGCTACTTCCACATATGGGTTCCATCATGTTCCCAAGCCTGGCCACAGGGTGACAGGGATCTAAGAAAGCTTTCTGCAAGAGGCCAGGGCGATACCTATGGGATATAAGGCTGTGCCTGAGGTCCTTGTCAAATACTTCCTTTAAGTTGAAAGTAAGCCATTTCATTGGAAGTTAATCAGCCCATGAGCCTTTGTTTTGCAGATAGGAAAACCGAGTGGGTGGGGGTGAAGAGACTTCTCCAAGCCTATACCTCTAGTCAGAGGCAGATCCAAACTTAAAACCAGACAACCTGAGCCGTGTTCTGCATTTGAAAAGCAGGGCTTATGCACACTGCATTAGGTTCTAGATATCACACCACAAGAATGATTTCTTCAATGTCGTGGAGGAAAGTCATGACCACTACCAGCACCCACATGGCAACCCAGTGAGGAGTATCACAGATCAAATCTACAGTGCACTTAGAATCACCCACCAAGGATACCTAGCTGGGCAAAAAACTAGGGCTGCCAGAGAAGGAGGAGAGAGTGAGAGAGGAGAATTGGAGAGGTAGCCTGACACTCTTACACTGAGGAAATACAATTGAGAATAAAACTGCCTCCCAACCCAGAAGATCTCTCTCTCTCTCAGGAAAAGTGGAAAAGAAAGAAATAATTCTATTCTTGAATAATCCCTAAACCAAGATGTGATGTGCATCACAGGCAACCTGCTTAGAGGTTGCAGAGCCACAGATGGATTGCTGTTTTAT
The DNA here is from genome assembly GCF_903995425.1 of Onychomys torridus. Taxonomy (NCBI): domain Eukaryota; kingdom Metazoa; phylum Chordata; class Mammalia; order Rodentia; family Cricetidae; genus Onychomys; species Onychomys torridus. The sequence continues at coordinate 82,095,439 of NC_050444.1, read as the reverse complement.
ATGTATGGTCAAGCAGATACAGCCTGGCACTTACACGTTCAGTGTGAAGAGCCCAGTGGCTCCTAGCATACATAATAGCATGTGCTTTATTTTTTGAAAGAGCTCACCTACGTGTATGCATTTATAAATGCATGGAGTATCCCAGGAAGAGCTGAGAAATTAGTGCTTCTTGCTAACATGCAAAGAGGGGAAGTGGGTAGCTGAGCCACCCACCAGTGAAGGAGGGGAATGTTGGTAAACATTCCTTGAATGAAATGTTATGCGCTCCCTATTAAAAATAAATAAATAGAGGCATTGCAGCGTTTTAGAATCTTCAGATGTTTGGAAGACACTAGGCTGATTCCCATTTTGGAAAGGCCATGGGTCATGAATCACAATCTCAAACCCAGTCCGAATTCTAGACTGGCCACTCCACTTGTTAGTTCGTCATCTCCCTCCCCTTGAAGCCTCTGCTTGCATTTGCATAAAATGTGGATAATTAAAAATAAGGTATGTAAGGTGTCTGGTCTTATGGAGGTTAGCCAACAGCAGCACTTACATCATGCTGAGCAGGGAAATTCCCTCCTGGGGAGATTACTTCACAGAGCACAACTTCCCCATCTGCTGTGGAATCTGCCAGTGCAGCCCAGGGAGCAGCCCTGGGTGCTGTGAGACTTTTCTGGACCTTGAGAGTGTCTCTGCACCCGCTTCTGCATGCCAATCTTGCCCCATCACCACAGCCTCTCCCCTCAAACCACTCCGTCAGCTCCATTTGACCAGGGTTCAGGTATGGTCCTGGGGCCCTGAATAGTCACCCACCAGCAGCTCCAGAAGGGGTGCGCTGGCTCCTCTGGCAGTGTCCCCTAAGGCCAGGTCTTGGTGTGTCATCCCCCACCCCCTGCCTGCCCACACACAACACTCTCAAGGCTCTTGGCCCCAGGCCAGGCATAGAATGGTACTGAATTCTGTGCCTGGAATCACCTGGACAGTGTGGCAGGGCTTCCTGCTTAGGGCTGCATTTCAGTCACCTCTGCACTTCCCTCCCAGACTCCCCCCACATTCTCCTCAGTCCCCTCTAATCCCATTTCTCCACCTTTCTGATAATCCCTGCCAGGCTCCACTGTTTCCTGTACTCTCTCCCCTACTTCATTCCCCTATCCCATACCCCAGAAAAGTCTGGGACATAGGAAATGGTCAATAAATGCTAGCACTATTTCCTCTTGGAAAGTTACCTAGCTGTGCCTGGCAAAGATATTCACATTGTATTTTCTGGATGAAAGGGAGATAAAGTACTGGACAACATATCAGCTTCCCTGAGCCTCGTTCCTAATGTGAGGGAATGAATAAACTTTCTTCCTAGCAAGGCAGTAGGAATTCTTCAAGGCGTTCAGAAAGCTATAGGCAAAGAAGGGATGCTCCCCAGAAAATTTCCCTACCCATTCTACCTTGGATGGGCCTCTTACCTTGCCCAAGGTGCTTCCTGTTTTGAAGGTAGACAATAACCATAGTCCTCAGCATTGTCTGGAAGACACAAAAAGATGAGATAGAAGAACTGTGTACGAGTCGATCCCATAGTGGGGCCGCCCCCGCTATAACCCGAGGAAGAGGGGGACCCCCGGAAGAACGACTTACCTCAAAAGTTGGGCTGTGAACAGTTGTGGCAGGTTCAAAGGCAGAACAAGCAAGCAAGCTGCAGCTGTACCTCCCCCGGGTCAGGGATGCAGCACACAGCTGGTCACTTTGTGGGCCACACTGTCACTCACTCAAGGGAGCCTGCACCACAGTGAGCACCATACTAGCTTGGCAAACTCCTATGTCTTCACCTACTGGAGAGTGAATGGCGCAGGACACCACAGCCCTTGCCCAATGTAAAGTTGCCTCCCAGCCTGAACCTCGGGCCACACAACAGCAACAAGCTGGGGATAGGAAGTGGGCAGGGGTCAATTCGGCTTACTCAAGACATTGGTGTTCTGAAAAGGTGGAGTCCAGAAGCAACTCTGGACCTACCAAGCCCATGAAGTGTCTGTGTTTGAGGAAAGAGAAAGCCATCCCCAAACTTCTAAAGGGTCCTAAAATCAGCTGTTTCTCATAAAGCAGAGCCAATGGTAGCTCCTGTTTATAAACAAAGCAATAAAATAAAAAATAAAACACCTAGAGAAGACGGCACAGACAACACTGTATTGCTTGGACCCAAAGAAAGAGAAATTAAGTGAAGTGACAGGCCTCTCTGAGCCACAGGATAGGCCTGCCAGCAAAGAATCACCAAGGTCAGCTGATGTGCCAGGATCAGGAGTCAAGAACTAACCAAGTTGGGATTTCCGAATTTTCTCTGCTGCAAACCCCTGACTCTTCGTTCTGTGACACGGCAAGCATGGTCCAGGCCGACACAGAGGATGGTGCAATGAAATGAGCTCACTAAGCCATTTCCAGATGGATTTATCCTTGTGAAAACACACAGAGAGGAAGCCTCAAACGCCCTGATTTCTCCTAGCCATGCTAGGGGAAGTGTCTCGGGTCATAAAACGCGAGAATGTCTCTTCAATTGCAGTTATTGTGTCAGCAAGAAGTGACTATAACTTCCTGTTTGTGAGCAGGGTCGACAGAGCAGGTGTCTATAGAGAGTGGGAGGGAAGACTAAGTGGATCATTAGTTAAAATACACTCACAGGGAGCTTTCTGGGGAAATGCCAGGACATCTCAAAGACCAACTTGCTGCTAACCCATTTACTTATGTTCCCTGCTGATGCTTAGAGGGTTCCTGGCATGTGTCAGGATCTGAAGTTGGTCCAAAGGCTCCGATCCCAACCCTTCTCCCTACCTTTGACTGTCAGCACTGTCTTAAGGTCTCTAAATCCCAGTGATAAAACTCAGTTTGTAGAGACTATAAAAAGGCTCACACATCAATACCCAGTGCAGAGCACAGCAAGAAGGAACACTTGGCTGAGTGGCTATCTCCTCCTTCCCCCAGCCTTTCTTCTGCCCAGTTTGAAAAAGGAGTTTCAGTTAAGAAATGTGTCACTACTAGTCAACACACCACACAAAAAATGAATGAAAGAAAGAAGGAAGATCATAGAACAGTGAGAATGTTGCAGCCTGTAAAGGTGGGGGGTGAATGGGGAAATTACCAATTCGTTCAAGGGTAAATAGATGCTGCAGGTCCTGAACACCCCACTGTCCCGCTAAAAAGTATGTTCATGAGTGTGCACATGAACTTGTTTTCTGGTTTGTTTTTTTGTTTGTTTGTTTGTTTTTCTGACTCTGGTTTCTAACCAACCCTTTCAACTTTCAATAAACATTTCCAGAGCCCCAGATATGTTCCATACAGACTTTAGTGGACCCTTTAGAGACTGTAATACCAACAGGCCAAGACCACTCATCTCTAAGTCCTTAAAATGTTGCTGTTGTTGTTGTTGTTACATTTAATTATTTTATTTATGTGTACAAGTGTTTTGCCTGTATGTGTGTGTGTATACCATGTGTATATCTGGTACTCCAGAAGGTCAAAGACACTATCAGATCCCCTGAAACTGTAGCTACAGATGGTTGTAAGCCACCATATAGGTTCTGGGAACTGAACCTGGGGTATCTGCAAGAGCAGCACATGCTCTTAAGTGCTGAGGAATCTTCCTAGGCCTAAAAGATTTTAATCTAACCCAAAATATCACTCTCCCAGATTTTTGAGGTATAAAATACTGGCTAAAGTCACTGATTCTGAGCTTTGCCCAATACTGTCTACTTCTGTCTCCCTGAGGTCTGAGGATGCTAACTTTGCAGATTACATAATCTGGTAAAAACACAGGCACTTCCCTGGCCACTGGGGACAGAGTGGTAAGAGCAGGCCAGCCCTTCTGCCTAAAAAATTCTCCTAGAGGGAAAAACATTGTCATAAGAAATAGCATTGGATCCTGATTCTCAGCCCATGGTTTGAGAAATCCTGTTAAGAGGAAATGCCCCATTCTTGAGGTGTGGCCTGGGTCCAGGGTCCATTTGAATTTGGAGACCAATGCAGCAGTCTTTTGGAGCTGTCATTTCAGTACCCCCAAGTCACCCAGAAGTGATGGGAGAAACCAGGCTAAGAGGACAAGAAAGATGTCTTATGCTGGTGTTGCCAGCAGCTATCTGGAGAGCAGGCATTAGGGCAGCTTGGTTCTTGGACCTTTCCCAAGACAGGCTGCTGTTCCACACCACCCCCCACACTTCATTTATGGCTGCACTCTATAACAGTAGCATCCACTCCATAACAGTCATTATTTAAAAAGTCAGTAAAGGAAAGGAAGATAGAGCCCCAGCTCATGTTTTCCCTGCAGGTTTGGGGAATGGTGTGATCTTCAATACCTTCTAGCAGGACTCAGCCTCCATATCCAGCAGCAGTCTGGACCACTAAAACCCATGAATCACAAACATATGAAAATAAAATGTCTGTCCAAGTAATAGAAATCCAACAGAGCCATCAGGAACCTGTGTGCATATTCCAGATACATGTTCACATTCCTGGGATTCTTAATCAAAGAGGAATGCTCCAAAACTTGCACTGGGTATCCATTCACACAACATAAGCAGAATGAACAATACAGTTTCTCAGCAGAGAAGTAAACGAAGCAAGAGAAATCCAACTAAGGCAGGTACACTTTTTGTTTACCGTGAGGAGACTCAATCAAGATCTTCCCAGTTCTCTTTGAGCATCCTACTTCCCACTTTCTGCCTCACCAAATAACAAAGTCCTCTATCAACTCTGCCCATAGCAAGTCAGGCACCAGATAGACACTGAGCCACTTCTAGGTGCGCCTCCATCCCTCAAGCCAGCAAACTGTGGATGTGACAGTTTGTCCCAGCAATTGTTTAGGCTTTCCCAAAACCCTGGGTGAATGCGTGTAGTGTCTTCCCTAGCAGGAAGCCTTGCCATTTTCCAGCTGTCCCCATATGCAATTGGGCCTCTTTATTCTTGCACAAGTCATTAGCATGTCCAGTGTGGCTATTTCCTCCTGTATCATCTAGCTAGCATGTCAGGATCTTTAAGCATCTGTTCAGACTGGTTCCCACAGCTCCTCACAGTTCTGGATCTGTTTAATGAACCTTGAGCTCACCCCACTGTCACATTGCTGACCCTTTTCTTGTTTGCCTCAACACATCAGGAGCTTGTCCATAAGCTATAAGGGGCAGGATTTCAATCTTGAAATCCTGTAGTCACCTGACCAGGGTTAACATGCTATTCCACTGCATGTGAGATGTAGAACATTCAGTAAGCCCCACCGCCACTATGGGGATGTGAATAGCATCCATTATAGAGTGTTTCATGAGACTGGAGGATGTGCTGTCAGCACAAATGAGCAACAATTGCACTCTTTGTACTTTTAAATCACTTGATTCATGCACTGTGGTGAACACTTGGAACTGGAAATGCAAGGGCCATAGAAAGAAGTAAACAGAGCTGGGGATTTAGCTCAGTGGTAGAGCGCTTGCCTAGCAAGCGCAAGGTCCTGGGTTCGGTCCTCAGCTCCAAAAAAAGAAAAAAAAAGAAAAAGAAAGAAGTAAACAGTTAACAAGACAGGTGATCAGTGGGATACAGGATGTCAGGATAAGATAGATATGTGTGGGGAAAGTGAGATGGCTCAGTGAGTAAAGGAGCTTGCTTTAGGACCCTCAGGTCAAAGCAAATAACAGACTAGTACATGTTGACCTCAGACCTCTACCCATGCACTGCGCATGTACACACCTACACAAAAATATATAAAATGTATTTTTCAAAAATACAGAACTGTACCATGAAGAACATGAGGAACTGCCAAAGGATTATGAGCATAGTAGGATCTTGCTCATAGTAGAATCCCCTCTAACTAGCCTTCTGGAGAAGAGCTAGAAAATAGATGGTAGGAAGAACTCAAAGGCATAAAGACCTGCCAGGGGGCGTTAGGGGAGCCCAGCAAGCAGTAGGCCTGGACACCACCAAATCCTGGACACACTGGTGCACATGCTCCTGTGTTGGAGCCTGCTCTCTTGCACTCACACAGATATAACCCCTCAAGATTACACACACACACACACACACACACACACACACGCACGCACGCACGCACGCACACACATGCACACGCACAAACACACATGCGCGCGCGCACACACACACATGCACACACACACACGCACGCACACACACACACACATGCACACGCACGCACACACACATGCACACGCACAAACACACGCACACACACACACATGCACACGCACACACACACACACACACACACAAACACACACGCACACACACACATGCACATGCAGATTTTAACTTGTAGGCACAGATCAGATGTCCATGGTATGGAAAATAAGCTGTTAGTGGAGGCTGTGTATCTACAAGATTCAAATCAGAGGACTGGCTTGTAAAGGTGTGCAAACATGGAAAGACAATATTATTATTAATAAGTTGAGGGCCTCTCTTGCTCCTGGACCTTGTGTTCAGGCCTGTGAGTGGTGAGTCTTGCGTATTTTCACATGTTCTTTGAACTGACTAGAGCATTGTCTTATTTTATCTTCACCTCAACTCTGCAAATCATTTAGGTTTGGGGATGTTAGTATCCCCAGTTTATGAATGGTACACTAAACTCAGAGAGAAAAGGTACTTTTTACAAGATCCTAGCATTGTCAAAGGACAGAACCACAATCCAAATGAATGCCTATCTGATGCCAAGGAAGTTGCTTTTCCTCTGTCATAGGAGATCTGGAATGACTCATGAGCTGGTATTGTGACAGTAGAAGAATTCTTCGTGTTTTCTGTGGAAACAAGGAAGAATGGCAAGACTGGAAATGGGAATGTGGCCAACACACAAAAAGACAAATATTGCATGTTTTCTTTCAATGTGGATTCTCGATTGTATGCAATCATTTATATAGAGAGATGGATATAGATGATACAGATATAGCTATAAAGGGGTGGATTTCATGATACCAAAAGCAAGACTATCTGGGGAAAAGAAGAGTAGCTTTGGAGAAAAATGAAAGAAAAACAGAACGTAAGAGGGTGAATATGGTCAAAGTCCATGATACACGTGAGAGAGAATGTCTTTATAAAGTCCTCCATAATGCACAATTAGTATATGCCAATACAAACAATAGTTCAAGTCTTCAAAATAAAATGGGAAAAATAAAGTAACTTTCACTGCTGGTTTACTACTAGCAATGACAGGATGCTGAGTTCTCCTAGGATACAGCAGGAAATGCTCTCAAGCTAAGAGATAAAGATGAAAAGAGAGGGAGGATGTTGTGGTGTCTCTAGAATAGGAATGCAGAGCTGAGATGCAAGATTCCCACCAACTGAGATATCCAGTGCCACTTCCCTCCCAGTAGAGGACCAAGGCTTAGACAGCAGCAGAGTCTTATGGGCATCTGTGTATGTGTCGAGGTAAGAAGGGCCATAAGGACTGAACTGTATCTGTTTTTTCAACAGGCAATACCAGAACAGACACCTGAACCTTCACCACAGCCAGTTTGTAAGTGTTCATCTTTGATGCCTTTTCTTGTGGGGAATAAAAATGTTTCTGATAGTTTTAGGATGTAGGCAGCTGGAAGTGGGTCTTTAATTGCCACATTGCTAGGGATGCAGACAGACTTAAAGAATAGTGAGGCTCCTCACTCATCATTAAGAAGGCAAAACCACTCTCTGTCTACATGTATGGTCTGTGGCCTGAGTCCAAGTTCCCAGCTCATGGATATGGTGTGCAATGAGGCCTTCAGACATATCATTCCAGCCATCTACAATCATTCACCTCTGATATGGTTATCCTTTCTGACAAGGCAAGTGTAGATGAGATTAGTCAACTCCAATTAAGGAATGAGAGCAGGTCCCAAAACAGGAAAAGTACACAATCAATTTTGCTGTTTATAATCAATATCATCTTTATCACTATAGAACCTATAGTATAGAACATGTTTAAATTTAATACAAAAACCAACCTGAAATTAAAATCAAATCAAAAACTAAGGAGAAAAAGGCCCAGAAAGGGAAAAAGGATCTGCCAAGGTCATGGAGCAACAGAGTGGATCCTACTTGCTCCCCATCCCTTCTCTGTTGAGTTTCCCATACTCTTCAGTGGATATAGTAAGAGAACCATAAAGAATATGAAAAGTCAACTGGTTCTCACAGAACAGCCTGGGAGAAGAAGCAATGAGCCATCGTTTATTATGCCCTGACTAGGAGCCAGGAACCATGCAAACACAACATTCAAGGTAGAAATTGCTGTGCCTGTCTCAGAGATAGGAGAATAGAGTCCAGGATAGGTAACTTAACCAAAGTCTTTTGCACTCAAGACTCTTACTTCTGAGTCTCCCGTGTCCCCAGTGGTGCATCCTACAGATACCATAACACATGCCAATCCAAAGCCCACAAGACATAAATCTGAACTTCAATGGATCAGATTGATGCTCCTCTCCCATCACAGGTACCGTCTTCACTCTGTTAGCCATTACTCAAAGCATATTTCTCCTTTTGTTACAGACACACCTTCCAGAGCCAAGCCAAGGGCACACCTGACAAGTAAGATTTCCTGTTCTTATTTGAACACCATGGGTCATAGACCTGAGATTTCTTTCATTCTATTTACCAAAACTCATTGTGGTGGCTTCAAACTGGCAACAGATTTGACAATCAAGGATGTTGAGTAACTTCTTACCTGTGACAAACCTAAGGATCCATGTCTCTCACGTGCTCACTCCTCTTCAGTCAACCTTCTACCTGTCTCTCCTGCTTTTCTATGGCATACACACACCCAGCCATCCAGAAGTGTTTTTCCTCTATTTTGGGTCCTCAAGTAATTCTGGATCTCATAACAGATGAAAGATCTCTGGATTGACTTTGAAGGGGCTGGGGAGATAGCTTGGTGAGTGAAATGCTATTGTTTATGAACCTGGGTTCAGATCCCAGCACTCATGTAAGAAGCCAGACATGGTGGTTTGTGCCCGTAACGCTGGTGCTGGAGTGCAGTCAGTCAGATCCCAGAAGCTCACTGGACAGCCAAGCTAGCTAAGCTCCATGTTCTGTGAGACCTATCTCAGAAATTAAGGTGGAAAGCAATAAAGGTCGACACCTGGTGTCAACTTCTGGTTTTCACAGGTGCACACACAATTGAACATGCAACACACACACACACACACACACACACACACACACACACACACACACACACAAGCATACGACATATACACACATAAAAACAACATTAGGGAAACTCAGGCTCAAACAATGATTTTCTCCTAGTTGTACATGTAGGCAGTGGAAGAGTTCAAAGTCAAGTTTGCCTTTCTGAACTGTGATTTCTGCTACAACATGCTTCCTATCCCAACTCTGACTGCTGCTGAGCTAACACAGCTTATTGCATTCAGTGCTATAGGGCTTGCCTCTCTGGAGACATAATGGGATTTGTTTATGCATCATCTGAGAAGACATGTCAGTCACTGTATTATCCACAGTGAAGAGGCAGAGACCACCAGATGTGACTGACAAAGATGTCTCTATGGAAGCTCCAGAGCTTTCCAAGAGCCACTTAATGTAGAGAGGAGAGGAGTCCACATTCATTCGGGACATGCACCAAGCTTGCAAAAGAACCCTAGTCCAGTCATCAATGTGAAAGATACCTTAGAAGGTCAAGGATCTAGATTTCTGGTCAGCCACTGGATGTGCAGGTTGTTAAATTGTTCCTTAAAACAGAAGCGATTTCCAAACTGTAGTGTCAGTACATAATGGTGATTGTGCTGAGTCTCCGAAGCGGCTATAGGGAGTTAAGATGTTTTTGTTGCCTCTAACAGTGCCAGTTTTGTTGCAAATTATCCTATTTATCAGTGATTTGAAACAAGTTTGGTTCTATTCATTTCCTTTAACTACAGGTATATTTCATAAAGCATCGGCTAATATGTTTTATATAATATAGATTTAGGAGTGAGGCAAACATAAGAACATATAAAATATATTAAATGGCACGGGCTTACTCTTCTTTAATCTGTCCAAATGAAACATGGTGCTTTATTTGAACAGAAAGAAATGAGCCCAACTGTACCCAGCTTACTGTAATCTATAAAATGCCCACATTTGTTTGGTCCTCTTAATCTTTAGAACAAGGCTCTAAAGGGCCTATCCTCAGCCTCCAGACGAGACACTGAGGTGCAGAAGAGAAAACCAACAGGCACAGTTGATTAAAGAGCTTTGCATGGTGCAGAATCAGAGTTGGTACTAGGCCCAGATGGCCCAAAGCCCAGCTTCCTTCCATTCCACAAGTCTATTTGCATTGACTTATATTTGGCCTTGTCACTGTAGGAGAAGAACTGCCAAAATGTTCTGAGTCTCTGGTCCCAACATGTCCTCAGGTGATTCATTATTGATTACTGCCTGTTTTGTGACATTGGACCACAGCATTGTGATGTAATGACAAGGTTCCCCCACTCTCTCTGCCTCTCCCTCTCCCTCTCCCTCTCCCTCTCCCTCTGCTTCTCCTCTCCCTCCCTCCCTCCGTCCTTCTCTTTGGGACAGAGGTTGTTTGAAACAAGAATACTAGTAAAGATGATAGTATTCTGCCATAGCCATGGATTTTACACCTCCTTTACTCCTTCTCACAAGTGCTATTTATCTTTTTTTTTCCTGAGACAGGGTTTCTCTGTAGCTTTGGAGCCTGTCCTGGAACTCACTTGGTAGACCAGGCTGGCCTCGAACTCACAGAGATCCACCTAGCTCTGCCTCCTGAGTGCTGGGATTAAAGGCATGCACCACCACCGCCCGGCCTATTTATCTTTTTTTTAAGGAAAGACATGCCAAGTAGAAACAAACACAGGATTTAATAAGATGGCACGTGTGTAAAAGGAATTTTTCTCACAGGAAGGGGAAGGAGAGGAGCGTACAGTCATATATTCTGTGTTGGTGGGCAATTGTTTCCGGGATCTTCAGCAGACAGTCCAGTCTTCAGATGCTGAAGTCCCTTATAGAAAATGATGTAGCAGTGACAAAATCTACACAGCTCCTCTCCATGTGTGTCAACTACTTCTGGCTGGCTTTGAACACCTAATACAACATAAATAGTTTTACTATGTTTTTTAAGGAAATGTGAAAAGAAAAGAGCCTGCGTGTCAGTAGATACCATTTCCCCACAATATTTTTGTATTCTGAATTGGGGTGAATGATCAGGTGCAGAACTGTGAATGGAGAGAATGCTGGTATAATAAAGGAAATACTACATTTGGGAGCAGGCTTTGACATAAAGCCTGTCAGTCTCTCCACTTAAAGTAAAGGCTTTTTCCTTGTGTAGAATGAATAGGAAAGGCTGGGATGAACTTTCCCAGGCATGGGAAAGGAAAAGGATTCGTCAAGGCTAATCAGAAAATGTCTTAGTCCAAAGTCAGACTTGTCTTCCAGACCGGGTGCTAGTCAGGCTAAGGGTGAGGGAAAGCTGAGGGACCTGGAAGAACAAGCAATTCTGCATGTATCTTTTTTCCAATTGGGCAGTGAGGGTAACAGTGTGGACTCATCATCCATGGGTCCAGGAATGAGGACCAGATGGTCTGTGTCAGGACTTATCCCAGGTAAGCAAGCTGTTAGCAGTAAATTCTTTTCAGGTACACAGAAGGAGGAAGAGACTTTTTAACTTTCACTGTGTCCATGTAGAACAGCAATTTGTAAATGAGAAAAAAGTTTAGACTGAGCCAAATATGAATGATCACACCCAGGACACAAACTTAAATTATCAGGAATGCCACAGCTCTGACTGTGAAAGAAGTCGCATAAGCTCAGGAAGTCAGCAAGGGAAGTGAATTTGGGTAGCGGAGGCTGGGCTGGAAAGATGGCTCTGTCTATAAAGTGCCTGCATTTCAGACACGAGGACTTAAGCTTGGCTCCCCAGCACCTACCAAAAATCTCAGCACAGCCATGCATGCCGGTGTCCCTAACACTGGAGTGACAGAGACAGGTGGATCCCACAACATTCTAGCCAGCCAATCTACTCAAATTGGTAAGTTCTAGGTTCAGTGAAATACCCTGTCTCCAAAAAAGGGTGTAGAACAACTGAAGAGGACACCCCACTTCTACCTCTGGCCTCCACATGCACATGCTTGCGCACATGCATGAGACATAACACAAACACATGGGCGCGCGCGCACGCGTGCACACACACACACACACACACACACACTCACTAGAAAAACAGTACAAGACTTTATCAAAGCCCACTGGTTCTGATCTGTGCCAATGAAACTTCTCTCCTATATTTGCAGTTCTTAAACAAACTCCAGGGCCACATATGCAAAATCAGTACCCTGCTCTGCACTGGGAACATGAACTCGGCTTGGCCTTCACCAAGAACCGGATGAACTACACCAACAAATTCCTGGTGATCCCAGAGTCGGGAGACTATTTCATTTACTCCCAGATCACATTCCGAGGAATCACATCTAGGTGTGGTGACATCAGCCAAGGGAAACAACCAAATAAGCCAAACCTCATCGTTGTGGTTATCACCAAGGTAACAGACAACTACCCGGAGCCTGCCCATCTCCTCACAGGGACCAAATCTGTGTGTGAAATAAGCAGCAACTGGTATCAGCCCCTCTACCTTGGGGCTATGTTTTCCTTGGAAGAAGGGGACAGGCTGATGGTAAATGTCAGCGACATCTCCTTGGTGGATTACACAAAAGAAGATAAAACTTTCTTTGGAGCCTTCTTGCTATAAGGGGACAACAACCGTAATCATGCAGGGCCTCCTTGCCTCCTACTTTCCAATATTCTTTGCTCATGTGGAACTATAATCAGGGGTTTGGGAGATCAGAGATGGGGACAGTGCTTTTGCTACATAATTTAGGAACCCAAAGTTGATCCTCTATATACCTTATTGACTGAAAATGCTAAATGAAAAATTCAGAAGAGCTCATGTTTGGTAGAGACCTGCTGGGTTTTCAAAATTGAAACACTCAAGTCCATTGGTATAATCTACTGCTCTCAGGACATGATGTTTCTGAGGAACCCTCCTTCCTGTTCATTGATCAATTAAGGATGCTTAGTCAGCGACTCCAGTCTGGCTCCATGGTCAGAAAAGGAGAATGAAATGTTCTGCCTGCCTCTATCTCCATGCTGCACAAGAACTTCAAGCAACATAGGCTTACTGGAAAGGACTTGAACTAAAGCAGCCAAAGTGACCTGCTCACCTCCTCCATTAAATCCAAGCTTTGTGTCAAGGGCCTTCAAAGCTGCCCATGGGTGATCTGGATGGCTTGGAAGTTTATCCAAGACAGGGATCTCCTGGTATCCTGGGGTGCTTGAGGCTCTGGAAAGATTCCCACCACATATTCATTTTGCCCCTGACTGTTGAAAACTGGAACTCAAATTTTCTGTTGATTTTGTTTAAAATATATATGTGTAAAATATACACATATATATTTTATGGACTCAAATCAGCACTTATGTTTCCAAGATGCTGTTCCCACAGCTAACATAATGCCACTGCTTTTAAAGCAAGATGGAAAAAGTGCTTTATAAAAACATGTGATAGAGTCAGGGGTGGTGGTACACATCTGTAATCTGTAATCCCAGCACATGGGAGGCTGAGCCAGGAGGATTGCCATGAGTTTGAAGACAACCTGGGCTAAGTAGTAATTTTCAGGCAAGCCTCGGCTATATTACAGGACCTTGTCTTAAAATTAAAAAAAAATAGAACACAGGCTGGTCCTTAAAGATAAAGTAATATATTCAGGGATTTGGGAAAGAGGGCATGTGTTTTGGAAAATAGTTAATTTAATGAGAAATATTTTGCTGCTTAAATGCTTCTCAAAAGGCTACAGAACGCCAGTTGATTCTATAAACATTTACTTAGTATTTACTTGCCCTGGGGACAGAGAAGTAAATTATTTAAGTCTCAGATACAATCGTTCTAACAGATTGGCATCTCCATCATCTTTGAAGCTGTAATCACTTTGGTTGTATTAGCTAATTAATTAGCTAACTTGAGACACATTGGTATTTTCCTATTATGAACATGGGCACCATTTGATGGAGGACAATCATTAACACAACGATTTTTTTTTCCTCTTGAGTGTTTTTATAATAGCTATGCAAGGGCAGTTTCCCATGAACAAATGAGAGGGAATGTAAGGCTATATTCCCTATGGTGAGGTCCAGCATTGAAACAACAAACAGAAAGAGGTTGTTATTGACTGGCCTCAAATTTTGACACAAACACCTTTGAAAATACTAGAACTTTATGGATGGCCTAGATGTGCTTCAAAAAGTCTATGTTCCCAGCAAGAGCCATACTCAGCATTCATAGGTCACTTGAATTTTGACGTTGGCTGGCTTTGGATCTGTTTGGCAGAACACAATTGCTAGGCTGTACTTTCTGAGTTGATTTTGTTGTTTTACTAAGGTACAGCAGGAAAAAGGAAAGTGGACTTCACCCACATCATCTCTTGGAACATATTAGGTTTCACACATGCCAGAGCCCTTGGATCCTTTGTGGTGCAAGCTCCGTCACCCCAAAGGAAATTCCAGTACTATGCTTGTCAGTAACGCCTCTGGATTATGAGTTCACTGTGCACAAGGCATGGCTATTGCCAGCACTCTCTTGCATGATATTTCTCTCAAGTGCTTACTCAATTGGGTTTCCACAATTGTGACATTGGGGATTAATTTCTAGAGCAGGTTTGTTTATATTCTGTCCCTTGTAAAATACATGCAGATATGCCTGGCCTCAAAATCCCCTGGTTTTTAGGGCTTAGAATCCTGGGAGTGTTTTGCTGTTTTCAGTAGTATTTTATTTAAGCTTGCATTCTTGTCCTGAATATTAGCAGTATTATAACATATTGGCTACTAGACTTTGGAGAATTCAGTGAGCTCTTTAGTACTGGTGACAGTATTAGATCAGAGTAGCTACATTCATGCCTTAAAATTTCCTGAGCTCAGTCACACATTTACCTCTTCCATCTACCCATCTTGAGGAGACTCATAAGCTCAATTGCAGTTACTTTTCCAGAACCACACAGTATGTTAATGGAATAGCCAGAGCTAGAAGTCTGTCTTCCGACTCTCTACTCTTCTTAGTAAATGGCACTCAGTTTGATGCAACTAGAGGAGAAATTGAAAAGAGCAGGAGAAATATCTTTGACTGTCTATGGGGTAATGCAGGAGAGTAAAGAGACTGCTTATACATGATGTTCATACCTAAACAAATTTTCTACCCCCAAATAGATTTTTTTCCTGGCAGTGATAGCTCATTCTCTGGAGAGAGTCAAGCAAAAGGAGAGTTTTGTAAAAGCCATTGCATTGTGGATGTTAAGCCAAAGGATTCCTTTTCCAAATCTATAGCCCTGTGGCGACCCTTTAGTGGACTTCTATTTTCTCACAACAAATCCAACAGCCCTGCCAAGAGTTTTGGTGGTGCCCAAAACTAGAAGAGTAATCTCTCCCCCCATCGACTCTGGGGTCTTGGCCAGTATACAAAATGTCATAGGATTTCAGAGCTGACATGAGCTACAGTTTATCTATCTAAACTTACATCACTTCAAGAACAAAGAACCACAGGCTAGGAGAGGTGACATCCAAGGCTTGGTGCTGGGCAGTAGCTTGATGGAGTGTTGAGACTAAACTAGAGTTCTTGTCCATGCTCAGCAGCCTTCCCATTGTTGACTGGCTTTAGTTTTTTATTTTTAACTCTTTGAGCACCTGTCACACCTAGATGCTTTCATGACAAGAGGGTCCATAACAGGCAGGTCCTGCTCTGCTCTGTGCACACAAGAGGAAGGAGACTCATAGGAGTGAGTAAATAGAATAATGAACTTTCATGATTTTAGTCTTAAAGTCATTAAGACACACCACTTTCCCCTCTTTTGTCTTGGAGGGTATACAGGCTGAACAGATGTAGGTGTTTGCCTGATTTTAGTGATGAGCCCTATGTGCTTTCATTGATTGTATGTTTTATGTTAAAACGTCACATCACCATGGTAAAATGCATATTGTATGTTGTTGGGTATTTAATTAACTAGTATGCATCCCATGTTATGAATCTTAATCTCTGTAAATGAAAATTTATATATGTTAACATATATAATAGTTGTAATTTAATAAATTGGCATTGAAGGCTGAAGGAATTTGATTATGTCAATTTTTTATATATCTATTATGTAATTCTTTATTGATTCTTTGTGAATTTCACATCATGCCTCCCAATCCCACTCACCTCCCTGTCCCTCCATATCTGTCTCTCACCTTCTCAGTGTCTGCCCCAAAAGAAACCCCCTCAAAGAATAATTAAAAACAAACAAAATAACTTACCTTGTTCCTCGATCTTTCCAACACTTCTTCATTCATCCTAGTGGCATTGGGTGCTACCGTGTGTCACGTAGTATACCCTTTTGTCCAATCAGCCCCACCCACAATATGTTCACTGAAACTGGTCTTTGGTCAGGTTCAAGGCCTCTGGAACACCATCATCACTGGACCCTCCACAAAACTCCTCAGATATCTTGCTGTTGCCAAGAGTCATGGAGATCTGACTTCTGCTGTCCTTCTGCAGGACCAGTACCTTCATGTGCTCCAGCAGATCATAGAGAGGGTAGATGTTAGGGTGGGCCAACCCAAGTCCCAGGATGTGGGTCTGGATGGTAGCTGAGCTGGTCGGTCTAGGCCACTGGGACCACACCACCCTCAATTGAGGGGAAGAGCCGGCTCTCCCAGGCCCATGGTGAGGTGTGGGGCCATCTCTCCTGAGTGCAAGGAGGGAGGCCTCTCCCATGAGGGTCAGGATCAGCTATCCTAAGGCCAGTGAGGGTCAGGGCCAGTTCAGCACATCCTTTGAATTTCAACAGGAATGGTTGAAACACGGGCCATAGGTGCAGCAGGAACATGAACCCAGACATGGCCCTAGGCAGCTGAGTTGGGACAACACCATGGCCCCATATGGTGGCACAGCCCTTAGACCTCAACATGGCCACAGGTTGAAGCCTACACCCCAGATATCTGTGTGGCCTTTCATGGCACCAAGGGCCATGGACATCAACACAGACCCTGGCTGTGGTAGGACCACAGACCCAGACATGGTCCTTGTAGCAGCTTGGGCCTGGATGTCACCATAGCCCCATTAGTGACACAGGCCACTCAGATCGGCATGGCCCCTGCAGCAGTATGGCCTTCAGACACCAACATGGCCCCAGGTAGTGGTCCAGAACCCTGGCATCTGCATGGCCTTCAATGGTATCAGGAGCAATGGACAGATAATGTCAATTCTTCTGTCAATCAGTTCATTTATTTTTCTTTCTGGATTAATATCCAAGGGTAAGCTCTTGGGACTTTTTTAAAAACTGTGTCTAGGAGGCTGGGGAGATGGCTCAGCCATTAACATGCTTGCAACACAAATAAGAGAATCCTTGTGGGGATCCCCTAAAGCTATATGAATGTGGCAGCCATCTGTATCTCCAGCTTTGGATCCCTAAAGCAAGCTGGATGATGAGACTAGCTGCATCACTGAGCTCTGGTTCAACTGGGAGATCCCGGTACAATGAATAAGATGGAAACTAACTGGAGAAGATCCCGACATCAACCATGAGCCTCAACTTACACAAGCACATACATATACATACACCCACACCCACACACAGGTATGTGCCCTCACACATGAGAACACACACATGTGCATGGATACCGTATACACACAGATATGAAAAAAAAAATGAATCTAGCTGGTCATACCCTCAGCATAATTACAACAGATTTTTAAATACAACCAGATTGAGTCACACTGGTAAATGAGAAGAAAGGAGAACAGAGTGAGTCCATTGACTTCTATTAGTGAAGCCAGAGACTGCAGCTAAGTGGCTTGGTTGTATAGTGAACATTTTTGAAAGAATAAGAGTAGAATGGGACCTGGGATGGACCTGGAACCCTGTGTCTGAAGTTAGGCCTGTACCTCCTGTACAAACAGCAACCAATGGCTGGAAAGATGTTCAGTGGTTAAGGGATTTTGCTGTACAAGCATAGGTCCTGAGTTCAGATCCCTAGTATATAAGTGAAAAGCCAGGAGTAGCCACAGACACCTAAACCTCAGTGCTTGAGAAGTAGGGAGACAGAAGAAACACAGGGACTTGATGGTCACTGGCCTGTGGAGAAAACAGTGAGCTCCATATTCAGTAGAAGACCCTATATCCGGAGAAATGATAGAGAGTGCTAGAGACAGACATCCAATGTCCTCCTCTGGCCCACAGGTACACGCATATGCACACATCTATGCACAGAAATGCCTACAAACAGCAATTCAAATAACTCAAAAGAGAGCTGGGTGTGGTGGTAGATGCATGTATTCCCAGAATTCAGGAGCCTAAAATAGAAGGAACCCACCTGGGCTACAAAGTGAGATTCTATCAAGTAAATAAATAAGTAAATAAATAAGCAAAAGAGCTCAACATGTCTACTTCTGCCCATTTGCCAGAGCGGTAGACCAGTTCACTTCTGATGCTCAGTCGGCATTAATGTGAACTATCTTAAATTGCTACTTGTTTTTGGCAGGGTTTCTCTGTGTAGCCCTGGCTGTCCTGGAACTCACTATGTAGACCAGGCTGTCCTCAAACTCAAAGAGATCACCTGCCTCTGCCTCCCAAGTGCTGAGACTGAAGGAATGTGTCATCATGACCAACATAAAATTGTCATTTTAAGTGTTAAAATATCACATCTCAGAAAGTCTATCTCTACCTCTACAGGTGGAAGCAGACACAAAGGGAAGGGGAGTGAGGCTTTTCTTGGAATCATCTGCCTCAAAATCTCCTGGCCAGCCTGGGAAAGGCTCGAGGTCCTTTCTTTCTCATTCATCTGTGCCCATCTCTGGGAGTGAGAGAGCACAGTTTGTTCTTGACGCTTGCAGCATGAAGTGAATCATTGGCCTGAAATGTGCTGATAGCCAACACCAATGAAAACTCACCATTTCAGTTTTCCAGAGGAAAAATAATGACGAAAGTCTAATGTGGGTCACCAAAAACAAGTTTTCCAACAGATTCTCCAAAGGACTCTCCATCCCCAGGAGCTCTAGAGCATAGAGGCAAAGCCATTCACCTTCTCTCCAGCACTGGTCTAGTTATCTACAGGGGACACCCAGTGACAGATGTGAGTCCTCATCCCTAAAGCCTGATGTTGCCACTCTGGCTGTTAGCTAGTATGATTGCAGCCAGTATTTATCTGGCATCTCCCTACCCTGCACACACATCATCACAATAATAACCAATACTAATGTTCCAATATGGAATCATACAAAGTGCTATGAGTGAAGGGCAGAAGACCCATGTTCGAGGCCCTAGTCTGCCAGTTTGCTGAGGCCGTGGGCCAATACTTTTGTGAGTTTCCATTTCCTTCTCTGATTAAGAACAGACATCAAATTTAGCCCTAAATGGAAGGTCTATATCAAACCCTTCCTCTAAAGGCTTGAGGACCTATGCTGAAGAGGAGGCTGAAAGACTAAGAGTCGGCAATGGTAGATAACTCCAGGGAAACATCATTTCCAAACCTGACAGTGCTGATGCACATATGAACTCAGGGACAAGGACAGAGTGCACAAAACATAATCCCAGAGTGCCTAGACATAATCCCAGCAAGGAGAAGGAGAAGGGAAATGGATACAAGTCCTATCCCTAACCAAGACGTTTGCATTGATATCCCAAAATCTGTTTTCTCCAATGGAGTGACACTGGATATGTAAACCACACTCCAGGGCAGGCAGGCCCCATGTTCAGGAGGAAGTTGACCAACACAAAACAAACTTAATGTTTTGTATGTACTTTGTTGCTGTTGATGTTGTTGTTGTTAAAATTTGCTTTGTTTTCCTGATTTTTGGTTTGTTTGGTTTTTGGTTTTTTGTGGGGAATGGTTAAGAAAGAGAGAAAGAATATGAAGTTGGGAGGGTTGAGAGGTAGGAAGGACCATCAAAGATTTGGGAGAGGGGATAAATATGATCAAAGTTATTGCACTAAAAAATCATAAAAATGTAATCAAACAAACAACAAGGCTGACTAATTCTGTACCCGTTGCACTTGAGTTTCAAATGTGCTTCCTTTATCAGGTATGTGTAAGGAGAGAAAGCAGAACTCTATGTCTCTTTGTGTAGGGACTTTTCCTCTTCAGTACAGGAAACAGAAAGGTAACTAGAACTGAGATGTATATCCCAATGTCTGCACATGCTATTCCATGTTAACAGAACTCTTTTACTCCCTCTTCCCACTGGTCCCCTTGACTTTCACTAGGGCTTGGTGGCCCACTCTCTACCCCACATTATTGAGGAGACACCAGACAGGCTACTATTGAACACTAACACCGGTGGTTACAGCTGGTGTTTCCCATGCCCTGAACGTCAGTCTTCCCATAACTCACCTTATTTCACAATGCTTTGAAGCTGGCCTTTTCTCACTGAACAGATGAAGGAAATGAAGCCTGAGAGATTAAGTTCACTTGCCCAAAATAACCCCACTGAGCCAGGATTCTAATCCAGAGAAGATGAAAGTACCCACCTCTCAGAATCCATAGTCAGTAATCAATAGAAATAGCTAACTAGCAGTTGGGGCACTGAGGAGTACTGAGCACTTTGCGTATCTCATCTCTGCTGTGGATATCGCTCTGTGTAAATAAAGTTCTGATTGGCCAGTGGCCAGGCAGGAAGTATAGGCGGGACAAGAGAGAAGAGAATTCTGGGAAGTAGAAGGCTGGAGAGAGACACCGCCAGCTGCTGCCATGAGAAGCAACGTGTAAGGACACTGGTAAGCCACAAGCCATGTGGCAAAGTATAGACTAACAGAAATGGGTTAATTTAAGATAGAAGAAGTAGATAACAAGAAGCCTGCCACGGCCATACAGTTTGTAAGCAATATAAGTTTCTGTATGCTTTCTTGGTTGGGTCTGAGCGACTGTGAGACTGGCAGGTAAGAGAGATTTGTCCTGACTGGGCCAGACAGGAAAACTCTAACTACACATCTCATTTACTCCTGAGAGCATCATCACTTCCTTGGATCCAGGTCAATAACACTCCTGCTCCTACAGCCACTGGCAACCTCAGGAATTAGCCATGAAGTCTTCAAAGGACGACTGTGTCTTCCACTCCAGGCATTGTTTGACCACTGCAACCACAGCAGAGATCCCACCCGTGAACCCCTTCCTTTCTGGCAAGCCAGGTCCCCATCATCTCACCTATAGGAGTATCAGCACCATGACTATGTTAGTCATCCCAACCGTGCTCAAACTGGGAACCTCAATTCTGAGCCACATCAAGTCCTCAGACCAATTCCAACTACTAACCAGAGAGTGATCAGGGGTTCCTCTCTACTGGCTTCCAGTTCCTCTGAAATGTCAACATCTACCCAGGGTGGGCTCTGCAGCCCCATTTCTTTCCAGGTCTGTAGTCTCTACTCAGCCTTAGTCAATCTCTTGAAAGTTGGAGCATCTACCCCACGGCAAGCCTTCACAAAACATTTTTCCTTCATCTTCACATCAAAACCTGGAGAGCAGGAACTCCTGTCATCATGGCTCTTCTGCACATGAAGAGGGTTAGGGTCACTGAGACCCAGGAACTTGCACAAAGCCGCAGAGCCAGAATACTCTCTCTAGACTTGGGCCTTCCAATCAACATGATTCCAGTTTCTCACCCATGATCTTACTCTGCTTTTTGGCTTTGCCACATCTCTGTGTCATTGGGTATCACTGAAAAAGTCACCTCACTCCTTTGGACCTCAGAAGGAGCCTCACTTACAGATCTAAAAGTCTAGGATTCTAGGGTAGCTTTAGCAAAACTGTCATCACTCCTGTGTTAGGAGAAGTCTGGTCTTGCTTTCTTAGAGGTCATCGTACCCAAAGGCTTCTCCACTCCAGGTTAGCATTCCTCCTATGAATGAGACCATGAAGCACCACCCCAAAGCCTTCTCCAGTAAACCACATCTGGAGCCACCCCAAAGGAAAGATGCCTCATTGGCTGTGTTTATCTCACTGAGTTCCCAATTTTGACTAAATACTATGGAAGTAGAGGCTAGGGATAGATTATCCCAGGCAAATCCAATCAGAATCTCTGCCTTACCCACTGTGCTGGCTAGTTGTATGTCAGCTTCGCACAGGCTAAAGTCATCTGAAAAGAAGGAACCTCAATGGAGAAAATGTTTCCATAAGATCCAGCTGTAGGGCATTTTCTTAATTAGTGATTGATGAGGGAGGGCTTGGCCCACTGTGGCTAGGACCATCCCTGGGTTGGTGGCCCTGGCTTCTATAAGAAGGCAGGCTAAAACAAGCCAGAGGATGCAAGCCAGTAAGCAGATGGCCTCTGCATCAGTTCCAGCCTCGAGGTTCCTGCCCTGCTTGAGTTCCTGTCCTGACTTCCTTCAATAATAAACAGTGATGTGGAAGCATAAACCAAATAAACCCTCTCCTCCCCAAGTTGCTTTTGGTCATAGTATTTCATCACAGCAATAGTAATCCTAACTAAGACAGTTACTATTTTACTGCTGTGAAGGGAGAAGATAAACAAGACAACTCCCATTTTCAAAAGCATTTAAGTGGGGGCTTGCTTACAGAGGGTTAGCCCATTGTCATCATGGCAGGAAGGAGATAAGCATGGTGCTGGAGCAGTAGCTGAGAACTTTACATCCTAATCTGCAGTCAGCAGGCAGAGAGAGAGAGAGAGAGAGAGAGAGAGAGAGAGAGAGAGAGAGAGAGACTGGGCCTCATGAGGGCTTTTAAAATCACAAAGCCTACCCCAAGCAACACACCTCCTCCAACAAGGACATACTCTCTAATCCTTCCCAAACAGTTCATCAGCTGGGGACTAAGCACACAAATATATGAGCCTATAGGGGCCATCTGTAGCTGGAAGATTTCCAGTGTCCCAGGCTCCTGGTGGTCAGGACAAATCTCTCCCCCTCACGTCCCCCAAGTAAACACACAGAGACTTATATTATTTAAACTGTTTGGCCTAATGGCTCAGGTTTCTTGCTATCTAGTTCTTATATCTTAAATTAACTCATTTCTATTAATCTGTAAGTTGCCACGTGGTTTGTGGCTTACCAGTCTCTTACACCTTGCTTCTCATGGTGGCCGCAGCTGGCAGTGTCTCCTGACTCAGCTTTCCTGTTCCCAGAATTCTCTCTGCTAGTCCCGCCTATACTTCCTGCCTGGCTACTGCCAATTAGCATTTTATTTACCAATCCATCATAGCAGCACATTTTCACAGCATGCAGAGCGATATCCACAGCAGCCATTCTCATTCAAATCACCACAGTCTCTAAGGCTGAACACAGGGAAAGTATTTTTCAAAACTCCCAGCTAATC
This sequence comes from Onychomys torridus, assembly GCF_903995425.1. Lineage (NCBI taxonomy): Eukaryota > Metazoa > Chordata > Mammalia > Rodentia > Cricetidae > Onychomys > Onychomys torridus. Next base: position 82,072,162 of record NC_050444.1, on the reverse strand, counting down.
CATCTAAGCTGAGTGCTCAAGGCACTGATCTGGAGGGAAAGAGTGGCATTATGAGACAGATAGGTGTGTCATCTCTCCTCTGCCATGTTCCAGCTCTGAGACCTCAGACAGATGAACTAGTCTGTCTGAGCCTTACTTTCTCTGTCTACAACACAGCAAGATTAGGGTGGATGCCCCATGATGCCCTTGAGGGGTCAAAATGAGACAGCACACACGACAGTGACTGATGATGATCCTGTCAAGGTCCTTGGTTCATGTTTAGTATATGCCAGCTGTCACTCTATCCAAAAATGACCTTGATATTCTCTAGTCTTCATTCCTTGTCTTCTATACCTATAAAAGACACACTAAACTACAAATATTAAGAAGCTATAAGGCCACAGTGGCATGTCAGGCTCTGCCAAATGTCATGTGTGAAATGATAAAGCTAATAGATTCACCCGATGTTTGCACTATTGAGTTAAAGTGGAGAGTACAGTAAAGGAATTACTAAATAATTGCAAAGTGATTATGACAAAGGATATAAAGGAAAGAAAAAAGCTTTGGAAATTTAAAAGAAAGAAAGGGTCCTTTACCACAAAGTGACTCAGAGTTTGTCTGCTAGATGCCTCTCCGCACACTGCTCAGTTTAAATCACAACTGGTCTTGTGATTTCACAACATAATCATCAGCTAATAAGTGTGACTCACTCTAATTTCTGGACTTTTGGGAGTCAAAGACCAAGAAGGCAAAAACACTGGCCAGCTACCAGCTGTCCCTGGGCCAAAGCAGAGAGGCCATACCTCTGGCTCTGCAAACATGTTCCACTCCATGCTCTCAGATGGGAAGTGTTTCTCTTATAGCTGCTGCAAGGAGATCCAGCATCCTTCTCATCACACGATTTTTCAAAAGTACACCCAACTAGGCTTTATTTCTTGTGTGTCAGGGAGTTCTCTTAGTTTTTGCCTTTGCATGAGGAAACATGATCTAACATCCAAGGAAAACAGTAAGCTATGTCCTTCTTCCAAAGAGCTTTGTGGGGAGCAGAGGTTGGAACCCAGATGAAGGTGTCTGTTTAATGGAAAGTAAAGACAGGTTCAAAGAGGAAGCTGAAAGAGTCATAAAAATGCAGGAACTGAGCAAGTCTGAATAGCCATGACACCGTGTCCCCAACCCTTTGATGCTTTTCCAGGAGGAATATGGTCCATTGCTAAAAGGTCAGAGGAACCCCACTGTAGAGGCTATGTGCTAAGAATAAATCCCTAGAAATGCGTATAGATCTGATCCAGACAGAAGCAGGGGAGTGTGGTCCAAGGGCTTTGGGACTTGCCCTTCTCCCAGGATAATCACACCTTGTTCCATTGTCCAGATGTATTTTGGAGACATCTATAATTCCCACCAAGTGTGCCAAGACAGAGCCTTAGACAGGTCACTCCACCCCCACATTCAATAACTCACTGAGGCAAACTTCTGAGACTCATAGTGTTCTTGTGTTAGTTCTCTCATGCTGTGACAATGCACCTGAAGGAAACCAACTTCAAGGAAGGGAATGATTTGGGCTCATAATATCAGTCACTGGCCATTTGACCCCGTCACAGTGGGTTCTGAGGCAGACACCATAGGCAGGTACAGCATGAGATGCTACATCTGTGTTAATTCCTTCAACCTTACCTAGACGGTAGGTATTATAACTACTGCAGATGCATATAAAACTGAGCTTGTTTAAAAAAAAAAAAAAAAAAAAAAACTGAGCAATGCTGCTAATTCCTGAGCAGCAGAATTCAGCTTCTAGGGGTTCACATTTCTGCCTGTGATAAACTCTTGTGACTCCCATGGCCGCACCCCATGCAGCCATTTCCAGGTTCAAACAGAAGTCAGTAAGCCATCCTCAGCTAGAAAGAAGGAAAGAAAACAGACAGCTGCTATTGGAGGGCCAGGCTACTCGTTAGGGTCATTCAAGAAAACAGGAAAGGGGCTGGAGAAATGGCTCAGCAGTTCAGATCACTGGTCAACTCCTAGCATCCACACAGTGGCTCATAACCCTCCATAATTCCAGCTCCAGGGAGTCTGAAGGCCTCTGCTGGTCCACAGGCACCAAGCATACCTGTGGTGTACAGAGGAACATACAGGCAAAACACCCATGCACATAAAATAGGAAATAAAAACAAAATTTCTTTTAAAAAAATTAAAAAAGAAAAGTAGTCACTGATTTCATCAAGCAGCTCCTCCAAGCATTCTGTGGCCTTGTTAAAATGAAAAGGGAAACTGAGAGCCAATGAGATGCTTAGTAGTGGATAAGCACTGGCTTCCTATGCCTTGGCACCTCAGTTTAGTCCCTGCTACTCACCAAAAGGTGCAAGAAGATAGCTAACTCCAAAAATGTTGTCCTCTAACTTCCACACCTGTGCCATGGTGCACATGCACACACACACACACACACACACACACACACACACACACACACACACAAATAATAATAATAATAATGATGACAATAATAGTAATAATAATAATCATTTTTCATTTAAAAAAAGAAAGAAACCAAGAAAATCATACTGAAAACTCCTGGACATTTCCCTGTGCTTCCCCACAGTCCCTCAAAGTGAATCCCAAAAGGTTAGGTGTGGTTTCGTTCCAAGTGTGGGTATCAGTTTCATAACAGAGGGAAGAAAAGACCATTCATGATGAACTTCGAGCCTTCACTCAAAACCACAAGAGAAGAAAATGAAAACCATGAAATATAGCAAACCCCACAGTAAAAGACTCGGGGTGTATTTCCTTCTGCCTTGTTCCCTTGGCCAGTCTATATATCAAACTGATTGACTGTTCATTCAGCTAACCTCGGTCTGGGCAGTACTGTGGGCTCTGAGAAAACAGATGAAAAGATCCTGGGACTTCGTGTTTTATCCATCATATGATAATGGCTAAACATCTTACTTTCCCTGTTACCTTGTCACTAAAAACTAGACAACATATATGAAGCAAATACTATGGTCACTAAATAGCAAACCACAAAGAACTGTGATCTTCAAAAGAAAAGAAGTATATGGTGTGGGTTCCACTTTTACCTGTTTTCTGCCCATCCAATTTCAAAATAGGAACCCTGGGAAATGGAATCCAAGATTGCACTGAGCTACTATAAAGTGAGAAGCTCACCTCAGGTTTGTGGGTTGTGATGATCAGTTTTAACAGTCAACTGGACACAATCTAAAGTCACCTAGGAAGGGATTTGCGATGAGGTGCTGTCTAGATTAGGGTGGTCTGAAGGCATGCCAAGTGAGGGATTTTCTTAATCTGGTTAATTGAAATGGGAAGACCCACCTTGAAAGTATGCAACACCATTTCATGGACTGGACCCTGGACAGAAAGAAAAGGAGAGAGCTTGCTAAGTGCTAGTATGGATGAGTTCATTCACGGCTCTGTGGGCTTGACTTGTGGATGTAATGTGACTAGCCGCTCCAGCGGTCACCTTGACTTTCCCTGTAAGGATGAGCTGTAACCTGGTTCTTTCTACTTCCATTGCTTTTGTCAAAGTATTTCCAGATTTAATCTAACAATGCCTATCCATAAGATATTCCATCAGGGGATGTTAAGGGGCTATCATTCATAAAGATGCACATAGAGAAGGAGGTAAAAGAAGGGGAGCAACAGAGGTCTTCAGGAAGAACTACATAGGTTCAGAAGCACTGCATAAAAATGGCTGCAGAAGCATTGTATAAAAATGGCTGCAGAAGCCTAACAGCTCACCTACTACAGGGATAAAACGAAGTTATCACAAGCCAGCACGTAGCCAAGTCACTGTAACCCTAGGAACAACAGAAAAGCCATGTATGGTTTTGGTTTTTAGTTTTGTTTTTTCATCTCAAAGGGAAATGTTTCTCAGAGCATCTTTATTTTTATATTTTTAAAATTTTAACATATTTTTTGTTTTACTGTTTTTTCTTTTTTATTTAATTTTTTTTCATTTTACATACCAACCCCAGTTTCCCCCTCCCCTTCTCCCTCCCCCTTCCTCCTCTCCCCATCCCACCTCCCATCTGCTCCTCAGAGTGGGTAAGGCCTCCCTTGGATAATCAACACAGGATGGCATACCAAGCTGAGGCAAGGCCTAGCCCCTCCCCACTCCCTGCATCAAGGCTAAGCAAGGTATCTCACCATAGGGAATGGGCTCTAAAAAACCAGTTCATGCACCTGGGATAAGTCCTGGTCCCTCTGCCAGGGGCCCCACAAACAGATCAAGCCAAACAACTGTCACCCACATTTAGAGGGCCTAGTTCAGTTCCATGCAGGTTCCCCAACTGTCAATCCAGAGTCCATGAGCTCCTACTAGCTCAGGTCAGCTGTCTCTGTGGGTTTCCCCATCGTGATCTTGACCCCCTGCCCTTTGCTCATATGATCCCTCCTCCCTCTCTTCAATTGATCTCCAGGAGCTCAGTCCAGGGCTTGGCTGTGGATCACTGCATCTGTTTCCATCAGTTACTGGATGTAGGTTCCATGATGACATTTAGGGTAGTCGATAATCTGATTACAGAGGAAGGCTAGTTCAGGGACCCTCTCCACTGTTGCTAGGAGTCTTAGCTGGTGTCATCCTTGTGGATTCCTGGGAATTTCCCTAGCACCAGGCTTCTCCCTAACCCATAATGGCTTCCTCTATCAAGACACTTCTTTCGGTGCTCTCCCTCTCCATCCCTCCAACAACTTGTCCATCTCAATCCCTCATGTTCCCTTCCCCCTTCCCTCCCTCCTATGCCCCAGTTTACTGAGGAGATCTTAACTATTTCTCCTTCCTGGGGCCTTCCATGCGTGTCTCTCTTGGGGGTCCTCCAGAAAGGCCATGTCTATACTACATTAGTCTCATCCCAAGGAGCCCATAAAACAAAGCTTAAGGAGTAGGTTCAGTAATGGAGCATTTGTATAGTATGCATAAGGTTTAGTCCCTAGCACTGGCTTAAACAGAGAAGCCCAGACATGTGAGAAATCCTCACTGGATAAAGGAAAGACATATGAACAGCAGCATTATAAAGTGATAGCTTAAATGATCCAGAGATATCTCTCGCCTACCAAAAAGTTCTGAGATATTTTTCTAGGGAATTTCTTTTTTGAAAATTTTGACAAAATATAAACGAACAAAAAAGACTTATGGTGGGGAGTGTGATGAATGGAGAGGGATCATGGAGAACATGTCATCCTGTGTCCCCACTTGGGGTACACAGAAAATCTGTACAGCGTGTTCACAGCAACTGTGACTTAAATGCTGCCCTGTCTGAAACATACAGGCCATGGTATGCACATGGTAGAACATGTGTGGAATTCCTTTCCTACTAGTAAGTTAGAGTCTCACTCTAGGGAGGGGATTTTTCTCCTCTAGGGATGCTAAAACAAATTCACCTGAAAGAAAAAAGAAAGAGATAAAACACTCTATCAAGATGTTAATCTAGGGAGAGAAAAACATGTTCAAAATATGCTGTATGAAAAAAAAGTCAACTGAAAGATGTTAACTTTGTCCATGAGATATATTAAAGCTGTGAAGTATATTTAAAATGATGCAGCCCAAATCCTGTCACACAAATGACTTTAAAGGAAAAATAGGCAGCCTTTCTTCCTTAGTGAAGCCCTCTTGAGAGGGGTCTTGAGTACACATGAATCTTGGCTGGCTTCAGAATTTTCCTTCCCAGGAACTCCAATCGGTGACAGAAACAACTTAGATGAATGGTTAAAGAAAATGTGTTACATTTACACATGAAGACATCAGAAAATTTGAAGGCCAATGAATAGAACTAGAAAAAAATCATCCTGAGTGAGCTAACCCAGACCCAGAAAGACAAAGATGGTATGTACTCACTCATAAGTGGATATTAACTATAAAGTAAAGGATAACCAGGCTACTATCCACAGATTCAGAGAGGCTAGGTAATAAGGATGGCACAAGAGGGGGATGTATGGATCTCCCTGGGAAAGGGAAATAGAGGAGATCTCCCGGGTGTAATGGGGCCAGGTGAGCTTAAGGGATTGGGTTGGAGGTTGGGTGGAGTTGGGGAGTAAGGGTAGAGATGACTTGATGGAGGGGCTTTGTGGGGTCAAATAGAAGCCTGATGCAAGGGAAACTCCCACAAGTCTATAAGGATGGCCCCAGTTAAGACTCTTGGCAGCAGTAGATGCATAGCCTGAACAGGCCATTCCCTGTGATCGAACTGGTGACTACCCTGGTTGTCACCAGAGAGCCTTCATCTAGTGACTGATGGAGGCATATCCAGAGACCCATGGCCAAACATTGGGCTGAGCTTGAGGAGTCCTGCAGAGGAGAGGATTGTAAGAGACAGAGCAAGTCAGGAACATTCCAGTAAAACCCACAGAAACAGCTAGCCTGGCTCATGGGGTCTCACAGAGACTGAACCAAAAACCAGGAGCCTGCATGGGACTGAACCCTAGCTCATACATGTGCATATGACCTCCGTATATATGTGACAGTTGTGTAGCTTGGTCCGTTTGTGGGACTACTGGCAGTGGGAGCAGGGACTGTCCTGGTACTTTGGCTGGCTCATGGAGACCTATTCCTCATGCTGGATTGCCTAGCCAGCCTGGATAGAGGGGGAAGTGCTTTGTCTTATGGCAGCTTGATATATCATTCTTTGCTGATGCAGGCACATGGGAGGTCTGCCCCTTTATGAACAAATTCAGAAGAGGGGTGGAATGAAGAGAGGGAGGAAGGGAGAAGGGAGTGGGAGGAGAAGAGGGAGGGGATATAAAATGAACCAATTATTTAAAGTTTTAAAAAAAAGTTAAATTGAGAATAGAGGTTCATGATGCTTGGGAAATCTTAACAGTGAATTTTGTCTTTAGTGAAAGTTCAGTAAAGGTAGAAAGAGCGAGAGAGGTTGGACACAAAAGAGCCACAAGGTTTTTAACAGTTGGCCATCTAGCCCTTTATGAAGAATAGTGAGCCAGCCCCTCCTCCACACAGCAATGTTGAGAGGAGCTAAAGGTGACCTAAGCGAGCAGAGAAAACTCCATCTGCTCCAATTTGAAAACCGACTTGGGCTGCGGTGTCATCCCTACCTATTACTATTGATAAATCCAATACCAAAGGCACTCAAATCTCAGTAACCTTTCATAAAATAAATACCCCTTGATGACTCTAAACTACATGAGTGACTGGGAAGGACTTTAAATACTCTGTGTGATGCTGTAAAGAGACTACAGTTGGAGGATTTCGCCATCAGATCACTAGACTTAGAGGGGAGCTATGGTGGCCAAGACTCTTTGCTACTGACACAAAATAGATTATCGTGCCAGTGGAATAGATAAAAGAGGCCAAACTATTCCTATATTAAAACCTTCAGTGGTTGTGTCATAAACAGCATATAATTCAGAGGGGTAAGGCAAGCCTTCTGTAGAAATGATATTGGAGCAACCATATATACCTGTTAAATAATAACTCATAAGTTAGAATGCCATTTAACGATCATAGACCTTAAATATAAAAGCTAAAAAGAAAATACCTTACCTTTCTAACCCTAGGATAAGCAAAAGAGATCTCTTAGACTGAACACGGAAAATACTAACCATAAAAAAAAAAAAATCACATTTTGGAATATACCAAAGATGCCTAAAATTTAATTTAAAAACCAGCCAACCCAATACAAAAATGAGTAAAGATTTGAACATGTATATATCAATAAGAATGATATGGAAATGACTGTGAAGGCATGAAAATGTACTTAGGAACATCAATCATTAGAATAATGCAAAAGAAGCCATAGTTTGCCCACTAGAATGACATAGAGCAGTAGTTCTCAATATGGAGTCACAACCTCATATTGGATATCAGATATTTACACTACAATTCATAACAGTAGCAAAAGTATAGTTATGAAGTAGCAATGAAATAATTTTATGTTGGGGGTCATCACAACATAAGGAACTGGATTAAAATGTCACAGCATTGGGAAGTTGAGAACCACTGACATAGAGTGAAAGCAAGGACATTACCCAGTGGTAAGATGTGGGGCAGTTGCAAACTTCACACATGGCTGGAGTATAAAATGGTTCAGCCATATTACATACCTGTTGTCAGTTTCACTTGTAAAACTGCCTAGGACCTAGCAATTCTATACCTATGTGTTTATTTATTTCACAAGGAAAAAATAAAGCATGTTCTCAAAAGAATGAATAGAAAATAATTGTTTGAAGTAGTCAAAATGTGGAAAGAACTCAAATGTCCAAACTTGGAGCAAGATAGTGCTCAGCATGTGACCACGTGTACATCTCTATGAACCACTGTGTGGAATGAAACCACAGACCCAAAACAGCTGTGTGAGCCCATCATGTAAGCCTGTAGAGTGTACCAAGATAATCTACAAAGGCAGAAATCAGAACAATTGTCTCCTCTGGGCAAAAGAGTCTGGGATGGGAACAGGACACTAAGAACCTTCCTGTACTGAGAACCTGTGAGGAGTACACACACACACACACACACACACACACACACACACACACACACATACACCTAGACTATTTCTCATAATTCAGGTCTCAAGTGAGATGTTATTTTCACCATTGTCTACCCTTCCTTCCCTTCTTCACCAAGTTAGGAACCTCTGAGTTTTCATAAACACCTCCCTCTGTTAAACTTCTCATAGTTATGACAGAACCGCTGAGACAAACACCTTACTTTGGCCCACAGTCACATGACCTGGCTGCTTTAAGCACAGTGCATCCTGATGACAGTGTGTACCTGAGGGAAACTGTCCGACTCATGGCAGCTGGAAGCAAAGAAAGAAGAAAGGGCCTGGGTTCCAATAACCCCTTGAAGGACCCTAGTGACCTAGCTCCTTCCATGCAGCCTCAAACCTTGAAGGTTTCACTATCTCTCAATGGTGCACAGTTTGGTGTCCATCCCTTTAACATGTGGGTCTAGAGCTCAATAATAGAGCATTTGCCTCACATGCATGACAGCCTAGGTTCAATATACACACAAGAGCAAGAAAGAAAGAAAGAAAGAAAGAAAGAAAGAAAGAGAGAGAGAGAGAGAGAGGGAGGGGAGGGAGGGAGGGGAGGAAGGGAGGAAGGGAGAGAGAGAGAGAGGGAGGGAGGGAGAAAGAAAGAGAGAAAAAAGGAGGAAGGAAGGGAGGGAGAGGAGGAAGGGAAGAAGGAAGGAAGGAAGGAAGGAAGGAAGGAAGGAAGGAAGGAAGGAAGGAAATTATCTAGACTATAATGCTCCCAATCATCTTGTATAACAATACAGTAGTAAAAAATGTTGGGCCTGAATTTATAATCCTGTTAGAATGTGAATTCCAGGAGGGTAAGAAATGAGTCCTATTGTTTGTGCCTAGCTTGATGATGGCTTACGGTAGTAGATACTCACTAAATCAGATGCATGAGCAGGAGCTCAGTAGCCACAGCGTGCTAACAGGATTTGAGAACTCAGCCTTCCAACAACACCCAGGAACAAACACCAACAAAACTGGGAGTAGGTGATTGATGTAACCCTTCTCTTGAAGGGAGAGCTGGAACTCACGTACCTCTGAGTTCCTGAGCATGCGGAATTTTCCAGCTCCATACAGACAAGGAAACTGTGTTACCCAGAACCTGTTGTAAAACAAAGACAAACTATTTGTTTGGAGTCACTAGCCTAAAACTTTCCACCATGTGACCTTTGGACAACTGCCCAGCATGTGATCCAGGGTGTGTCTGCAGATATAGACCGTGAAGATCTCCAGTCAGCCAGAGAACTCAGTGTAGCTGATATCACAGTTTTCCAAGTGCTGACTCACAGACCGCTCCTAGACCAAAGTGTCAGGAAAAATGTGGGTCCCTGAGGTCTCCAAGGAAGAGGTTTATTCAGGTTCATTAAAAAGCAAAGCAACTGACACCTTTCCAAATGAAACCCCTCCATGAGGCAAAAGCTTAAGAAAAACTCAAGGATGCATAAACCTTAGTAAATCAAACATGGAGGGTCCTCCTCTCCATCTGTTTCCTGACAGCAGTTCTGAGGCACTGCCTTACATCAGTTGCACACCACAGCACTTGCTCAGGGCTCTGACCTCAGCAGGGCTAAGATGAAGATAAGGATCATTACTCTGAAGATAAGGATCCTCACTCTGCATTACTTTGAGCAGTAAAGTTCCACATGTAAACTTTCTAGAACACTCCAAGGGCTCTGTGGGTGGTATCCATTATTGTCTTTAACCTGGAATTCTAGTCCCATGCACTGACTGTCTGATGTCTTCACTCCCTTCTCTCTGTATCTATACTCTTTTTTTTGCCAATGTGAGCACTATTCTGCTTGTAAAATCTGTCATGTGGACTGAAGACCATCAAAACAAGTCAAGCTAATTTAAATTTTACTGCAATGGTAAAACAAGAATCCAGGAGAAAGTGAGATAAGCTGCCAGGTGCATCTCTAGCCAAAGATGCTAGCTTTGTGAAATCAGTATTAACCCCCCAGCTTGTGAAACAAAATAAGACCTAAATGTGTTCATCATTGTTTTCTTGTGTTTGTGCTCAGCCTTCCCCTCATCCTGTTCTAGCTACAGACACACAACATGCACATCCACATTCATTCACATACTCATACTCTAGATGCAATGTTCACCCCATGTACATCCATACATATTCACACATACACATTCACCCCTTAGTAAAAGGGGTAGCTGAAACCCAGAGCTGAGACATGGGGACTGGCTCATCCAAATGCAAGGGCTGGACTTTTGGGTCCTATGGTCAGCTCTTGTGGTGCTGACAGGAAAGAAGTTATTGGATCTCTAAGGCCCACCTGTACCTCTGTTCTTATATGACATAGGCTCATTCATAACAGTAAAGCAATGACAGCACAAGTGTCTGTTGTTAATCACCAAATAAAGACTTAAGTCTTAGTCTCACCATCCTATTGTTATAAAGAAACACCATGACCAAGGCAACTCTTACAAAAGAAAGCATTTAACTGGGACATCGCCTACAGTTTCAGAGGTTTAGTCCATTTCCATCATGGCAAGGAACATAGGGACACACATGGCACTGTAGCTATAGCTGAAAGCTACATTCTAATCCACAGGCAGAGAGAGAGAGAGAGAACCTGGGCCTGGCGCAAGCTTGTGAAACCACAAAGCCCACCCCCAATGACATACTTCCTCCAACAAGGCCACACCTCATAATCCTTCTAATCCTTTCAAACAATTCCACTTCCTGGTGACTAAGAATTCAAATATTGGGGGTCATTCTTATTCAAACCAATCACAACATATTTATCCAGATAATTTTAGATACATATTGCATGTCAGGTTTGAAGATTCTGAGACCCAACAATATATAGGATAGATAGGATCCTTGTTCTTCAGAAGCTAGTGAGCTAACTTTCTTGCTCACAATGGACCAAGAAAGGACACTGTCCTAAGAGGATGTGTAGTACCCTGCTACAGCCTCTGTTAGGGGACCTCATTTTAACTTGATTCAAATTTTGAAATTCTGTTTAAAGTTTAATACAAATCACATTAGCTCACTAGAGGGAAATGACATTCTGAACACACTTAAATTGGATTTACTCATTTATTTGGTGTTTATTGAGCCCAGCTCTACTCTAGGTACTGGAGATGTTGGCAGCATACAAGAAAGGCAAATTGTCATCCTTTGCATCCTGGTTCAATGAAACAAACAACTAAGATATTCATAAAAATCATTTGATGGAAGGAGCCAGTGGTCTGGGGAGATGTTTATGATAAGGTGATCTGAATGAAGAGGAAGGAATGATCCAATCAAAGACCAGAAAAAAGGGCTTTCTAAGCAGAGGGAACAAGTGCATGGGCTCTAAGTGCAGAAGAGGCTTACCATGTCTCAAAGACCTATCTTTCCCTTGAGCTCCCCAGGAATGCAAGCTCTGGAGAGCAGAGACCCCACCTGTGCCATCAGTGGCTTGGCATGGCTCATATGAGCATAAGATAAGCACTAGATAAATATTGACTGGACAACTGAGCTGAATACATTGACCTAAAATGCTATCTGTAGCTGGAGTTATCTCCAGTCCCTCCTGGGCCTGCAGCTACTCAGACCCAAATAAAAACACAGAGACTTATAGTATTTAAACTGTTTGGCCTAATGGCTCAGGTTTCTTGCTATCTAGTTCTTATATCTAAAATTAATTCATTTCTATTAATCTTTAATTTGCCATGTGCCACGTGGCTTACCAGTACTTTACATCTTACATAATGGCAGCTGGCAGCGTCTCTTGACTCAGCCTTCCACTTCCCAGAATTCTCCTCTCTCCTTACCCAACATACACTATACTTTCTGCCTGGCTACTGGCCAAAATCAGCATTTTACTTATCAATCAATCAGAGCAACACATTCACAGCATACAGAAAGACATCCCCAGCAGCTATCTATTGAGTCCATGGGACTTCTCTGTGGATGGCAGGAAAATTCTCTTCTTGAAGTCACCAGGGCATTTTAACAAGGGATTGGAAATCCTAATTACTCAGTTCATACATGCTTAATGAATCTGCTTTCAGTTTCCTCAGTTAAGAACCTTCCCCAAGCCAGGCAGTGGTGGCACTCATCTTTAACACTCAGGAGGCAGAGCCAGGTGGATCCGTGAGTTGGCAGCCATCCTTGCTCTACAGGACAGCCAAGGCTACACAGAGAAACTCTGTCTCAAAAAACAAAACAAACAAAAAGAACTTTTCCCTCATACATACTGATTCAAGAGACTTAAGCTGGAAGGAAAAAAAATAACAAAACAAAACATGTATGGGAAAGTAACTCCAGTGGTAAAGTGCTTGCTGTGACTGCATGTGAGGATTTTGTGGGGACCTGATTGACCCCCAGAAAAAAAGCCAGATACCTGGAAACCAGTGCTAGAGAGGAAGACAAAGGAGGATCTCAAGAAGGCTCACCGGCTGAATCAGCAAGTTTAGATTCAGACTTTGTACAAATAAATAAACAAACAAATAAGCAAATAAACACATAAGGTGGAGAGCAATTGAGGACAGCATTAAACATCAACCTGTGGCCTACACACACACATGAGGCAATGAGAACATTCTTTTTATCCAAAGTAGTTGAGCTTAATTCAGCAGATCTATATTTCTAGTGAAATAGCTGTCATCAGGTTTGTATTTATGGAGCAAGGTGATGAATCCCCTGCTCCTAGAACTTCAAAAAGCACTAATTACACTGTGAGCCTCAGATTCTCTCCAAGACACATTACATATACATATTGCATAATGCTAGTTCAGCAATTTGCTGAAGTACAGAAGACCATGGGCTGCACAGCGGGAGTTTCAATATGTTAATAGCAGAGCCTTTTACTTAAATGAAATGTCAGGACAGGATATAGCTCAGTGGTACAGCACTTGCCTAGCATACTTTGAGCCTTGGATTCAACCCTAGCACCCTGAAAAACAATGAAATATGCGCAACTTTTAAAATCTGGTGGGCAGTGGGCAGTAGGCAGTGTGCAGATTTCCAATCTACCATGCTACTGCCTGAGAACACAAAATCAATAAGGCAGGTCCTGTGGGACTCTGCAGGTGAACAGATGTGACTGCTGGACCTCTAGAAGGTCTCAGTCCAGCTTCCTTTAACAATGTGAACTGAAGGTGATTCCATCATTAAAAGGTACAAATGGGCATTGCCTACTCAGCATGCTCAGCAAATAGAAGACAACATTGCTCAATTAAACAACTAGCCATCCAACTGGAGACATAAATGACCATGATGTCCATGAATGGCTCTCAGATCCCCAAAGAAAGGGATTTTCAGAGGCCAACATCCAATACTAGATAAAGTGGAGCTGTTCTGCTGAAGGATCATGGGAGAAATTCCAAGAGTTTTCCTTACCCTGGTGCAGGTTCCCCCAATTTTCTCCACTCCTCTAGAGACAGAGTTTCTTCACCCATCCTTGAGATGAAAGACAGGTGTGGCACCTGCCCTACCTTTTGCTGAGAGGGTCACCTGAAGGCTCATGATTAAACATAGCTAGCTTGTAATGGGAGTCAAAGAAATGGGTGTGACCATGTTGAAGTAGGGCACAGGGTGGATCTTGAAGGCCAAAATAAAATCGGGCTTTCCAGTCCTGGGAGCAGTGCGAAGGATACAGAAATTGGAGGAAAGCTGGTTATCTAGAGGAGATGAGTTTGCTAGAGAGAGGAAAGCATAGAGCAATGGTGCCGGTTAAGTCCAAACAGCAGGTAGAGCTAGGCTCTAGATCCTGAACTTGGCCTTCATAGGAGGGGCGGGAGAGAGCGACAGAGGCACTAAACAGAAAGGCAAGCTGGCTCTTCTGCAAGACTGCTCTCTGCCAGCCAGCTTCCCACCCTGGTGGCTCGCTGTGTTTTCCATGTACATCACATTTTATTTATCTCTGGGTGGAAGGGAATAGACAAGAATTCAGAGATGGAAAAGAAAAGTTCTTTTGGTGACTATCTGTGCAATGTGCTCAGCTTGCCCAGTGTTTTTTCAGAGTGTTAGAACCATCATAGTGAGCAAGATAGATACAGTCTGTGGATGCATGGAGATGGTATTTTAGTGAAGGAAACAAGCAACGACCCAACCACTACATAGAGAACAGAAGTACGGTGTTTTAGTGCCACGTGAGTGTATGAGCAGAGAGGAACCAACTACAGATAGATGGTCAGAGGTGACAAATACAGGCAAAGAGAGTACGCCACGGGAGGCATACATGTGGATCAAGAGAAAGTGCTCAATGAGTAAACAGAAAGCCCTAGAAGGAGAAATGGGAAGGGGTGCAGTAGGAGATAAGATGAGAGGGGACAACGGGGGCCATGTCAAATGGGACTCTGTAGAAAGAAGAGCTGGGTGGCAACCCTCAGGCATTATAGCTAAACAAGGCAGTGATAGAATCTGAGCTCTGTTTTCAAAGGTCAGTTTGCCAGCAGGATGAAGACTAGACTATAGAGCTCTGAGGCTGGAAGGAAGGACACCAATTGGGAGATTTGTTCAGATTTCAGGCAAGAGAAGATGAAACTGTGGCCTACATATTTAGGAAAAGAATTGTTTTAAGAGGTGACACTGCTGGCAGGCCACATAAAATGGGACTCAAGAAGAGACAAAAGTTTGACAATGTGAAAAAAAATTAGCACACCTGAAAAACAGAGTCTTGATGTGGTGGCCACTGAATAATAAACCATCAACAGTTTATCGTCTCCCATGATCCCACAGGTCTTGTTCCATGTGCGACTGGGTGAGGAATTGGGATGGCCATCTGCAATTAACCAGGCTGAAATATCTGACATCATCCTCTCAATGGCTAGAATTTGATGCTGGCTGCCGGCTGGTGCTCAGCCTAGTCCCTTAATCAGAACTTTTCTATATGAGCTCCCCTTATGGTTTGGAGGTCTTATGACACCTCAGCTCTGAAGGACCATGATACCTAGGCAGAAGCTGCAAGAATCTTTACGGATAGCTTCAGAAGTCAGAGAACTCTGTGCCTACTGCATGCTACTGATGAAACCAAGCCCAGAATCAAGGGATGAGGACATAGAGTGCACCTTATAATAACAGGAGGTTAGCAAAGGACGTGTGGTCAGCTTTAAGCTTCCACAGAACTGTTGCCTGGTTGGGAGTGCATTGGAAGGAGAATTTTAAGTGAGTCAGAGAGAAGAGAACTCTCAGATGAGTCACAATTGCATGAACTCAAGCTAAAATTAAAAAAAGGAAATCCCTCGCTTTACTAAGCTCAACTTTCAATTTATAAATCTGTCAAAACTAAGAAATATGGTAAATAAGTGGCCGTAAAAAATCAAAACAGTAAGAGCACTATAAGAACATAGCAATTAAAGGTTATAAGGGTGTCTGTGGCCTGTGCTGCTGCCTGAAACCATGTTTATTTCCATGGTCCATGCTGCCACAGAGGGTCATGTTGGGGCCCATGGTCCTGCTGCAGTCGAGGATTTTGTTGATGTCTGTAGCCCAAGTTACCACCAAAGGCCACGTGGATGTCCATGGTCTGTGTTACCTCCTGAAACCATGTTAAAGTCCATGGGCTGGGCTACTGCCAGGGGCCATGTTGATGTTCATGGCCCATGTTGCCCCAGAGGCCCTGTTGATGTCCTTGGCCTGTGCTGCCACCAAGGGCTATGATGGTGTCTGTGGCCCACACTGCAGCAGAGGGCCATATTGATGTCTGTGGTCTATACTGCCACAGGAGACCATGCTGAGGTCCGTAGTCTATGCTGTCACCAGAAACCATGTGGCAGTCCATGATCCATGTACCCACTGAGAGTAAAAGGGCACAGATTATTTTTGCAGATGCATCAATGACGGCAGACTCACAGTTGAGAAAGTGAGACATGGAAGGCTTCTATGACAACCCCTGTCCCACCCTAATCTCCCCCAAAAGTAACAGCCTAGACAGAAAGCCATCAAATAAAACTCTTAAAAATTGTGATAAGGATGCTGAAGTGTAGCTCTCTACAAGTGATGTCTTCCAGCAGGGGTAAGGTAGGAAAGGACTCAGTTTCCTTTAAAGGGCTGGCCACCGGGATTTTGACCTCCTCCTCCTCCTTCTTCTTCTTTGAGGATGTGTAATCACAAGGGTAGTGGGGCAGACCTGGAGGCCCGGAAAGTGAATGTGATGGGGTGCATGATGTGAAATTCCCAAGAAATCAATAAAAGTATTATGTTGAGAAACTGTTACATATGGAGGCAGAGGAAAGTGTTCAGTGGATAAGAACATTTGTTTACAAGAATGATGACCTGAGTTCAAATCCCCAAGACTAATGTAAAAGCTGGCTGTGGCAACATGCTAACCCCAGCACCAAGAGTGGGGAGGACAGGGCAATCACTAGGGATTGCTGGCTGTCAGCCTCACTCTAGATGTAATGAGGGACCCTGCCTCAAGAGAATGAGATATAATGTGATAAATCAGGACACATAACCACATGGATGTGCCCAACACACACACACACACACACACACACACACACACACACACACACACACACTCACTCATACACACAAAAGTTTGCACTTATAAAAATTGAGCTCTCCATAGAAATCCTGATGGTAGAAATAAATCACTCTATGATACAATGAATATCTTGAGTTTACATAAACCAAGAATAAACTTACTTTTAGATTTACTTTTAGATTTAATTATGTGTATGAATGTGTTCCTGTGTATATATGTACACAAGAGTGAGAGTATCTGAATTGCCTAGAGGTGAGAGATACCTACAGCTGGAGTTACAGGTGGCTGTGAGCCTCCCCTGCCCCCATATGAGTGCTGGAAACCAAACTCTGGTCTTTTGCAAGAACAGTGCAGTCTCTTAAGTTCTGAACCACCTCTCCAGATTTTTATTTTAGAAAATCAAAACACTAGGAAAACTGTTAACACATCAGCTATCAAGGAATTTTGACAAACCAAGAAGGAAATCAAACATCTCCAGTGAAAATGGGCACAGAGTAAATACACAAAATCAGAAAAGAAAATAGCCAATGAGTATGCAACAAAACATTTAAACGTTAATAGCATTCCAAAAAGTATTGAAATGTTTTCCAAAAATCTGATGGGAAGTGTTTTCAGTGAGTACCTAGGTCAGGCAAAAGACACCACAGGGAGACTGTGGTGCACTGCTGTGCTTCACTACAGGATATCTTCTTAGGAACCTGCCTGTCAGGGAAAAACTGCAGCAGCAACCAAGGGAAGTGCCAGCTGCAGAGGGTGCAGTACAGTTCTGTGAACAAGTTCATTTCCCCTATTGTCAAGCCTGGGCCTGTCCCCTCTGCTCTCTCGGAATGTCTTTAAGCCACCCAGCCCCTCCATGGGAAATCCCTGCTTGCCATTCAATCCCCAGTTCAGGTGTCAGTTCCTCCAGGACCTGTCCTTCAATTTGCTGATCTCCAAATACCAGCCATGGCACCTCCCTCCTGTGCTTTCTCAAGTCTGTGTCCCTGTCAACCTGTAAAAGAACAATGCAGGTTTCAGCCGGGTGATCTTTAGATGCCTCTCTGTCTCCTCACTTGGAACTGAAGATCATGGCTATTCCACGCAGCTATTAGGAAGACTACAAAACACCACATTTCAAATTCTTGCTACTTTCATCTTCAGCCCAGACTTCCTTTGCTAGATATCAGGCTCCCTTAAAGATGCCACAGTCTAGTTCTACTCTTCACATACCTTAAATATGAAAACAGTCCCGTGTCTGTTCTTACAGCTTAGCCCATTTTTTCATTGCCATTTCATAAAGTATCATCTGTCCCCTTGCCCTCAACCCCATTGTGATGTGGTTTCTACAGACTGGAGCAGAGGGTGTTAGTTATTTGGCGCTAGAAACACGTCCCGAACACAACAAGACCACGAAAGAGTTTTATTAAAGAGGATAGAGGTGACAGGCCTGGATGAAGCACACGTGGGTGAGGAGAGAAGGGGGGGGGAAGGGGGAAGGGGGAGGAGGAGAAGGACTGAGCGCCTGAGCGCCTGAGAGCCTGAGAGCCTGAGAGAGTAATGCAAGGTGGCGCCAGCTTTTTAAAGGTTGGGCCGCGCATGCGTACAGGGACTCCTGTGTGTACTCCACGCATGCGCGTAGATTACATGTAAGTATCTATCATTCCCGACTCTCATGTTTTAAAAAAGAAAAAAATGTGGATAGATGGGTATGGGACGCCGTTTCTATCAAAGACTGCTTCAGGCTGAATGATGGACGTTGATTGGTTTTGGGGGGGGAGATGGGGAATGATAGATGGGGGGAGATGGGGAAGCTGACTCCTGAAGTTCTGGGATGAAATCCTGTAGCTGTGTCCATCCTCCATGGTGTGGCTGATCCTAGGATGAGATCCTGCCGCTGTCCGTCCTCCATGGTGTGGCTGGGAACCTTCTATCTGACAAAACACTGGTGACATAAAAAGCTTAGAGAAAAGATTCATTATTTCGTTTTTTGGAGCTGACATCTATCTGAGGTAGATCTGTCTGGTTGGAGACATGTTAAAGGTGGCTGTGATGTTTAAGTACTCTGGTTGGTTTTTTATCTGAGACAAGCCTCATTTGAGGTGGTTTATTTAAGGCACCTGTTTGTTTTGCTAGTTTAGCGTTTGGGAAACACAGGTGACAAACTGTTATAACCTTACCGCCTGGATATTTTGACGGTCCCTTTTGCCTCCGGCTCTATGTGGCCCTAGTTGGGAAGGGAAAGGGTGATACCTTACTCCTCTGAAATTGGTGACAAGGCAGTGGATCCTGGTGTCCTCTGGAGCTTGAGAGTGGAAGAGAACTTATTTTTTAATTAGGTACAAGGCAAAGATCGTGGCCCTGTCTGTATGCATATGAGAAACACAGGCGGTAACTTTGAAATGAGACAATGAGCTCTTATCTTAGTTGGAAATCTTTTTCATTAAGTAACTTTGAAAGTGCAATTAAGTCTGGTGAGGGAAGTAAGGCTGTCCTCTGTTCCCGACAATAGAAAGAAGGAGTGACTTCCTAAACTCCCAGGACTGAGTCAATGGCTCTGGTGTCCAGAAGGAAGGAAACTGATTGCTCCCCTGCTGAGTTCTGGGTTCCCTGCTGTGTCTGTAGCCAAGCCTAGGTTTGCTGGAGGTCTTAGCTTGCTGTACCCATGCGTCTTGGCGCCTGGGGGCAGTCAGCTGACTGGTTGTCTTTCTAGGCAGCACAAGGGCAGGGCATTCGCTAGCCCATGGCCTTTTTTATTTAAAACAGGGACCCAACAGCTTTCAGGAGTCAGCGAGTGCCAGCATTTGGCAATTTTGTTTTCGGGCTTTTTTCCTGACACACCTTAAATGCCACAGATGACTCTTTTGCCCGTGGGGTCAGGAGCCTTGTTCTCTAGATACTTAACTTTTAGCCGGGAACAAGAGATGGATTTGCTCTATGTCCTGAATTTTTCCTGATGATTGGTGGCTTAAGGACAGCTTTTAGAAGGATCTGCCAGTAGGCAGACTGTAAACCAATCCTTTGGAAGACTTGCCTGAGGCTATAAGCTGATTCCTTTTGGCTTAGGAGCCATCTTGATTATTGTGAACTTAATTGTTTAAATCTCAGCTACTTTTAGACCCGTCTGTGGTTCTCAAGGCAGTTTGAGAATGAGTGGGTGGAGTTAAGGTGAGTTAGGGCAATTCTTAGGAACCGCCCAAGCCTGTGCATTTGAGCCCATCCACCAATGGCGCGAAAGTCAGACAGAGGTTACACGTGGCAGACGCCTTAGTGGGAAAGGAAAGGGTTTAGAGCTTTAGCAGAAAGTTTGGAGATGAAGCAACTCTTATTTTAACATTTAATGGCTGAAGTACCTGCCATACTGTTAAGCGGCCAGATTTATCGGTAAGCGGCCAGATTTATCGGTACCGCCCCATCCGCCAAAGTAAGTGGGTGGTATCCGCCCTCTGTCTCATGGCTGTAACTGAGTGGAAAATAAAAAATTAAAATAACAAACCGGGATCAGACTTCAACTCAGGCGTCCTGAGAATGAAGTAAGATCTAAGCTCAGCTAAAGTCCCCCACTTTCGTCAAGGGATGGGAGGAGCTGCGACTGTGCTGCCGTGGATCCACCCGGTAGACCCCAGACGCCATTTTTGCTCCGAGCAAGAATGTGCCTGCCAATGCCAGCACAGCCTGGACAACCCCCGGGATTGTCCGTCGCAAACATATAGCTCAGATTTCAGCCATTAGAACAGCAGACTCACTGTGAAAAAATCGTGGCGGTATCAATAATGGAAAGCCGCACTTCTCGTGGCTGGCCACCATCCGCGGCGGCCAGCAGGAGGTGCGTGCTGGTTGGCGGAAGAATCACAAGCCATGGTTACCTTTTTAGAGCTTTTAGAGAGAGAGAAAGCTAAGATAAAGAGCAACTCTTTCCATTTGCCTGTTTGCTGGTCAGAATTAGATAACTCCCATAAAAGATTGGGATTTTTGTTATTTTTTAAAGCATACTTGGGCCATCTCTCAGTACAGAGACGGATAAGCTTAGGAATCTGTAAGTAGGGCTGATCGAGTTGGAAAACTAATTTCCCATGTCCACAGTGGAGAGGCAAAAAAATAAAAAATTAAAAAAACAAAACGTGATCTAGAGGTCCGATTTTGGGCGTCCCCAAATATCGAACGTAGATCTGTACGGGCACAAGCCGCCTTATCAGCTCGTCAGCCAATAATCGGGGGCCTGGTCGAATGAAGGAAGGCCTCCCCAGGAGCCTTTTTTACGGTCAGCCACCCCGTCGGGTGCGAAGACCGTGCCGGCTTCACACGACCCCCGGAACGCACCTGACGGTGGTGGTCCCTTCGCAAAATATCTCAAGCTGCAGACGTGGGAAGTGGCTGGAAATCCGGGCCCGCAATGGGGGCCAGCGGTAGCCAGTAAAGAAAAGGGGAAAACTTACCAATCAGTAGCGGTGTTGCATGCGGATTTGTGCGACCAGGCAAATGGAGTGATCTGTCGCGAACGGAGCAGAGTTCCCGGCGTGTGTAGCGCAGTTTACGTCCCGGTTCCCGGGTTTCCAGGCACAGAGTGCCCGGAAGCGCCCGTTTTTGCACGGCACCAAAATGTTAGTTATTTGGCGCTAGAAACACGTCCCGAACACAACAAGACCACGAAAGAGTTTTATTAAAGAGGATAGAGGTGACAGGCCTGGATGAAGCACACGTGGGTGAGGAGAGAAGGGGGGGGAAGGGGGAAGGGGGAGGAGGAGAAGGACTGAGCGCCTGAGCGCCTGAGAGCCTGAGAGCCTGAGAGAGTAATGCAAGGTGGCGCCAGCTTTTTAAAGGTTGGGCCGCGCATGCGTACAGGGACTCCTGTGTGTACTCCACGCATGCGCGTAGATTACATGTAAGTATCTATCAGAGGGTGCTGGACACTCTGGTGCCCATTGACCTATTACTCTTCTTGCCCATTCTCCTCTGCTGCTAGAGTGGTGGAAAAAAAAAAAAAAAGAAAACTCTGCGACTATTCTTGTTACTCAGAATTCCTGCTCTGTCCTGTGAACAGAACAAAAGGGGACTGTTGGGAACAAGCTGAGCTACCGAGGATCAGGTTTCTCTGACTCTCACCCTCTGAAAGGACTAGTTATCTCCCTATAGGGCCCAAACACAGGGTCCTTTAACAAAGCACAGTATGAGTCCTTAAGACTGCTCTTTAGGAACCAAACTCTCCCTGACCTCAACTATGGTAGATCCTGCAGAGGCTTGACTACCCTGCCCCCATTTCTCAATGCCTCAGTCTCTTTCTGGTCCATTATGCAGCCTCTGCCTACAAAATCCCCTCTCACATTTGCCATCTGCTTAGAAGAAGCACAAAGAAGTCTCAAAACCCAAGGAGTGAGCTACACACACACACACACACACACACACACACACACACACACACACACACACATGGCATTTCACTGGGGACCCAGCTTGCTCACAACTTCCCCTCAGTCTTCCTAGCTCTCATTTTTTCATTTCTCACAATCAACACCATGAGTTCCAGGGTCTTGGGAGCACCACAGTTTCCAGTATTCAAAACTTCAGAAGGGAATAATCAGCCTCCTCCAGCATTTTGGAAAGGGTTAGAAAATGCTCCTCCCCAAAGAGGGGAAGAAAGAAAATTGATGGTCTACAGAATCGGTCTTCCTTGCTCAAGACTTCTCTAACCTTCCTTTCTACTCCCGGGTAAAGCCACCACATGGGAAGTCTTTGGCCTAGAACCCAATCTTCCTTCATGGAGTTCTGGCAGAACCTATTAGCCCAGCATGGTATTCCCTCAACTACCATCCCAGTATACCTAAGAACTTTCAGTGTCAAAGAAATACTCCGATTTGAACTTATCTGTTTCATTCACAAACAGGTAGTAAGTACTTAGCTTGGTCTAAGTGCTTTGTGGGATGTTAAGCAGTGTCACATAAAAATAACAGCAAAGAGAGTGACTCTTTCAAGGTCAAGAATCTAGTCTAGAATAGCAAGGTATTGTGTTACCATGTTGGGGTTTGGATTGGGTTAGTTTTCTTTGCCAATTAAAGAACTAAAATGAGTGTGTGTGGTGGGGGGGAACTCCAGGACAACATTTAACAGCAGGGAAAGGCTCCAATGTGGCAGGCAGAACAATAGGTGAAAAATGTTTTCATTAAAAGTGAAATGCATACACACAGTGACAAAGACCTTCTGCTTTGCAGATTTCAAAAAGGGATGTCCAGCCTCCCCTGGAGGACTAAGGTTTTAAGTGTCTTTGATGGACTGGAAAGGGGGTCTTCTTCCCCTAATTTAGGGTTGATCAGTTTAAACAAAGAAAGAAAAGCTTTGAATGAATGTTTCTTAGTCCATCCTTGAATTTAACAGACCAACTTGGACCATTCCTAGGACAGAGGGGGATGCTGGGAGGAGAAAAAGCCACCAGGCCTTTGTCTCATGTCAGGAGAGTGAAGAAGCCAGAGTTTTGTTATCTTTAGTATCCATGTATGGCTCCTTCCCCTCCTTGTCTCCCTGTCAGGGATTTCACTCACTCTAGTCCCTCAGCTGCAGTGTGAAACATCAGTGCCAGAATGAATGATGGTGTATTCAAGGAAACATGGAAAACCGAGGTTCTTAAAGAAAACCTGAGAATAATTATGTGAGTTGTTTTGAAACAATTATCCCTAATTGCCAGGATCAATAGTGAAGGTGGTCTGAGGCCAGATGGGTACAGGAAATGGGCAGGCATCCTTATAGAAGTATCTTTGTGCAAGGCTGGAATTTCAGCACTTTGGTGATAGTTGCTGTTTATCAGGCAATGGTGCATGGGGACCCTCCCTTTGTGCCTTTCCAGGGCTGTGTTTCATCAAGTTGCAACAATTTCAACCTCATTTTGATTCCACCCATTTTTACAATGTTTTCTGTCCTGGTATCAACCAGGACCTCATTCAGACAAGGAGCTATATATTGTTAAACTCACTTCAGTTTATGTACTTCAAATCTTTGAGAATTTCACACATGCATATAGTGAAATATGATCATATCTACCCCCACCCCACCCTCGTTTCCCCACAACTGCTCCTGAATCCCCCCTCCAACGCATCTCTCCCAACATACCCCCCTCCCAACTTCCTGTTCTCTTCCCCTTTTTCAATAACCCACAAATCCCAATTAGTGCTGAGGCAGAGAAAGTGTTCCCCCCAGTGAGAATTCACTCCACCCACTCAGGGAAAAATAAAGAAAAAGTTCTTTAATAATGGTTTGTGTCCAGTTCTAGCTAATGCCCAAAGAGGAACCAACCACAAATAAAAATTTCTACTAACTTGTATAGACCTTACACTTAAACGCTTATGCATAACATGCACATTGTCATCCTTAAATCTTTCAGGTCCCAGCCCCAAGTTACACTTTGAACGATTTAAGTAGAGACAGAAGTCGGGCCACTTAGGCAGGTGAGAGATTTACAGAGCAAAGATATTATCAGAAGTATTTCTTAGCTACAGCAGTGCTATTCTTTTAAAATATTTCTTACCCAGATACATCTGCCCATCTGGCAGAGTTATACTTTTCCTGATAAGAGCACAGAGGTCTTAATGGTAATCAAGGACTTAATGATGGTTGTGAACCTATGCTGCCCCCTTGAGCTGTTCTGCAGAGGCATGTTCTTTGATATGGGGATGGACCTGATGACCAGCTCCAAGTAAGGGTTGTCTCTTTTTGTTACTGGAGTGAAGCCTAACTGGAGATCAATCATGCTAACCCTTTCTAAAATGAAGGGAAGTATTCTAAAGCAAGTTTTCTTGCAGAAAGGACAGTGAGCCTCCAAGATGGAGTAGGAGTTACCCTGGCAGACACTTGGAGGTTCAGGAGTAGGCAGTGTGTCTCAGAAACTGGAGATGTCATCTGGAGATGAGAAGAAAAGCAAAGGGCACAAGGGAGATGAGCCTGAAGATAAAGAGAGTGTGGTCAAAAGAGAGATCCCAAGAGCAAAGAGAGAAAATAGCAGGGTTATAGGGATGAGGAGCTGGAGTAAGGGAAGCCCATGAGCTGGAGAAGTTTAGGGAAGGGAAGGAGACAAGAAGAGCTCAGAAGAGCCAGGATGTCAGCATGAACTCTGAAATGTGTTGTAGGTACTTGTGATACTGAGGGAGCCTGGAGGCCAGCATGCACTTTGGTGCACTGATAGGCACCACAGACAGCCATTTGTCCTTCTGCCAATGATAAGATAAATGACTGTTTTGGTGGAAGGAAATCACTTCACCAGTTCCTGAGGAATGCTGGCTAACCACTGAGCCATGTCTCCAGGCCTCTCTGTGACAACTCTTGGCAAAAGATCCCCATAAAATTAATGGGACATAAATAGGCCAAATTCCCAAGACCAGCACTGAGCTGATTCTTCT